>NC_080540.1:298894023-299194023 GCF_028640845.1 Ahaetulla prasina | reverse complement strand
TCGATATCAATTTTCAAATGTACTATTGATTGCACGAGCTCTTAATTTCAAGCCCAACAATAGTTTCTTTTGTAATTTCCATGCTGCCATCATTGCCGACCTGTGTGTTGTCAACTAATATTGACTGGATACGAAATGAGAGGCGTAGGGCAAAAGAAGAAGAAAGGAGAACTAACGGGAATTAAAATTGAGGTTCTTACTAACCAAAGTAAAAGAAACTAGGGTGGCATCTCAAAATAAGCTTAGCTTGCCTTAGTGGTTTTACATTGGTGGTTTAGAGCAGTAAATATCCCAATGTAGAAACCCCACCCCTCTCCTACCATGTTTCCCCGAAAATAAGACCGGGTCTTATATTAATCTTTGCTCCAAAAGATGCATTAGGGCTTATATTCTGGTTAGGTCTTATTTTGGGGGAAATACGGTACTAAATGCATCCATCTGGCTGACAACCTTAACTGGGGCTTATTTTGGGGTACATTAGCATCTGAAAATCAGTGGGACTTATTTTCTGGCTGATCTCTGCCCTCAAGCAGATACTAAGCTGAGGCCAGTGAATCACTGCCCTTGCTCAATTAGTAACACGGTTGTTAAGTGAATCTGCCTTCCCTATTTGACTTTGCTCATCAGAAGGTCGCAAAAAGGGGATCACGTGACCCCGGGACGCTGCCATCATCATCAATATGAACCAGTTGTCAAGTGTTTGAATGTAAATCACGTAACCCTGGGGATGCTGCAACGGTTATAAGTGTGAAAAACAGCCTTTTTCCAGTGCCCTTGTCATTCTGTATGGTACTACCCTGTTGTTGTGTCTCGTCCGATCTCACCACCACAGCCGGGGTCTGCTTACCTGCTTCCGAACGCTGAAGAATATCCCAGCATGCCTCCCGGCCCCAGCCCTGGCTCCATGCCCAGACAGGCTGAAGAAGAGCAAGTATCTCCAGCCCCCAGCTCTGGCTCCATGCCCAGGCAAACGGAGCAACTAGACCCCTCCCCCTCCCCCACAGCATGTGAGCCTGAGGAAGGTCTATTACCAACAGCTGCCGATTGGAGTGACCCTCGCTTCAGAAGAATTGATAGGCGGCGGCGTCAGAAGAAAGGGAGGGGAGAGGCCTGGATAAGTGCTGAGTCATGGAGCCACACCCCATGGCCCATATAAAGGATCTGCTTTCTGGCATTCTCTGAGTCAGGCAAAGTCTAAACATATCTTGCTGAAGTCACTTTCTGGTCTCCTGCCTGCCCTGAGGACTTTGCTAGGACTTTGACAGAGCTGCAGAGGCACGCCTGATTCGGATTTCCCTGACCCGGCCGTCAGCGGAGGAGTGGGACACGACACCTGTTTCCCCGAAAATAAGGCATCCCCTGATAATAAGCCCAATCGGGCTTTTGAGCACATGCACTAAAATAAGCCTCTCCCCGAAAATATTTAAACACAGAGCTGGAAATCAGGTAAGATGGCTAGAGGAGCCCCATCTTGCTCCACGGGCCCCAAAATAATAAGACCTCCCTGAAAATAAGGCCAAGCGCTTATTTTGGGGTTCAAAAAAATATATAAGACAGGGTCTTACTTTGGGGGACAAACACGGTAAGTGAACTGGCTGTGTATCCAAGCTGAAAACTTGACTTATTTTGGAAGTTTTATTCCGTGCAAAAGAGGAATGCAGTAATAAAGGGTAAAACTTAGGGAGGGGGAGGAAGGAAAACAAAGCAGCCCATCCTACAAATGCTAAAATATTTGTTTATCGTTCCTGAATCCCCAAAGACCTATTGAAGTCGAAACAATAGTGGGCAACTGAAAAGTTATGCTAAATAATAAGAAAATTTTGCTCCAGGGGAAGTGTCTTCAAGGAGGCAAGGCAGCCTTTGGAGAAAGTTAAAGAAGTCTTTCTTTCGTCTCTTTGTTTGTTTACTTCCCGTTTTCCAGTTGGCATTGTTTGCATGAAATTCAGAGAAAGGGCCAAGAGAGACGGCGCGGAGAAAACACAAAAGCAATGCAAATTTCCACGAAAGTCATTTATTCAGCATCTTGCCAACTGGGCCTCCTGCTCACCACCAGGCAAAACTCGCGCGAAGATAAGGAGCGGAACTCGAAGAAACTTTCAAGAGCACGGTGGCCGTTGATCTCACCTCCACGCGTTGCATTACTCCACATGGGTCTTTTGTCCCAACCGTTGGCTTGATGCCTGCACGGCAACCAGGCATCAACATGTTGGTCCTTGGAAGAACCTTGGGGGAGTTGATAAAGCAATCCATTTAGATAGAGTTGGGAACGACTAGCACATATGTGCGAGGGGAACCTTTACCTTTTAACTACTCACTGTGTGGCACAGGAATCCAAATTAAAAGGAATAAAAGAATAACAGAGTTGGATGGGACCCTGGAGGTCTTCTAATCCAATCTGCTGCTCAAGCAGGAGACCATATATAATTTCAGACAGGTGGCTATCCAGTCTCTTCTTAAAAACCTCACGAAGCACCCACAACTTCTGGTAGCAAGCTGTTCCACTGGTTAATAGTCCTCACTTTTAGGAAGTTAGTCCCAGGTTGCTTCTCTCCTTTATTAGTTTCCATCCATTGTTTTTTCTCGGCCTGCTGGTATTTTTGAATGTCTCTCCCCACCCACCCACCCAATTAATTCAGCTCAAATCTGTATTCCTGCAGCTTTACTACATTATTTTGTGCCCTCCACTTTAGGATAGGACCTAGCAGATTGCCAGAATTTTTGTTTTCTCCTTCTTGCCCCCATTTGAGAAGCATTGTTTGGACTTCAGAATCACTGTGGCTCATCTTGCAATGTGTTAGCACCTGAGCACAGGTGTATGTGGGGGTGTTTACGTGTGTAAGGTTGCACCAGAAGGATGTGTCAGAGCATCTCGGTGCTACCATTAGAATTCAGGGCACTCCGAAGTAATTACCAAACAGCTGTAATGGAAAATTGGTAGTCAGAGCCATTTTCCACCAACTAGAACACTGAATGGTCTCCCATTATGCTCCTAATTCTCATTAACTTCATTTGCATGGGAAACAATGAAGGAATGCCTAATGAGCTGCAGGCAGACGGCAGCAGATCAATACCTCACGAACAAAAGGTTCAAGACCCTAATTGTAGGACAAGCCGAAAAGAAGAGACGGTTGGAGATGAGAAATAAGGAAGGGCGAAGGAGTAGAGACACCAGCGAGATGCTACGGAACTGGGACTCTGCAGAACCAGTTGTGGAAATGAGAGCGTTTGAATTGGGATCTAAGATGGTTTTATTGGGTGCATTCATTTCCCATCACAGAATATAAAACAAATTGTACAAAGTCATTAGAGAGCCAGTTTGGGCTAATGGTTAAGGTGATGGCCTAGGAACCAGGAGAGAGTGAAGATGTACACTGAGAGTTTAGGCACAGAAGACAAATTCCTTGTGTGTCCAATCACACTTGGCCAATAAAGAATTCTATTCTATTCTATTCTATTCTATTCTATTCTACTCTACTCTACTCTACTCTACTCTACTCTACTCTACTCTACTCTACTCTACTCTACTCTACTCTACTCTACTCTACTCTACTCTAGTTCCATCTTATTCCTGAAAGCTAGCTAGGTGATTTTGGACAATCTGCAAGACTTGGAGGCTTCTATCCCCACCTTAACCATGAAAGCCAGCTAGATGATTTGGGGCCAATCTCCAGGAAATGGAGAGTTCTAGACTTCCTGCCTTAGGTGTGAAAGTTGGCTGGGTCACTTTGGCCAATCATCAAAAGATGGTGGGTTCTAATCCCACCTTCACCATGAAAGGCAGCTGGGTTGTGAGCCAATTAGCAGGATGTAGTGAATTCTAGTCCTGCCTTAGGCATGAAAGCCGGCTAGGTGACTTTGGCCAATCAACAAAAGATGGTGAGTTCTAGTCCTTCCTTAGCTATCAAAGGCAGCTAGGTGACTTTGAGCCAATTATTGATTTTATTATTTATTTCATCAGGCATGTATTTTATGACAGATACAATTGTAAACATAATTCTAAATACATGAAAAGATACGAATGAAAGAAAACATTAGGACAGGGATGGTAGGCACGCTGGTGTGCTTATGCATCAGACCTCTTAGGAATGGGGTGAGGTCGACAGTAGACAGTCTAAGGTTAAAGTTTTGGGGGTTTGGGGAAGAAACCACAAAGTCAGGTAGTGCATTCCAGGCATTGACCACTCTGTTACTGAAGTAATATTTTCTGCAGTCTAGTTTGGATCGGTTTACCATGAGTTTGTATCTATCGGTCGCTCTTGTATTGTTTTGTATGGTTTTGGTTGAGGCTGCAGTATTCATTGGCTGGTAGGACATTGTAGCAGATGGTTTTATGTACTATGCTTAGGTCAGACCGAAGACGGCGAAGTTCTAAGTTGTCTAAGCACAAACTTTCGAGTCTGGTGGCATAAGGTATTTTGTTGCGAGCAGAGGAGTGGAGGACTCTTCTGGTGAAATATCTCTGGACTCGCTCAATTATATTAATGTCCGATATGCAGTGCAGGTTCCAGACAGATGAGCTGTATTCAAGAATTGGTCTAGCAAAGGTTTTGTATGCCCTAGTTTGCAGTACAATATTATCAGAGAAGAAGCTTCACTTAATTAAGGTGTCAGTTTTGGGGGTGTTCCTTGGAACCCTGACATAAGGAGAAACTGAAATCTAAGTGGGAGTAACACCATAACTGCCTATGAATATAGAAAAGCTTTCAGACAGAAGACGTAAATAATGTGTTTAACCTCTCTTCATGAAAAATGTATAATCACTAGGAATGGGCAAAATACGGCTCAACAGCTCTGTCAACTTTGATTTTCCTTAGTTTCTCGTTTTTGAAGTTTTGTGTTTTGTCTCATCTGGTTTCTGCAGCATTTCCTTTCCCTTGTAATACCTCAGATCCCTTCCCTTCCTCCTTCTCCTTCTCTTTCTCATTAGAATCGTTAATGTTCTTCCCTTTTTTGGGGAATTTAATTCCTTCAAATAATCTGTTGAGATTTGTATAGGAGGCTCCTATACATTCCTCCTTTAATGAGCCTTCTTCTTCTTCTTCTTCTTCTTCTTCTTCTTCTTCTTCTTCTTCTTCTTCTTCTTCTTCTTCTTCTTCTTCTTCTTCTTCTTCTTCTTCTTCTTCTTCTATCATATCTCTCTCTCTGTCATCTGATTGCCTGTCTGCCTGCCAACCTGCCTGCTTGTCTGTCTCTCTATCTCTATCTCTATCTCTATCTCTATCTCTATCTCTATCTATCATTCTATCTCTACCTATCATCTCTATCTCCATCTCTATCTCTATCTCATCTCTATCTCCACCTCTACCTCTACCTCTACCTCTACCTCTACCTCCATCTCCATCTCCATCTCCATCTCCATCTCCATCTCCATCTCCATCTCCACCTCCACCTCCACCTCCACCTCCACCTCCACCTCTACCTCCATCTTCATCTCCATCTCCACCTCCACCTCCACCTCCACCTCTACCTCTCTACCTCTACCTCTACCTCTACCTCTACCTCTACCTCTACCTCTACCTCTACCTCTACCTCCATCTCCATCTCCATCTCCATCTCCATCTCCATCTCCATCTCCACCTCCACCTCCACCTCCACCTCCACCTCCAACTCCACCTCTACCTCTACCTCTCTCTATCTCTCTATCTCCACCTCCACCTCCACCTCCACCTCCACCTCCACCTCCACCTCTATCTATCTATCTATCTATCTATCTATCTATCTATCTATCTATCTATCTCTATCCTACATCATCTCTCTCTGTCTGTCTCATCTGCCTGCCTGCCTGCCAACCTGCCTGCTTGTCTGTCTGTCTGTCTGTCTCTCTCTATCACTATCACTATCTCTCTCTCTCTCTCTATGTCTATCTATCTATGTCTATCTATGTCTGTCTATCTATCTATCTATCTATCTATCTATCTATCTATCTATCTATCTATCTATCTATCTATCTATCTATCTATCTATCTATCTATCTATCTATCTATCTATCTATCTATCTATCTATCTTCTATCTATCTCTATCTATCCTACATCATCTCTCTCTCTCTCTCTCTCTCATCTGCCTGCCTATCTATCTATCTATCTATCTATCTATCTATCTATCTATCTATCTATCTATCTCTGTGATGGCCCAGAATGCATATACAGGCTGAAGCTGCTCGCTGCCAGACGTTCGATCCTGATCAGCTCAAGGGTGACTCAGCCTTCCTTCCTTCCAAGATCGGTCAAAGGAGGACTCACATTGTTGGGGTCAAAAGGCTGACTCTGTAAACAGCTTAGAGAGGGCTGTAAAGCACCTGTTACCTAAGATGGCGCCGACGAAGGCTGCCTCGGTGAAATGCTCTCTAATTGTTTCTTTATTTCTAATTGTTCTCTGTGACTCACTACGGATTTCCTACTCACGAGACCATCTGCTAAAAATTAAGGAACATTTCTTTAAGGAGCAGCTCTCTTTAATCTCACCCCCGCCTGTCTTTACAAACACGGAGGAGATTCTAACACAGGAGGAGGCAATTCCCACGGAGCCATGGATTACTAAAAAACCAAGCAGCGGAAGCGAAGGAAGCGAGGTAAAGATCTGGGATCTTAATCAAGCTAAGAACTACTAAAACTCCTCTGCGTGCAATTTTCCTAACAAATATAGGCTCACTTGCAAATAAGATGGATGAAATACTCCTCTTAAACAAATACTATTCTGATTTTCGCAATTCAGCAGTCCTATGCTTCTCTGAAACCTGGTTAAATGAATCAATTGAAAATAGCAGCCTGAACATTCCAGGATTTCAAATTGAATGATCAGACAGGTTCCAGAAACATCTGGTAAAAGAAAGGAGGAGGCTTATGCCTATATATTAATTCAACCTGGTGTCAAGATTTTAACATAATTTACAAATTCTGTGACAACAATTTAGAGACTCTAATTATCAACTGCAAACCTTACTATTCGCCTCGTGAATTTTCCTCATTTCTTCTAATTGCTGTTTATGTCCCACCACAAGCCTGTGTAAACGAGGCATTACGAACTCTAGCTGACCAAATCATGGAGGCTGAAGCCAAACACCCTGATTCACTGGCCATTGTTTTGGGAGATCTAAACAAGGCAAACTTAAGGAAAGAACTACCAAAATACTTTCAGCATGTCAATTGTCCCACCAGAGGCAAGAATACTCTAGACCACTGCTACACAACACTAAAAGATGCCTATCGGTCTTTACCACGTGCAGCTGTAGGACACTCTGATCATTGCATGATTCACCTTGTACCTGCTTACAGGCAAAGACTTAAAGCCATAAAACCAATAATTAAATCAGTGAAAACCTGGACGGAGGAATCAGAATTAAAGCTACAGGCATGTTTTGACTGCACTGATTGGAATATTTTAAAGATACCTCTGCAGACCTGGATGAACTCACAGATACTGTAACATCATATGTCAGCTTCTGTGAAGACCTATGTGTACCTACAAGGAACTTGCGAATACACAGTAATAACAAACCTTGGTTTACACCTAAACTTAAGCAGACATTCCAAAGAGGAAGCCTACAGAAAAGGTGATAAAATGCTGTACAATCAGGCCAGAAATGCACTAACAAGGAGATAAGAGCAGCAAAAAGAAGCTACTCTGAAAAGCTAAAGAATCAATTTTCAGCAAATGAACCAGCAAACATGTGGAAAACTCTTAAAAATATCACCGGCTATGGCAAACCTCCTTCCCAGGCTGAAGGTAATCAACAACTGGCAGATGACCTGAATGAGTTTTACTGCAGGTTTGAAAGGAAACTACAGCCACCTATCTCCACAACCCCCATCTCAGACACACCAACAACAGCCAAGCCTCCTACAACTGACCCCATTTCATTGGGTTCACAACCCCTAGTGATCACAGAAAAGGAAGTGCAGGACCTATTTCACAGACAAAAGCCAGGAAAAGCTCCAGGCCCAGACAAGATAACTCCTTCTTGCTTAAAAGTCTGTGCTGACCAATTGGCCCCCATCTTCACCCATATTTTCAATAAATCACTAGAGATGTGCTATGTTCCTTCTTGCTTCAAACGCTCTACCATCATCCCAGTGCCGAAGAAGCCCACCATCAAGGAACTGAATGACTACAGACCAGTTGCTCTAACATCTGTAGTCATGAAAACCTTTGAAAGGCTAGTGCTTTCCTACCTGAAAACCATCACGAATCCGCTTTTAGACCCCTTGCAATTTGCATACCGAGCAAATAGATCAACAGATGATGCTGTTAATATGGCTCTGCACTACATCCTACAACATCTTGAGTCTCCAAAGACCTATGCAAGGGTCCTTTTTGTAGACTTTAGTTCAGCATTCAATACCATCATTCCAGACATTCTTCTAACTAAGCTAAACCAGCTACAGGTACCGGAACAGACTTGTAAGTGGATCACAAGCTTCCTAATAAACAGGAAGCAGCAGGTGAAGCTAAGCAAGATCACATCAAATACCTGTACAATTAGCACAGGGCCCCCCCAAGGCTGTGTGCTCTCCCCACTTCTCTTCTCTCTGTATACCAATGACTGCATCTCCAATGATCCATTTGTTAAGCTACTGAAGTTCGCAGATGACACAACAGTGATTGGTCTCATTCGAGACAATGACGAATCCGCATATAGGCAGAGGTCGAGCGACTAGCCTTGTGGTGCAACCAAAACAATCTGGAACTGAACACACTCAAAACCGTAGAAATGGTGGTAGACTTTAGGAAAACCCTTCCATACTTCCACCTCTCACAATACTTGACAACACAGTATCAACAGTAGAAACCTTCAAATTTCTGGGTTCTATCATATCGCAAGATCTCAAATGGACAGCTAACATCAAAACATCATTAAAAAGGACAACAAAGAATGTTCTTTCTGCGCCAACTCAGTAAGCTCAAACTGCCCAAGGAGCTGCTGACCCAGTTCTACAGAGGAATTATTGAGTCTGTCATTTGCACCTCTATAACTGTCTGGTTCGGTTCTGCAACCCAACAAGAAAAACACAGACTTCAGAGGATAATTAGAACTGCAGAAAAATAATTGCTACCAACTTGCCTTCCATTGAGGACCTGTATACTGCACGAATCAAGAAGAGGCCGTGAAAATATTTGCAGATCCCTCGCATCCTGGACATAAACTGTTTCAACTCCTACCCTCAAAAGCGGCTATAGAGCACTGCACACCAGAACAACTAGACACAAGAACAGTTTTTTCCCAAAGGCCATCACTCTGCTAAACAAATAATTCCCTCAACACTGTCAGACTATTTACTGAATCTGCACTACTATTAATCGTTTCATAGTTCCCATCACCAATCTCTTTCCACTTATGACTGTATGACTATAACTTGTTGCTGGCAATCCTTATGATTTATATTGATATATTGATCATCAATTGTGTTGTAAATGTTGTACCTTGATGAACGTATCTTTTCTTTTATGTACACTGAGAGCATATGCACCAAGACAAATTCCTTGTGTGTCCAATCACACTTGGCCAATAAAATTCTATTCTATTCTATTCTATTCTATTCTATTCTATTCTATTCTATTCTATTCTATTCTATTCTATTCTAGATATGTCTAAGTGCTATTGCGATTTAAGTCACCCCATTAGAAAAATCTCCCCCATTATGAAATCAACACGGTATGGGAAGAGGAAGAACTGAAGTCTCTAAAACGATGAAGTCACGTTTCTCCGACTATTTATTGTTGCTTACGCCTTTTGAAGACAAGCACCAGTATACCCAATACATTTTGTGTGTGTGTGTGTGTATTTTGGCCTAGCTAAATGCCATCCCGTGAAGCTAATCATATTTGTTTAATTAAAGTAACACATCTGTGTAGTAAATAGCCTGCGAGCGGTCACTAACATAATGCTAGACAAGGTACGGCAATAATTGGATAATGTAATGAAATGCATGGGAGATTTATTTATTTAGTTAGTTTTGTAAAAAAAAAAAAAAGGAGAGAGAGAGAGAGAGAAGAAAATATAATGAGATTTCATCATTTTTATACACACAGGTAATTAGTTCTCAGAAATATGAAGAGAGAGAATGATCCGCAGATTTCCGCTATCAGCAATTAATTCAGGCAATCTGGGCAGTAAGGAACGAGAAAGGAAGGAGGGAGAGAAACGCCACTAAACAGCCCTCAGGAATTCAAAGGTAGAAAGAAGTTCTGATGAAGATTAAGCCAGATGAAAGAGATTGGAGGAGAAATACAAGAGCAGATTATAACCATATGGCCGGCTGCCAAAAATACAGCGAAAAACCTCCTTATCATCATTAAATGTGAGTGGGACGACACATTACTACATGCTTGTCACTCATAATCGTTCTTCCTGATCACTGGTGTCCTTGTTCCGGACAAGGGGAGGAGGTCTTCTAGTCGAACTCCCTGCTCAAGCAGGAGACCCTATGCCATTTAAGACAAGTAGCTGTCCAGTCTCTTTTTGAAAGCCTCCACTGATGGAGCATCCACAACTTCTGGAGGCAAACTGTTCCACCGGTTAATTGTCCTCACTATTATGATATTTCTCCTTATCTCTAAGTTGGTTCTCTCCTTGATTATTTTCCATCCCTTGCTTCTCGTTTCCTCTCAAATGTTATATTTTAAGAGGACAATATCTATGGAGATTCCCCATCATCCAGGTTGTCTCAAAGGTGCTTTTTTTTTCAAGAGGCAATTGGACTTTCTGGTTTTTGTTTTTGTTTTTGCATTTATATCCCGCCCTTCTCCGAAGACTCAGGGCGGCTTACACTATGTCAAGCAATAGTCTTCATCCATTTGTATATTATATACAAAGTCTAGATTATATACAAATCTAGATTGCAGAAAATATGACTTCTGTAACAGAATCATCAGTGCTTGGAATACTTTACCTGACTCTGTGGTCTCTTCTCATAATCCTAAAAGCTTTAACCAAAAACTTTCTACTATTGACCTCACCCCATTCCTAAGAGGACCATAAGGGGCGTGCATAAGCGCACAAACGTGCCTACCGTTCCTGTCCTATTGTTTTTCTTTTCTTCTTCCTATATATATATATGCTTATACCTCCTTATATTTACTCATATAAGTGTTTATATACTATATAATCTTTTTGTATGATACCTACATATATTGTTGTGACAAAATAAATAAATAAATAAATAAAAAGTCAACTTATTGCCCCCAACACTCTGGGTCCTCATTTTACCTACCTTATAAAGGATGGAAGGCTGAGTCAACCTTGGGCCTGGTGGGGCTTGAACCTGCAGTAATTGCAGGCAGCTGCTGTTAATAACAGACTGCATTAGCAGTCTGAGCCACAGAGGCCCTTGTTTTCTTTGAAGATGTTTCGCTTCTCACCCAAGAAGCTTCTTCAGCTCTGACTGGATGGTGGGGAAGGAAAGGAGTTATACTCCTTGCAGACAGCTGGACATTTGCGTTCTTTTAGCAGGTCGTTTTAAGAGGACATGCTCATTTTGAAATAAAAATCATGACTTCCACGGACATTATTCATTACACACCTACAAATAAATCTCAATTGCAAATATGTGAAGGTAACAAAGCAAAGGTTTCAAACCTATCTCCAAAGCACCTGAAGGCAGCAACGGGTGGAAACTAATCAAGGAGAGAAGCAACTTAGATCTAAGGAGAAATTTCCTGACAGTTAGAACAATTAGTCAGGGGAACAACTTGCCTCCAGAAGTTGTGAATGCTCCAACACTGGAAATTTTTAAGAAGATGTTGGATAACCATTTGTCTGAAGTGCTTTAGGGTTTCCTACCAAAGCAGGGGGTTGGACTAGAAGACCTCCAAGGTCCCTTCCAACTCTGTTATTCTATTCTATTCTATTCTATTCTATTCTATTCTATTCTATTCTATTCTATTCTATTCTATTCTATTCTATTCTATTCTATTCCTACCCTCAAAATGACGCTATATCAGAGATGTCTAACCTTTTTGCCGTTGAATACCAAAAGTGGGGAGTGCACAGGGGGTCGTGCACATGCGTGCCCACACCCATGCCCTGTCCCCCCCATGCTGCGTGGGTGATACCCCCACTCCCCCCATTTTTGGCACACAATGGCACAGTGGGCCCGGTAGGCCCGTTTTTCGTCTTCCCCAGGCTCTAGAGGCTTTCTTGGAGCCTAGGGAGGACGAAAACAGCCTTGCCCACTCACCTGGAGGCCCTCTGGAGGCCGGAAACAGCCTGTTTCCAGACTCCTGGTGGGCCCGGAAGGTCCGAAAATCAGCTGCCCGGCACATGCATGTGCACCAGAGCTAACCTAGGGCAACATTCGCATGCCCACTGATATGGCTCTGCGTACCACTTGTGGCACGTGTGATGACAAACCTATCACGGTGATAGATAGATAGATAGATAGATAGATAGATAGATAGATAGATAGATAGATAGATAGATAGATAGATAGATAGATAGATAGATAGATACTTCAGAGGATCATTAGAACTGCAGAAAAAACCATGGCTATCAACTTGCCTTCCATTGAGGACCTGTATCCTGCACGAGTCAAAAAGAGGGCTGTGGAAATATTTACAGACCCCTCACAACCTGGACATAAACTGTTTCAACTCCTGCCCTCAAAACGACACTACAGAGCACTGCACACCAGAACAACTAGACACAAGAACAGTTTTTTCCCGAAGGCCATCACTCTGCTAAACAAACAATTCTCTCAAGATTGTCAAACTATTGACTAAGTCTGCATTACTATTACTATTAATCCTACCTATTACCCATCTCCACCCCCACTTATGACTGTATGACTGTAACTTTGTTGCTGGTATCTGTACAATTTATATTGACTGTTTCCTAATATGATTTGATTGCTTATGGTACCAGTTGACTGTCACTGGGTGTGGTGCCTTGTGATTCTCGACAAGTGTATCTTGTCTTTTTATGTACACTGAGAGCTTATGCACCGAAGACAAATTCCTTGTGTGTCCAATCACACTTGGCCAATAAAGAATTCTATTCTATTCTATTCTATTCTATTCTATTCTATTCTATTCTATTCTATTCTATTCTATTCTTTATTTTAAATGATCATAATTTGCCTTTTTAAAAAATTTGGGTCTCCAGGATCATACCTCGACTCTACCTTTGAATTTTCCTTGAAAGATCCTTAAAATGCACCCCCAAATCAAAACCTCTAAAGTGTAATTTTAGACATTTTAATCAGGTACCTTATCTAAATGTACATATATCAAGTTACCCTCGTTTAAATCGTGCATCAACAAATATTGCTTTAATTTTAAAAGTTCGCTTCCTCATTTTGCACTTCTTAAACTGCACGCCGTGACCTTCCTCTAGACTTTTTTTTTAAAAAAAGAACAATAATAATTACAAATACAAAATGGATAGCAGCAATACCTCTCTCCATTAAGCACCTGCGTTCAGGATTGAACTAATACTTCGTTCTTTATCTCTCTTTTTTTTTCTTCCTACGAGCCGCGCTTTAATTGAACAGCCAATTCAAAAGGTCAAATTCATGTAAAAATTTAAAGGCCATTTTTATTATTTGACACGGAACAAATTGTAACTTTATATTGCCTTTAGATGCAAGCCTGTTTGGGGAAAATTAGATTAAGCTAAAAAAATTCAACGTGCCTTTTGGAAGCAGTGTGTGTGTTGTTGTTTTTTGGGGTGTGTGTGTGTGATAAAATGCTTGCTTATTTCCAGCGATGGAAAAATAGAGGCTTCCTGTTTTTTGGGTTTCTCCATAAATATATCCCGGAAAATATTGGGCAGCCAGTACGTTCTCCTAATTTGCATTAATACAAATGAGAACTATTAAGTTTAGCTGATTAGCATATTCATAGGCAAGCTTGGTCGTCCCCCCCCCCATATTTAAAATAGTCCCTGATTACGGGCCTGAAGAATTGCATGGCAAACAGTGCTTTTCATTGTATTTCAAACTAGGACGTAAATGGAAACAATTTAAGAAAGGAAAGCCATAGTAGATCCAATCTTGCTTTGCCTGTCCTTTAATTTGTGCAAAGCACACAATGGAGGGCCTTTTTAAAGAAGAAAAAAACTGGAGTAAACACAGTCACATTTTAAGCAAGAGGAGAAAATAGCTACTCGTTCCCCTTCTTCCTTTTAATTAGAGTGATGTCAGTTCATAGTCCACAAATGTAGAGTAATGAGTTCCTTTAGACTTGTGCTTAGGAAGGTCAACCAAACTTTAAGATCCCTTGAAGAGTGGTAGGACTTCAATCACAGAATCACAGATCACAGATTAGCAGAGTTGAAAGCAGTGGTGGGATTCAGCCAGTTCGCTCCATTTTGGGAGAACCGGTTGTTAACTTTCTGAGCAGTTTGGCAAACTGGTTGTTGGAAGAAATCATTGGGGCAGAGAACTGGTTGTTAAATTACTTGAATCCCACCACTGGGTGGAAGGGACCTTGTAGGTCATCTAGTCAACACACAAACACACACACACACACACTGCCCAAGCAGGAGACCCTACACCATTTCTGACAGATGCTAGTCCACTCCCTTCTTGAAAGCTTCCAGTGATGAAGCTCCCACAACTTCCAAAAGCAACTTCTGTTCCATGGGTTGATTGTTCTCACTGTCAGAAAATTTCTTCTTTATTTCCAGGTTGAATCTCTCCTTGATCAGTTTCTATTATTCCTTGTCTGGTCTTCAGGTGCTTTGGAAAACAGTTTGACCCCCTCCTCTTTGTGGCAGCCCTTCAAATATTAGAACACTGCTATCGTGTCTCCCCTGGTCCTTCTCTTCACTAGATCAGCCATGCCCAGTTCCTGCAACCATTCATTATATGTTTTAGCCTCCAATCCCCTAATCATCCTGGTTGCTCTTCTCTCCACTCTTTCTAGAGTCTTAATATATAGCAGGCTATCAAAATGATAGCAGTTTTCCAGTATTTATAATAATATAATATAATATAACAACAGAGTTGGAAGGGACCTTGGAGGCCTTCTAGTCCAACCCCCTGCCCAGGCAGGAAACCCTACACCATCTCAGACAGATGGTTATCCAACATTTTCTTAAAAATTTCCAGTGTTGGAGCATTCACAACTTCTGCAGGCAAGTTGTTCCACTTATTAATTGTTCTAACTGTCAGGAAATTTCTCCTTAGTTCTAAGTTGCTTCTCTCCTTGATTAGTTTCCACCCATTGCTTCTTGTTCTACCCTCAGGTGCTTTGGAGAACAGCCCGACTCCCTCTTCTTTGTGGCAACCCCTGAGATATTGGAACACTGCCATCATGTCTCCCCTAGTTCTTCTTTTCATTAAGCTAGACATACCCAGTTCCTGCAACCGTTCTTTATATGTTTTAGCCTCCAGTCCCCTAATCATCTTTGTTGCTCTTCTCTGCACTCTTTCTAGAGTCTCAACATCTTTTTTACATCGTGGCGACCAAAATTGATGCAATATTCCAAGTGTGGCCTTACCAAGGCATTATAAAGTGGTATTAACACTTCACGTGATCTTGATTCTATCCCTCTGTTTATGCAGCCCAGAACTGTGTTGGCTTTTTTGGCAGCTGCTGCACACGGCTGGCTCATATCTAAATGGTTATCCACTAGGACTACAAGATCCCTCTCACAGGTACTACTATTGAGTACCTGTGAAAGGGCTGCCTTAAAAAAAAGAGGGGGGGGGATCAACCTATTCACCAAAGCACCAGAAGGCAAGAGAAGAAACAATGGATAGAAACTAATCAGAGGAGAGAAGCAACCTGGAATTAAGGAAAAACTTCCTGACAGTGAGAAGAATTAACCAGTGGAACAGAAGTTGCCTCCAGAAGTTGTGGATGCTCCAACACTGAAGGTTTTTAAGAAGAGACTGGACAGCCACTTGTTTGAAATGGTATATAGGGTCTCCTGTTTGAGCAGGGGGTTGGATTAGAAGACCTTTAGAGCAGTGATGAAATCCAATTTTTTTTACTACCGGTCTGTGGGCGTGGCTTGGTGGGCGTGGCTTGGTGGGTGTGGCAGGGGAAGGATACTGCAATATCTCCATTCCCACCCCACTCTGGGGCCAGCCAGAGGTGGCATTTGCCGGTTCTCTGAACTACTCAAAATTTCTGCTACCGGTTCTCCAGAACCTGTCAGAACTTGCTGGATTTCACCCCTGCTTCAAGGTCTCTTCCAGCTCTACTCTGATTGATTGATCAAAGTGCCAGAATCTTTGGATGTGCCTCTCTCCGTGTGTAACTTGCCTCTTATGGATGAAACTCAAATTCTCAAGGGTTTCATGATCTCTTTCCCCTTTCAGTTCTGTCTTTGTTCTCTCCCGTCTCTGAACTGTGTCGTTGACATCTGTAATGGAATGTGTAGGTGGCCTTGGGGGAGGAAGGGAAGGGAAGCTGCCTAGGAAACCGTCAGAGAAGGGAGACAGGAGCCCCCAGTGATTTAACAGACAAGAAAGAAAGTTAGGACAGAGGTGGTATTCAGCTGGTTCATACCGGTTCAAGTGAACTGGTAGCGGAGATCATGGGTGGACCCACCCCCGCCCCTCGGCCCACCCACCCCGGCACTATGCCGTCCTATTTAGCCATATTTTTGAGGCCGGGAGCATGCGTGGAAGGCACACACACAAGCAATGTGCATGCGCAGAAGCCCGGGCACACACACGCACAGCGAGCATGCATGAGCGCAACAAACCTGTGGTAACAATATCTGAAGCCCACCTCTGGTTAGGAAGGATCTGCCTTACAGGATCAGATGATTAAAAGTGACCATGGAAGATTTCTACTTTCTGATGTGCAAGATTCTGTTCATATAGTTTTACAATAAAGTAGAATTAGCCCACGTGGTCCTGTTTCCTGTCTGGCTTACCCAGGAGGATTACCAAAGGATGGTGTTTAAAATATTAGAAATAAAATCAATTCCCTTAAGAGGCTTGCTCACAAAATAAGAAGAGCTGGTGCAGTACAGAGTTGAATTTGTTGGACCTGGAACAGTGAAACTCAACTCAACAACTCAACTCAACTCAGTAACTCAACTCAACTCAACAACTCAACTCAACAACTTAACTCACTAATTCAAAAACTCAACTCACTAACTCAACAACTCAACAACTCAACTCAACTCAACTCAACTCACTAACTCAACAACTCAACTCACTAATTCAACTCAACAACTCAACTCACTAAATCAACTCAACTCAACAACTCAACTCAACTCAACAACTGAACTCAACTCAACTTACTAACTCAACAACTCAACTCAACTCAACTCAACTCAATAAGAGAACCAGAAAGGAGGTAGACACCTTGCATTTTTATGTCTCAGGTGCAGGCCTTTAAAGTCAGCCTTTTCTGCTCAAATATTCTGTTCAAATATTCAAATGTATACCATCTCTAGCTTGAACTGTTGCTGATGAGCTTGTAATTTCCTAGATCCCAAGACCTATTCCACAAAATATTGGCTTAACATTAGCGACTTCCCGCTTCATTTAAGCTATCAATCACACAACATTGCTAAAAAACAAAACAAAAAAGACCAACGGTTTCTAAAGTGCCTTTTCTTAATGATGCTATGAAAACAATGTCAAAACAGGGACCGAGAGAGGAAACTCTGAAATATTTGATAAGGTTACAAATTGAGCTATAAACAGGAACTTGTACTGAAGTATTACTCCCTTTGGCAAGTTACCCAACTATGTTTCTCTCTGTGTTCTTTAATGCACTGCAATGCGCCCACGCACATGAATTTCAGGATGGATGGACTGGACTTCAGTAAACAGCTCCATGGAACAGTTGGCCTGTAACAGAATCCATGTCTCCCAGTCTGGCTGGGCAATTATTTGATTCCTCCAATTCATGTGAAGTGAAGGCACTTTGGGTTCTTATAACTAAAGTATGCATGTTCAGTGGTTGCGCACATCTCTCATGAAGGCTTTACTGAGAATGAATTCAGAAAGTTCAGATTATTTTTAAGATACTGAATGGTGGGTTAACTCATTCTTTGTTCATAGGGCCCATAGGGTGAATAACAGAAGAACAAAGTTGGAAGAGACCTTGGAGGTCTTCTATTCCAAACCTCTGCTCAAGCAGGAACCAAATTCGCAGATGAAACTAAGCTGGCCGGAATAGATAACCACCTAGATGATACACTCAAGATCCAGATGGATCCTGACAGAGTTGAACACTGGGCCCTCTCTAACAAAATGAAATTCAACATAGAGAAAAGTAAAGTCCTAAACTTATGCAAGAAAAACCAAAAAGTACACATATAGACTGGGTGAAACGAGGCTTAATAGCAATGACTGTGAAAGGGATCTTAGAGTCTTAGTGGACAACCAGCTAAATAGGAGCCAGCAGTGTGCGGCGGCAACCAAAAAAGCCAATGCAATCCTAAATTGCATTAACAGAGGGATGCAATCAAGATCAAATGAAATACTAATACCACTCTATAAAGCCTTAGTAAGACGACACCTAGAGTACTGCATCCAGTTTTGGCCACCACACTGTAAAAAAGATGTTGAGAGTCTAGAAAGAGTGCAGAGAAGAGCAACCAGGATGATGAGGGGACTGGAGGCTAAAATATACCATGAACGGTTGCAGGAACTGGGCCTGGCTGGTCTAGTGAAGAGAAGGACCAGGGGAGATAGGATAGCATCTTCCGATATTTGAGGGGCTGCCATAGAGAGGAGGGGATCAAGCTATTTTCCAAAGCACCTGAAGGCCAAACAAGGAATAATGGATGGAAACTGAACAAGGACAGATTCAACCTAGAAATTAGGAGGAATTTTCTGACAGTGAGAACAATTAAGCAATGGAACAGAAGTTGCCTTCAGAGGTTATGGGAGCTTCATCCCTGGAGGCTTTCAAGAAGCATTCAAATGGGCTGAAATTTGTCAGAAATAGTGTAGGATCTCCTGCTTGGGTGTGGGGGGGTTGGACTAGATGACCTTCAAGGTCCCTTCCAACTCTGTTAATCTAATCTACCAAAGTGTTCCAACTGACAAACCCAACCAAGCAAGCATTGTTCAGACAATTCAATCTCTTTATGCGAAACTTCATTGAGTACATCATTTCGGCACAGAATGAAAACAAAACCAGGTCTGGCTAATTCCTGGGCAATTCAATATAATTAAAGTATATAATCCTCACTCCCCACATTAGTACAGGTCACATTGTACCAATTAGGTGTTATGGAAAAACCTCCCCGATTCTGGCAGACAACAGCTGGAATGTCCTTGGTTCCCATGGGACCATTTGTTGTTATCGTCTGGAATGCACATTCCAATCTCTCCCTCCCTTTCCTTTGGTCTGTTGGCAAGCTGTGAAGCTGTAAAAGTGAAAGCAGCCTGAATACACTTCAAAGTATTGACACCTGCACCATTTCAGACAAATGGTTGTCCAATCTCTTCTTAAAAACCTGCAGTGTTGGAGCAGCCACAGCTTCTGGAGTCAAGTTCAGGGTCCGCAATCTAGGCGTCCTTCTGGATGCACGGCTGTCGTTAGAAGAGCATATGACGGCCGTTGCCAGAGGAGCTTTTTATCAGGTTCGCCTGATACGCCAGTTGCGTCCCTTCTTGAACCGGGATTCCCTATGCACGGTCACTCATGCCCTCGTCACTTCCCGCCTGGACTACTGCAATGCTCTCTACATGGGGCTCCCTGTTGTGCCTCATCCATTTCCGCGCAGCCGGGGCCTTCTTATCTGCTTCCGAATGCTGAGGAATGTCCTAGTATGCCTCCCGGCCCCAGCCCTGGCTCCATGCCCAGACAGGCTGAGGAGGAAGAAGTACCTCCAGCCCCAGCTCTGACTCCATGCCCAGGCAAACGGAGCAACTAGACCCCTCCCCCTCCCCCACAGCATGTGAGCCTGAGGAAGGTCAATTACCAACAGCTGCAGACTGGAGTGACCCTCGCTTCAGGAGAATTTAGCTCACGCTGGTAAAGCCTGTTATTAAGAACACAGTAGCCTGCAATTACTGCAGGTTCGAGCCCGGCCCAAGGTTGACTCAGCCTTCCATCCTTTATAAGGTAGGTAAAATGAGGACCCAGATTGTTGGGGGGGCAATAAGTTGACTTTGTAAAAATATACAAATAGAATGAGACTATTGCCTTATACACTGTAAGCCGCCCTGAGTCTTCGGAGAAGGGCGGGGTATAAATGTAAACAAAACAAAAAAAAGAATTGATAAGCGGCGTCAACAGAAGGAAGGGAGGGGCAGGCCGGGATAAGTGCTGAGTCATGGAGCCACACCCCATGGTCTATATAAAGGATCTGCTTTCTGGCATTCTCTGAGTCAGGCAAAGTCTACCTTATCTTGCTGAAATCACTTTCTGGTCTCCTGCCTGCCTTGAGAACTTTGCTAGGACTTTGGCAGAGCTGCAGAGGCACGCCTGATTCGGATTTCCCTGACCTGGCCGTCAGCGGAGGAGTGGGACACGACAGCTCCCCTTGAAGAGCACCCGGAGGCTCCAACTGGTCCAGAATGCGGCTGCGCGGGTGATAGAGGGAGCAACTCGAGGCTCCCATATAACACCTCTCCTGCGCAGGCTGCGCTGGCTTCCAGTGGTCTTCCGGGTGCAATTCAAGGTGTTAGTTACCACCTTTAAAGCACTCCATGGCATAGGACTGGGTTATTTACGGGACCGCCTGCTGCTACCGGTGGCCTCCCTCTATTTCGAACTGCTAGGTTGGCAGAAGCTGGGACAAGTAATGGGAACTCAACCCGTTACACAGCACTAGGGATTTGAACCGTTGAACTGCCAACCTTACGATTGACAAGCTCAGCGTCTTAGCTGCTGAGCTGCCGCATCTCTAAAGGCATTATGAAGTAGTATTAACACTTCATGTGATCTTGATTCTATCATTTGCTTCATGTTCCACTTGCTTTTTGCTCTGATTGCAGAACCATTCTTGTCCTCTTCAACTACACATCCTGAAGGCACGTTTCTTCTTTGGTGTCCCCAATTTCAGCATCATTCCTTCACCCAACTGGAAAATGCACTAAGGCAACCTCATTGAGATGAACCTAAACAGGGACCATGTAGACATTTTCATCGGAAAACTGGGTTAAAGTTATATAAGACAAGCTAGTTTGGTCCAGTGGTTGAGGCATCAGATTAGAAACCAGGAGATGGTGAGTTCTAGTCCTGCCTTAGGCATGAAAAGTGGCTGGGTGACTTTGAGACAATCAATTAAGCATGAAAACAGGCTGGGTGACTTTGAGATGGTGAGTTCTAGTCTGACCTTTGGCATGAAAGTAGGTTGGATCAGGGGTGAAATTCAGCAGAACTGGTAGTGGAAATTTTGAGTAGTTCAGAGAACTGCAAATACACCTCTGGTTGAACCCAGAGTGGGATGGGAATGGAGATTTTGCAATATCCTTCCCCCAGGAGTGGGGTGAGAATGGGGATTTTGCAGGATCCTTCCCCTGGAGTTGGGTGGAAATGGAGATTTTGCAGGATCCTTCCCCTGCCACACCCACCAAGCCACGCCCACCAAGCCACGCCCACAGAACTGGTAGTAAAAAAAATTGAATTCCACCACTGGGTTGGATGACTTTGGGCCAATCACCAGGAGACTGGGAGTCCTAGTCCCACCTTAAGCATGAAAGCCAGCTGGATGAGTTTGAGCCAATCACCAGGTGACAGTGAATTATAGTCCTGCCTTAAGCATGGAAAAAGTTTGGATGACTTTGAGCCAAACACCAACAGGTGTTGAGTTCTAGTCACATCTTTGGCATGAAAGCTGGCTGGCTGATTCAGGACCCATCCTTCTCTCTCAGCCCTACCACTTCAAGGGTTGTTGTTGTGGGGAAAATAGGAAGAGAAAAGAGGATTAGATATTCCACTGGTCGGAACTA
Source organism: Ahaetulla prasina (assembly GCF_028640845.1). Lineage (NCBI taxonomy): Eukaryota > Metazoa > Chordata > Lepidosauria > Squamata > Colubridae > Ahaetulla > Ahaetulla prasina. Next base: position 299,172,207 of record NC_080540.1, on the reverse strand, counting down.
CCGGTTCGCTTGAACTGGTCCGAACCGGCCGCAGCCCACTACTGAGTTTGGGTCTCCTCAAGCCGTTTGCTTGTGTTCTTGCACCAGTGGTAGGTTGCTCCTGGTTCGCCTCAGTTTGGGAGAACTGGTAGTAGCAGCGTTGGGAGGCTCCGCCCACCCACCCAGACGTCATCAAAAATGCTCTGTGCATGCGCAGAAGCATCGTGCATTCGCAAAGTGAGCCCACATGCCCTCACTCTACCGATAGTGAACCAGTAACTCTGGATACCGTCTTTCACCATGTAAATACCACACGCAGTACAGCCCAAAGCACACACTCTGCTAGAGAGAAGTTCCTTGAGGATGGTCTCCATCTCTGGTCCTGGTTACCGACCCAGATTGGATCCTGCAACATTATTCTGGGACACCGATATCTGCTATAGGAAGAACAATTCAGGTCCAGTTCTAAACTGGGGGGAAGTTGCTGGAAATAAAATGGAGGCTGATTGGAAAGAAGGATTCCGTTTATTGATGAACAGACCTGCCTGTGGGTTCTGGGGCGGCTGACCCATTGGTTGAATGAATGGATGGATCCAGTGATGGGATTCAGCCAGTTCGCACCACCTTGGGAGAACCGGTTGTTAACTTTCTGAGAAGTTTGGCAAACTGGTTGTTGGAAGAAATCATTAGGGCAGAGAACCGGTTGTTAAGTTACATGAATCCCACCACTGGATGGATCCTTATAGGTTTCTGCGATGCTGCTGGGGATTGTCCAATGTCTGAAATGCCCCCTAGGGGATTGTGCAAGATAGTGAGCTCTCTTGTCTTTTGCTACTCAAATGATGGTGGGTTAATCCTATTATGTCCTAAAAATCCCGGTCCTGTTCTTAGAATTTCAATGGAGAAGGATCTAAATTTTAATCCCATCGCAGGAGGTGAAGGTCTTTTATTTGTGAATAGGCTGCCCCAGTCTTTCCTAACAAGCACAAAATATCTGCAGGGGCCAAGGGTGAAATCTACTTACCTTCCTTACCGGTTCAGAAGTGCACCCACTGCGTGCATGCGCAGACCTTCTGCGCATGCGCAAAACCTACTGCACATGCGCAGTGTCAGTTTTGGAAGGCAATTTTCTTTTGCTTCTTAACTGCCACATATTTTAGCTGGGGAAGTTGGGAGGGGAAGTTGTTGTTGGAGCAGTAGAAAATTAGTCATAACAACATTCTGTATTCAAGGACATCCTGCGTCTGATGGAGACTGCCTGAAGATTGTATCCAATTGAGTGTGAAGAGTTGGTTGGACAATGCGATGAACTTGTGGGTGTGGGGCAGGGCTGTGAACTGTCAACTGGGTGTGGAAAACCTGGAAGCTTTCAGTTTCGGGTTTTCCCAGCTGTGCCAACGTGACATCTCTAATAAATTGGAACTTTGAGGAACCTCAAGTCTCAGAGCTTTATTTTGTTGGGGGTGTTCCTTGGAACCCTGACATTAACTCGAAACTGACACGCAGAAAGTAAAGAACACATTACTTCCTCGTTAAAACCAGGAAGTAATGACACCCGGGCGGGTGGGCGGAGCTTTGCTCCGCCATCGCTACCGCATCGCCAAACCATCGGCCACGGTCGCTACCGGATCGCGTGATCCAGTCTGATCCGATCCGGGAGCATTTCACTCCTGGCTGGGGGCCATTAAGGAAGAGTAGGGTTGCTTTCTGTCTTTAAGAGCATGTTTCTCCAATTTTCCATATTCTGCCTCTTTTAATATCCCCCAAAATATTTCATTCTCCCGGGGTGGGGGTGGGGCGCTTTCCACATTTCCTTAATTCAATAGTATGTACCACCGACGGTATGCCATGAACTCATCCCAGGGAGTTGTGAAGCTTCCCTGCGCATTTCTCGCTGAATGTTATTGGGGAGGGGGGGGAAATACGCCCACATGAGAAGGATGCGAGTAAGTAAAGTTATCCATTATGTAAATCAGTGTCAAGTGGTACTTTACGGTCTTGAGTGAATCTACCTGGTGTGATTAAAGGCCTCCAGAACTGTGCCATCCTTTTGTGCTTAAAACAAAGCGGTGCACGATTCAAGCTGCTGACATCATTTTAAGGGGTTTTTAAAAGAGCTTTTGTCAAGGGCGTCCTCTTTCTCTTTCTCTCTCCCTCTCTCCCTCTTTCTCTCTCTCTCTCTCTTTCTCTCTCCCTCTCTCTTCCTCTTTCTCTCCCTCTCTCTCTCCCTTTTTCTCTCTCTCTCCCTTTCTCTCTCTCTCCCCCTTTCTCTCTCTCTCCCTCTCCCTTTTCTCTCTCTCTCCCCTCTTCCTCTTTCTTTCCCTCTCCCTTTTCTCTCTCCCTCCTCTCCTCTCTCTCTCTCTCTCCTCTTCTCTCTCTCTCCCCTCTTTCTCTCTCTCTCCCCTTTCCCTCTTTCTCTCTCTCTCCCCTCCCTCTCCCTCTCTCTCCCTCTCTCCCTCTCTCTTTCTCCCCCTCCTTCCCTCCCTCTCTCCCTCCCTCTCCCTCTCCCCCTCCCCCTCCTTCTCTGTCTCTCTCCTTTTCTTCCTCTTCTATGTTTAGATCAGGGATGAAATCCAGCAGGTTCTGACAGGTTCTGGAGAACAGGTAGTGGAAATTTTGAGCAGTTCAGAGAAAAGGCAAATACCACCTCTGGCTGGCCCCAGAGTGGGGTGGGAATGGGGATTTTGTAGTATCCTTCCCTTGCTGTGCCCACCAAGCCATGCCCACCAAGCCATGCCCACAAAGCCAGTAGTAAAAAAAAATGGATTTCACCACTGGTTTAGATCCTTTGTATATAAAGAAAGCCATCCTCCCTCCCTCCCTCGCAAAGCTTGAAAGTGTGTGAATGCCCTACTCTAGAAAGGACAGAGGGGTAATGTGTACTTTAAAAGGAGCAGGATATTATGAAAAGCTTTCTAAAAGAGAAAAAAGGCTTTTTTCATTTTTCTTTGAAGATGTTTCGCTTCTCATCCAAGAACTTCTTCAGCTATGACTGGATGGTGGTGGGGGGAAGAGAAGGATTTATATTCCTTGCAAACAGCTGGTCATTTGCATCCTTTCAGAGGGTTGTTGAGGCCACCTGGAGGTTTCTCTGTCTCCTCAGGGTCACCTGAGTAGAGCAAATGGGTGCAGAGCCTTCTTGGAATTACTGGAAGGACCAGACTGGAGATAGATGATGTCACATCCCTCCCCTTCTGTTGAGAGAGGGCTGTTAGATTTCGACATAGATGGCCTCTTTGACCCCTCTTTCAAACCAGCGGCCCTCTCTGTACAAAATATGGACTAGAATAGAATAGAATAGAATAGAATAAAATAGAATAGAATAGAATAGAATAGAATATCAGAGTTGGAAGGGACCTTGGAGGTCTTCTAGTCCAACCCTCTGCTTAGGCAGGAAACCCTAAACCCTACACCATTTCAGACAAGTGGTTATCCAACCTCTTCTTAAAAACTTTCAGTGTTTTAAAAACTTCTGGAGGCAAGTTGTTCCACTGATTAATTGTTCTAACTATCAGGAAATTTCTCCTTAGTTCTAGGTTGCTTCTCTCCTTGATTAGTTTCCACCCATTGCTTCTTGTTCTACCCTTAGGTGCTTTGGAAAAAAGCTTGACTCCCTCTTCTTTGGGGCAGCACCTGAGATATTGGAAGACTGCTCTCATGTCTCCCCTAGTCCTTCTTTTCACAAAGCCTTCAGGTGCTTTGGAAAAAAGCTTGACTCCCTCTTCTTTGGGGCAGCACCTGAGATATTGGAAGACTGCTCTCATGTCTCCCCTAGTCCTTCTTTTTATTAAACTAGACATACCCAGTTCCTGCCACCGTTCTTCATATGTTCTAGCCTCCAGTCCCCTAATCATCTTCGTTACTCTTCTCTGCACTCTTTCTAGAGTCTCAACATTTTTTTTTTACATTGACAACTTTGCTGTCTTCAAAAGAGTGGCCCGTGTCTTTTAAACGCAGATGGATTGGTGAATCTAGTGCTGATGGTTGTTCTCCTATGTTGTGCCATGCATTTGTGAAGTGGTTGTTTTTGTTATGAGTCATTGGGGAAATGACACAACTTACTAGTAGTGAGTTTAGCATCACAGTACTCTGGCTGCTTATTTGTTTCCTTCTGTCTGTCTGTCTGTCTGCCTGTCTGTCATATCTATCTATCTATCTATCATCTATCAATCATCTATCTATCTATCTATCTATCTATCTATCTATCTATCTATCTATCTATCTATCTATCTATCTATCTATCTATCTATTATCTATCATCTCTCTATCTATTATCTATCATCTCTCTCTCTCTCTCTCTCTCTATCTATCTATCTATCTATCCATCTATCTATCTATCTATCTATCTATCTATCTATCTATCTATCTATCTATCTATCTATCTATCTATATCATCTGTCTGTCTATCTATCTATCTATCTATCTATCTATCTATCTATCTATCTATCTATCTATCTATCTATCTATCATCTATCAATCAACTATTTATCTATCTATGATCTATCTCTATCTAACTCTATCTATCTATCTATCTATCTATCTATCTATCTATCTATCTATCTATCTATCTATCTATCTATCATCTATCAATCAACTATTTATCTATCTATGATCTCTATCTATCTATCTATCTATCTATCTATCATCTATCATCTATCAATCAACTATTTATCTATCTATGATCTATCTCTATCTGTCTATCTATCTATCTATCATCTATCTATCTATCTATTATCTATCATCTCTCTTTATCTCTCTATCTATTATCTATCATCTCTCTCTCTCTCTCCCTCTCTATTATCTATCTATCTATCTATCTATCTATCTATCTATCTATCTATCTATCATCTATCAATCAACTATTTATCTATCTATGATCTATCTCTATCTGTCTATCTATCTATCTATCATCTATCTATCTATCTATCTATCTATCTATCTATCTATCTATCTATCTCTATCATCTATCTATCTATCTATCTATCTATCTATCTATCTATCTATCTATCTATCTATCTATCTATCTATCTATCTATCTATTATCTATCTATATCTATCTATCTATCTATCATCTATTGATCAATATATTTTTGTAGTGGTTTGTCTTTTATTAGTTTATCAGGATACGTAATAAAGCGAATAAAGTAACCGTAATGGAAAGCTGTGGGAGGAAAAAGGGAAGGGTCTGTCGTGTTATGATCTCTTACTGTACTAAAAAGAGTTGGAAGTCAGGGCTTTCTCCCCCCTCCCCTTTTCTCCCCCTTCTGTTTATTTTGAAGGAATAGGAAAAGTAAAAAACAGATTGAACTCATCTTGTCAAGCTAAGCAGGAAACACCTCTTAGTGAAACTGGAAAAGCCAGGCCTTCGCTCCTAGCTCGCAATTACAGAATTGGTAGGACTTTAATAGATGGTGTGAGCAAAGAAACACTCTAATCAGCTTTGTTCTAATTAAAGCGATCAGCAAGCTGGCAACGGCGCCAAGTGATTGGTACAGATTTTCCAGATCCAAGAAAACAACAACAACAACAACAACAAGGCAAGACCAATTTACATTCCAAAATGAGATGTTCCTGAGGGTTTGTAAACCTTCCTGAACTAACTCTACTTTTCTTCCAGATGGTGATTTCAGTCACTGGGGCTCCATCACTTCTTAAAGGGATGATGGATCTTCCTCTGTCAAGAAGTTTGTTTGTTTATTATTGGAATAAAATTAAGACATGGTTAGAAGAAATGACACAACAACATATTGATTTAAAACTGCAGCTGTTCCTATTGGGTATCCTCCTAGAGGAAATTAGTAAAGAAAATATTTACTTGATTATACATGTAATAACAGCAGCAAGGATTGCTTTTGCACAAAATTGGAAAGCTGTCGTGTCCCACTCCTCCGCTGACGGCCGGGTCAGGGAAATCCGAATCAGGCTTGCCTCTGCAGCTCTGCCAAAGTCCTAGCAAAGTTCTCAAGGCAGGCAGGAGACCAGAAAGTGACTTCAGCAAGATATGTTTAGACTTTGCCTGACTCAGAGAATGCCAGAAAGCAGATCCTTTATATAGGCCATGGGGTGTGGCTCCATGACTCAGCACTTATCCAGGCCTGCCCCTCCCTTCCTTCTGTTGCCTCCGCCTATCAAGTCTTCTGACGCGAGGGTCACTCCAGTCGGCAGCTGTTGGTAATAAACCTTCCTCAGACTCACATGCTGTGGAGGAGGGGGAGGGGTCTAGTTGCTCCGTTTGCCTGGGCATGGAGCCAGAGCTGGGGGCTGGAGGTATTTCTTCTTCTTCAGCCTGTCTGGGCATGGAGCCAGGGCTAGGGGCTGGAGGTATTTCTTCTTCCGTGTTCGGAAGCAGATAAGAAGGCCCCGGCTGAGGTGAGATTGGACGAGACACAACAAAAGCAGAGAAAATACCTCTGGAAGGGGAAGTTATTAAAAAACAATATACTGTGCAGGAATGAATAGATTAACTTTGATGATCAAAGAAAGAAAGGACTCTGAATATTTTAAGACATGGGATACAATTTTGCCATTGGTTGGAAAAAAGAAATAGATAAGCAAACTAATAGTTATCTAAGAAAATGGTATAATCAGAATATTGTATTTGTGGAAAAAATTGTAACAGATTAAATGAAAATGAAGATAGAAGAAGCAACAACAACAAAATGAAGTCAAGGAGAAAACACCGAGATGTCACATGCAAGGAAGGAATGATGTATTAAATGTTTGTTTGTGTATAAAATAAAAAAAAATATTCAGATAAATTTGTTTGTTTATTTGGTCACCACAATATATATAAAAAAGAGGTTGAGGCTTTAGAAAGATTGCCGAGAAGAGTAATACAGATGATTAAGAGACTGGAGGTTAACATATATGAAGAACGGTTGCAGGAATTGGAAACATCTAGTCTAATGAAAAGAAGGACCTGGGGGACATGATAGCAGTGTTTCAATATTTGAGGGGATGCCACAAAGAAGAAGGAGTCAGTCTATTCTCCAAAGCACGAAAACAAGAAACAATGGATGGAAACTAATGAAGAAGAGAAGCAACCTAGAATTAAGGAGAAACTTCTGAAGACAACTAACCAGTGGAACATCTTGCCTTCAGAAGTAGTTGGTGCTCCATTATTGGAGCCTTTTAAGAAGAGACTGAACAACCATTTGTCTGGAATCTCCTGCTTGAGCAGGGGTTGGACTAGAAGACCTCCAAGGTCCCATTCAGCTCTACTCTGATTGATTGCTTTTAAGATGCTGAGGACACACAAGACCTTAAGGTTCAACACTCTATAATAAATGAAAGCTAAGGATTTCTACTGAAACATTGATATCTAGGTGGTACATAGAATCTGTTGGTCTACTGCAGATGAGTTTTCCCACGCTTTGCATCAAAACTTTTATTGAATCTGGTTGCAATCTACATTCCTTTCAACTTCAGCTTGGAGCATTGAGATGTTCTTTTATTTTTGCCCTACTTAATGGGGTGTCACCTAATTACAAATGAGATGAGGGAAGAGAAGAGTTTGAGATATTGGATTAGAACTAAGGTGGTTTATTTTCTGAGCCAGCCTCAGCCACAAAGTGTCACTCAATAACTCTGGACCAATCATTAACTTTTAGTGGAGTATACTTCACATGGTTGTTGTTGTTGTGTGTATGTTGTGGGGGCAGAATAAAGGAGGGAGTGTGACATGTTCTTTTGTGAGTCCTGGAGGGGAAAAAAGAGAATATAAATCTGAAATGATAACAATAGGAATGAAATATGTGGATTAAATTGTCCTTCACAATGGTAGCCACATCATACAAACACCAGAACCCAGTTAAGAGTTGGGAAGATCCTCAAAGCTTCTTGTTGAGTCTCCAGGAAAAGTAGGCAGACATCCTTTCAGAATACCAGAACATCTGAATAACAGAGTTGGAAGGGACCTTGGAGGTCTTCTAGTCGAATCCCAGCTCAAGCAGGAAGCCCGGTACCATTTATTTATTTATTTATTTATTATGTCTATCTAGACCCGTTCCAGTCCGGCTTCCGGACCGGTCACAGTACGGAGACAGCTTTGGTCGCGTTGGTGGATGACCTCTGGAGGGCCAAGGATAGGGGTTGTTCCTCTGCCCTGGTCCTATTAGATCTCTCAGCGGCTTTTGATACCATCGACCATGGTATCTTGCTGCACCGGTTGGAGGGGTTGGGAGTGGGAGGCACCGTTTATCGGTGGTTCTCCTCCTATCTCTCCGACCGATGCATGAATGTTGACAGGGGCAGAGGTGGGCCGCGAGGCACCTTACTTGTGGGGTGCCTCAGGGTCGTCTCTCGCCCTCCTGTTCAACATCTACATGAAACCGCTGGGTGAGGTCATCAGTGGTTTGGGGTGAGTTATCATCTGTCGCTGATGATACTCAGCTGTACTTTTCACCCGGACCACCCCAATGAAGCTGTCGAAGTGCTGTCCCGGTGCCTGGAAGCCGTGCGGGTCTGGATGGGAGAAACAGACTCAAGCTCAATCCCTCCAAGGCGGAGTGGCTGTGGATGCGGCACCCGGTACAGTCAGCTGCAGCCGCAGCTGGCTGTGGGGCGGTTATTGGCCCCAGCGGAGATGCGCAACTTGGGTGTCCTCTTGGATGGGCGGCTGTCGTTTGACGATCATTTGGCGGCCGTCTCCAGGAGGGCCTTCCACCAAGTACGCTTGGTGCGCCAGTTGCGCCCCTTTCTTGACCGGGATGCCTTATGCACGGTCACTCATGCCCTTGTCACTTCCCGCTTGGACTATTGCAATGCTCTCTACATGGGGCTGCCCTTGAAGTGCACCCGGAGGCTGCAGCTAGTTCAGAATGCAGCTGCGCGGGTAATAGTGGGAGCGACTCGTTGCTCCCATGTAACACCAATCCTGCGCAGCTTGCACTGGCTTCCTGTGGTCTTTCGGGTGCGCTTCAAGATTTTGGTTACCACCTTTAAAGCGCTCCATGGCTTAGGACCCGGGTACTTACGGGACCGCCTGCTGTTACCTTTTGCCTCCCACCGACCCGTACGCTCACACAGAGAGGGCCTTCTCAGGGTGCCGTCCGCCAAGCAATGCCGGCTGGCGGCCCCCAGGGGAAGGGCCTTCTCTGTTGGAGCTCCTCTGGAATGAACTTCCCCTGGTTTCGTCAAGTGCCTGATCTTGGACCTTTGCCGTGAGCTGGCGCACCTATTTATTCAAGCGGGACTGGATTGATATTTTATTGGGGTATTTATGTCTTATAATTTTAAATGGTTTTAAAAATTTTGGCCACGTTTATAATATTTCTTTTTAACTTCTTTTTAATGTTTATACATTGTACTTTTACTAGGCTGTACACCGCCCTGAGTTCTTCGGGAGAAGGGCGGTATAAAAATTGAAATAAATAAATAAATAAATAAATATTTATTTATTTATTTATTTATTTATTTATTTATTTATTTATTTTATTTTATTTGTCACAACAGTATATATAAGCATAAGCATGAAATAACTATACGATATATAAGCATATATATAACCATAAGTATGTAATAACTATATGAAATTGTACACAATCAAAGGGAACATTAGGACAGGAACGGTAGGCACGTTGGTGCTCTTATGTATGCCCCTTACAGACCTCTTAGGAATGGGGAGAGGTCAATAGTATACAGTCTTTGGTTAAAGCTTTGGGGATTTTGGGAAGAGACCACAGAGTCTGGTAATGCATTCCAGGCATTAACAACTCTGTTTCTGAAGTCATATTTTCTGCAATCAAGATTGGAGCGGTTCACGTTAAGCTTAAATCTATTGTGTGCTCGTGTATTGTTGTGATTGAATTGGACAATCATTTCAGACAAATGGTTGTCCAAGCTCTTCTTAAAAGTCTCTAGTGATGGGACACCAACAACTTCTGAAGGCAGGCTGTTCCTCTGGTTAATTGTCTTCACTGTTAGGAAGTTTCTCCTTAATTCCAGGTTGCATCTCTCCTTGATTAGCTTCCACCAATTGCTTCTTATCTTGCCGTCAGGTGCTTTGGAAAATAAGTTGACCCCCCTCTTCTTTATGGCAGCCCCTCAAATATTGGAACACTGCTATCATGTCACCCCCTAGTCCTTCCTTTCATTAGACTAGACCAGGGGTCGGCAACCCGTGGCTCTGGAGCCACATGCGGCTCTTTTAGCCCTCTGCTATAGCTCCCTGTCGCTGGTGGGCTCCACAATTGATAGAGCTTTCAGTTAGGACAGGTAGAGGAAAAAGGAAGTTGTGCTAGGAGGAGACTCCATGGTGGGGGAAACAGACTTCCAGTTGGCAGAGGAAAAAGGACGCCGCACTAGGAAGGGACTCTATGGTGGGGGAAGTGGACTTCCGGTCGGCTCCAGAATTGAACGGGGGGGGGGCTTCCAGTTAGAACCTTTGTGGCTCTTTGAGTGTTTAAGGTTGCCGACCCCTGGACTAGACGTACCCAATTCCTGCAACCATTCTTCATATGTTTTAGCCTCCAGTCCCCTAACCATACAGTTTGCAGATATTCTACCTGCAAGTGCTTATAGTGAGCAATGACTCCAGATGAAGGGAAGACTTTATGCCAAAACATATTCCAGAGGTTCCTGGAATGAAAACAAATGATATCGATCCAACCAAGGCTTCTGTGCCCAACATACATAACTTAGAAACCTTCGGTCCACTGCTTTATTTTGAAGGGCTGCCAGGGACTGCTGTATATTCTGAATGCCGCTGATGCGCAGCGGACATAAGCACATTTGTAGAATAGATAAATGGATGGAATCAATACTCGGCTGCATTCATAGAACTGGTTATTCTGGGTTACTGAAGCAGTTAGTGTTAACCCGGTTAAGTTAGGTGATTGAATCAATGCATATTCTCAACTTATGAACTAACAAAAAGGACAGGGTTTCAATCAGAATAGAGCTGGGAGGGTCCTTAGAGGTCTCCTACTCTAACCCTCAAGCAGGAGACATCATACAATTTGAGACAACTGGCTGTCCAGTGATACAATCAGTCAGAATAGAGCTGGAAGGGACCTTGAAGGTCATCTAGTCCAGCCCCCTGCTCAAGCAGGAGACCCTCTACCATTTCAGACAAGTGGCTATCCAGTCTCTTCTTAAAAACCTCCTGTGATGGAGCACCCACAACTTCTGGTGGCAAGCTGTTCCGCTGGCAAATTGTCCTCACAGTTAGGAAGTTTCTTCTGAATTCCAGGTTGCTTCTCTCCTTGATTAGTTTCCATCCATTCTTTCTTCTCCTGCCTTCTGGTGCTTTGGAAAATAAATTGATCCCCTCTTCGTGGCAGCCCCTGAGATACTAGAATATGGCTATCATGTCCCAACTAGTCCTTCTTTTCTCTAGGCTAGACATATCCAGTTCTTGCAACCGTTCTTCATATGTTTTACTCTCCAGGCCCTTAATTATCTTAGTTGCAATACTTGATAAAAAGATAAAGCTAAAAGGTTTCCTTTGTCCAATCATATCTGACTCTAGGGAGCCATGGTCACCTTTGTTTCTTAGCGAAGGGAGCCAATGTTGTCCAAAGATGCTTCCTGTGGTCATGTGGCCAGCATGACTATATGTTGAGGTGCACACACACTGTTACCTTTCCACCAAAGTGGTACCTATTTTGATGTTCTTAGTTGCGAAGTCATGTCTGACCCATCACAACCCCATGGACAACTTTACTCCAGGCCTTCCTGTCCTCTACCATTCCCCGGAGTCCATTTAAGTTCATGCCGACTGCTTCAGTGACTCCATCCAGCCACCTCGTTCTTTGCCGTCCCCTTCTTCTTTTGCCCTCAGTTGTTCCCAGGATTAGGCTCTTCTCCAGTGAGTTTTTCCTTCTCATTACATGGCCAAAGTATTTAAATTTCATCTTCAGAATCTGGCCTTCTAAAGAGCAGTCAGGGTTGATCTCCTCTAGGACTGACTTGTTTGTTCGCCTTGCAGTCCAAGGGACTCGCAGGAGTCTTCTCCAGCACCAGAGTTCAAAGGCCTCAATTCTTTGGCACTCAGCTTTTCTTATGGTCCACCTTTCACAGCCATCCATTGCAACTGTGGAAACCATAGCCTTGACTATACGCACTTTTGTTGGCAGGGTGATGTCTCTGCTTTTTAGTATGCTGTCTAGCTCTGCCATAGCTTTCCTCCCCAGGAACAAGTGTCTTTTAATTTCTTAGCTGTAGTCCCCATGTGCGGTGATCTTGGAGCCCAGGAAAATAAAATCTGTCACTACCTCTATTTTTTCCCCATCTATTTGCCAGGAATTGTGAGGCCAGGAGCCATGATCTTAGTTTTCTTAATGTTGAGGCACTCTTGTCATCTCTTGTACAACCATGTCCAGTTTGCCTATTTATTTACTTGCATTTGCATGCTTTCGAACTGCTAGGTTGGCAGGAACTGGGGAAAGTATGGGAACTCATCCTGTCATATGGTGTTTGGGTCTCAAACCCAGGCTGTCAGCTTTCCAGCTCAGTGTCTTCATGCTGAGCGATCATGCTCCTATCAATAATAATAATAACATCCAAAAAGTTTGGATAGTCAACATGGCAGTACCTGGATAGAAGAAAAAGAACTGGAGAAGGTAACAAATTATAACAAGACCTGCAAATGGAAGTAGGATGACTTTGGCAGGAGCAAGCAAAGGTAGTATCAATTGTAATGGTGCAGAATGCAGCTGCATGGGTAGTAGAGGGAGCCACTCGTGGCTCCCATGTAACACCACTCCTGCGCAGGCTGCACTGCCTTCCTGTGGTCTTTCGGGTGCACTTCAAGGTGTTGGTTACTACCTTTAAAGCACTCCATGGCTTAGGGCCGGGTTACTTACGGGACCGCCTACTGCTACCAATTGCCTCCCACCAACCCGTGCGCTCTCACAGAGAGGGACTCCTCAGGGTGCCGTCCGCCAAACAATGTCGGCTGGCAGCCCCCAGGGGAAGGGCCTTCTCTGTGGGGGCTCCCACCCTCTGGAATGAACTTCCCCCAGGACTTCGTCAGCTGCCTGACCTTCGGACCTTCCGCTGCGAGTTGAAGACCTATCTATTTATTCGCGCAGGACTGGCATAGAAATTTTTAGTAGTTTTTAGTATTTGTATCTAAATTTTATGGTTTTAAATGGATTTTAATTTGGCCTTATATTTAATAAGTTTTTTAATTATTGTTTTATTGTGTACTTTCTACTGTTTTTTATTTGGCTGTGAACCGCCCTGAGTCTTTCGGGAGTAGGGCGGTATAAAAATCTAATAAATAAATAAATAAATAAATAAATAATAGGCACCTCGGGTGCAATCCCAAAACAACAGGAGCACCACTTGAACTCCATCGGCATTGACAAATTTGCCGATGGTGAATTGCAGAAGGCAGCTTGACTTAGAACAGCTTCCAATCCTGCGATGATGCTTTTAACACCACAAAAGTCAACATCTGTTTATCCTGGGTCCTTGGGAAGAACTTGGTAGGGGAACAAAAAAATGCCAAATCTAATGTGAACATCTGCATCTGACTGCAATGAATAATGTCCTCAAACAACACCTGTTTAGCCCAGATTTCTTGGGAAAGGCTCCATAGGTAGATAAAAAAAGTCAAGTTCTGTCTAACTTTCTGGCTGCTTCTGTGATGAATAATAATAACAACAACAACAACAACAACAACAACAACAACAACAACAACAGATTAAATGGATGGAAAACCAAAGCTTTGCATGGACAGCCCTTGAAAAACATTGAAGGAAAATGTGATGACAACTTGACATGGGCATGGCTTAAGATGGGAACCATCAAGAATGAAACAGAAAGTTTAATACTCACTGCTCAAGAACAAGCACTACAAACTAATGCCATGAAAGCAAAGATACAAAAATCCACCGACCATCCGAACTGCCAACTTTGCAACAACAAATTCAAAACTGTTTCACATTTAATATGTGAATGCAGCAAAATCGCACAAACTGATTACAAAGCTAGACATGACCGAGTTGCTAAATTAATCCACTGGTCATTATGTAAAAAATATGACTTACCTGTATCCATGGGAACATAAAGTGGAAAAAGTTATAGAAAATGAGAAGGTGAAGATCTTGTGGGACTTTCGAATACAGTCGGATCCTCACTTTTTTTTAAAAAAATTATTTACATTTATATCCCGCCCTTCTCCGAAGACTCAGGGCGGCTTACATTGTGTAAGGCAATAGTCTCATTCTATTTGTATATTGATATACAAAGTCAACTTGGAACACAACACACCAGATATCACAGTTGTCGAACACCGAAACATACAATTTATTGACATCGCAGTACCAGGAGATGCCAGAGTCAGAAAAAAAGAATTGGAAAAAAATCATGAAATATCATGACCTGGCCATCAAAATGACACGGCTATGGATGAAACATGTAACAGTGATGCCCATTGTCATCAGGGCACTTGGAACCATGTCCAAGAATTTTATAAAATACATCAACAAATTGCAGCTTCCGGCAAAAACACCAGCAGAACTGCAAAAAGCTGAGCTATTTGGAACATGGTACATTTTAAGAAGGTACTTGGTTGATACCTAGGAGGCTGGCAGCAACCCGTATCAACCATCAGCACCAGTCAATGGTATTTGTGATGCCTTTTTGAATGTTCAGTTGACTGAGTTTCATATTTAATGAATAAAGATGATAATAGTATGCCTTTGTGTGGAAAAGGAAAAACGAAACGATCCCATCATTTTCACAACAGCTCCTTGCCCCTGGGTTGAAGATAGAGACAAGCAGAATTGTTCTCACCTCGCTAGTTGTGATGTGGGGTCTTTGTTCCTCCTCGCTCGCCAACTGTCTGTGGTCATTAATGCAAAATGTTTATCTGGCAATGCTGCTTTCTTGATTACCGTTTAATAATGCTGATGTCACAAGCAGTTAGTCGGGAACATTTTTAATGGCACTTTTATTATTAACAATGGGGAGATGTGTCACATTTCTCCAGCACCACAACAAGTTTCTTCTTTGTCATTTCTCTCTGTTAAGAAGAATAAAATAACAGCCCTAAGGATCATCCGGACCAAAGATTTATTCATTTATTTGAAGCAGCCACTGATACCCTGCTTGCTGTATGACATTTCCCCCCCCCAAAAAAATAAGATAGTGGAGGAGAATGAGAAAGAGAAGGGGAGAGAGAGGGAGAGGGAGAGAGGGAGAGAGCGGGAGAGATGGAAAAATGGAGAGAAAGAGAAAGGAGAGAAGGAAATAAAGAGAGAGAGAGAGAGAAATAAAGAGAGAGGGAGGGATAGAGAAAGGAAAAGAGAAAGAGAGAGTGAATGAATGAATGGGAAAGAGACAAAGAAAGATAGAAAGGGAAAGAGAAAGAGAGAGAAAGGGCAAGGGCAAAAAAGGGAAAGAGAGTGGATAGCAAGAGAGGAAAAGAGAGAAAAGAGAGAAAGGAAAGAGAAAGGAAAAGCGAAAAAAAGGGAGAGATAGAAAAAAGAACAACAGAGAGAGAGAAAGAGAATGTTGTGTCTCACCACAGCCGGGGCCTTCTTATCTGCTTCCGAACACGGAGGAATGTCCTAGTATGCCTCCCGGCCCCAGCCCTGGCTCCATGCCCAGACAGGCTGAAGAGGAGGAAGTACCTCCAGCCCCCAGCTCTGGCTCCATGCCCAGGCAAACGGAGCAACTAGACCCCTCCCCCTCCTCCACAGCATGTGAGCCTGAGGGAGGTCAATTGCCAACAGCTGCAGACTGGAGTGACCCTCGCGTCAGAAGACTTGATAGATGGAGGCAACAGAAGGAAGGGAGGGGCAGGCCTGGATAAGTGCTGAGTCATGGAGCCACACCCCATGGCCTATATAAAGGACCTGCTTTCTGGCATTCTCTGAGTCAGGCAAAGTCTAAACATATCTTGCTGAAGTCACTTTCTGGTGTCCTGCCTGCCCTGAGGACTTTGCTAGGACTTTGGCAGAGCTGCGGAGGCACGCCTGATTTGGATTTCCCTGACCCGGCCGTCAGCGGAGGAGTGGGACACGACAGAGAAAGGGAAGAAAAAAAGAAAAAGGAGAAGGAAAAAGAGAAAGGAAAGAAAAAGGAAAAAGAGAAGGAGAAGGAGAAAGAAAAAGAGGAAAAGAGAAGGAGAAGGAGAAGGAGAAGAGACAAATCTATCTAGGCAAAACTCTAGATAGCATTTCTCAGCCTTGGCTGCTTCAAGATGTATGGACTTCAACTCCCAGAATTCTCTAACCAGCATTCTGAAAGTTGAACTGCATGCACGTTAAAAAGAACACTGGCTTAGGGAATTCTGGGAATTGAAGTTCACACACCTTCAAGGTGCCAAAGCTGAGAAACACTAAGCACGTTAGACCACACTGAGGAATAAGTTAGTGGGCCCATTGCCAATTTGATGCAACAGACATATGCAGGTGGATGAACCAGAAGATCACAGTCCTCCTGGACAATTGGTTCCCAGAGCTGGTATTTGCTAGACCAATTCTAGAATACAGCTCGCCTGTTTGGAATCCTCACCACATCTCTGACATCAATACAATTGAACGAGTCCAGAAATATTTTACAAGAAGAGTTCTCCACTCCTCTGAAAACAACAAAATACCTTATCCCACCAGACTTGAAATCCTAGGCTTAGAAAACTTGGAACTCCGTCGCCTTCAACAAGACCTAAGTTTAACTCACAGAATCATCTATTCTAATGTCCTTCCTGTTAAAGACTACTTCAGCTTCAATTGCAATAATACTAGAGCAACCAATAGATTTAAACTTAATGTCAACCGCTTTAATCTTGATTGCAGAAAATATGACTTCTGTAACAGAATCATCAGTGCTTGGAATACTTTACCTGACTCTGTGGTCTCTTCCCATAATCCTAAAAGCTTTAACCAAAAACTCTCTACTTTTGACCTCACCCCATTCCTAAGAGGACCATAAGGGGCGTGCATAAGCGCACAAACGTGCCTACCGTTCCTGTCCTATTGTTTTTCTTTTCTTCTTCCTGTATACATATATGCTTATACCGCCTTATATTTACTCATATATGTGATTATATATTATATAATCTTTTTGTATGATACCTACATATATTGTTATGACTAAATAAATAAATAAATAAATAAATAAATAAATAAATAAATATTCAAGCTAGGCTGCTGCTGGTTTGAAGATCCCATGTAGGAAACCCCCGAGGAATTTGACCATTTATTACCCCAACTGGTGACAAACGCCACCATTTCTGGTGGCATCAATCTCACAGCCGGTTCTGAGAGCAGGTTTAATGCAGCGATGTGTTCCAGATGATGCAACCCGCAATTTGATTGCATTTGTTCCACGACGTTAGAAATAGATGAGATTTTTTTTCAGTTGGGTTTTATTTTAAGAGGGGGGCACTTCAGATGAAAGCTGAACGAGTGCATGGTTGATTTTTCCTTCTGGGATGAAATAAAAGGGACAAATACCTTTGAAGCATGGACTTATCAGTTGCTATTTTTTTTTTTTTTTTAGAAAAAAGAAACCTTTGATGTTGGTTGAAGTACGAGGAAGCTATGATGTTGAATTAGAAACCAGAATAAACAATCAAATCTGTATTTGAAATATACAGAATAAAAGAGACAGATCAATGTACCCTGAAGCTAAATATATTGGCTTTCAAGTAAGTACATTCTAGCCGAATTGGCGTTTCACTTTGGCGTGGATTATTTTTGCTTGAAAACGTCAACAGTCAATAATCAATAATAATAATCAATTGTCTAGTGAAAAAAAGGGCTAGGGATGACATGATAGCAGTGTATCAATATCTGTGGGGCTGCCACAAAGAAGAGGGAGTCAACCTATCCTCCAAAGCACCTGAGGGTAGAACGAGAAGCAACGGGTGGAAACTAATCAAGGAGAGAAGCAACCTAGAACTAAGGAGAAATTTCCTGACAGTGAGAACAATTAACCAGTGGAACAACCTGCCTCCAGAAGTTGTGGCTGCTCCATCACTGGAGGTTTTTAAGAGGAAATTGGACAACTATTTGTATTAAATGGTATGGGGTCTCTTGCTTGAGTAAGATGTTGGACTAGAAGAACACAAAGGTTCCTTCCTACTTCCTTATTCTATTCGTTATTCTGTTATTCTATGTTCGTGTGTATCCATCCCATCAAACGCAAAGAAAGTGCAGAATGGTATAGGATCTTCTGCCACAGGCAAGAGGTTGGACTAGAAGATCTCCAAAGTCCCTTCCAAGCCTGTTATTCTATTCTTCTATGCATCATTCCATCTAGAATAGAATAGAATAGAATAGAATAGAATAGAATAGAATTTTTTTATTGGCCAAGTGTGATTGGACACACAAGGAATTTGTCTTGGTGCATATGCTCTCAGTGTACATAAAAGAAAAGATACGTTCATCAAGGTACAACATTTACAACACAATTGATGATCTTTATAAATCATTACAACACAATTGATGATCAATATAAATCATAAGGATTGCCAGCAACAAGTTATAGTCATACAGTCATAAGTGGAAAGAGATTGGTGATGGGAATTATGAAACGATTAATAGTAGTGCAGATTCAGTAAATAGTTTGACAGTGTTGAGGGAATTATTTGTTTAGCAGAGTGATGGCCTTCGGGAAAAAACTGTTCTTGTGTCTAGTTGTTCTGGTGTGCAGTGCTCTATAGCGTCGTTTTGAGGGTAGGAGTTGAAACAGTTTATGTCCAGGATGCGAGGGATCTGCAAATATTTTCACGGCCCTCTTCTTGATTCGTGCAGTATACAGGTCCTCAATGGAAGGCAAGTTGGTAGCAATTATTTTTTCTGCAGTTCTAATTATCCTCTGAAGTCTGTGTTTTTCTTGTTGGGTTGCAGAACCGAACATCTGAAGGGATCTTGCCAATCTATCAGCAACTTCTATCACTTTTCTATATATTCCCCCCTGTGCTTCCATCATAAGGTAAAGGTAAAGGTTGCATATATGTGCTAGTCGTTTTCGACTCTAGGGGGTGGTGCTCATCTCTGTTTCAAAGCCGAAGAGCCAGCACTGTCCGAAGACATCTCCATAGTCATGTGGCCGCCAAAGGCACATGGAATGCTGTTACCTTCCCACCAAAGGTGGTCCCTATTTTTTCTACTTGCATTTTTTACCTGCTTTCGAACTGCTAGGTTGGCAGAAGCTGGGACAAGTAACGGGAGCTCACCCCGTTACGCGGCACTAGGGATTCGAACCGCTGAACTGCTGACCTTTCGATTGACAACCTTAGCGTCTTAGCCACTGAGCCATCGCATCCCCATCATAGACCTAGATCTATTTTAACAGCATTTATAAACAAAATGAATGAAAGCAGGTTGACATTAAGATTTTGGTTTAAATACATGTTTCAGTAGGCATATTGTTTTTCAGAGAGCCTACCTCTAAACATTGTTTACTCTCTCAAAATGAATCACATTTTGCTTTGGAAAATGAAGAAATTGGTTGAAGCTTTAGGCATATGTTTTAGGCAATTGCAAATTTGTGCCCTAAACAACAATAGTTCTGATCTTTGTTGGCAGGTAGGAGGCCCAGATCACTTCAATCCCTAAAGATTAAAATTTCCAAGCATCCCCAATTGTTAGAAATTCTGTTTAAATACCACCATAGAACAAACAAAGAGTACAGTCACCATGTGCTTTACTGGTCAACTTTTTCAACTATAACAGGAAACCGGAAACTCTGCTTAGAACAAAAGAGCCTAGATGAGAGTATATACCATAGATCCAGTGTAAACACTGCCATCTACTGACTGAATATTACTGTAGTTGTTGCAGAAAAATACATTCCAACCATGAATTCCAACTGTAATCTCTGCCATTAACAGATGGTCAAAGATAAATAAAGATTATTCTTGACTCCCTCCCTCCTTCCTTCCTTTTTGCGATATCACTTTGTCAGAATTATCTATTCATAAATGTTGCTTTGGGGACTTGTTAAAAATCATGTTTGTGTTTCAGGAAAAATAATAGCCACCTTGTCTTCTATTTGCCTGTTTTTCTAGGCTTTTCAGGTTTTGTATTTTCCTCATAATAAATGGCCTTGGACTTTCTTTTATTACTTCGGAATAGTTAAATAAATATACAATTGGAAATAAATAAATGAATACAGAGAAAAAGGAAAGAAGGAAGAAAGAAAGAAAGGAAAGAAGGAAGGGAGGGAGGGAGGGAGGGAGGGAGGGGAGGAGAAGAAGGAGAAGTTTTCTCCTATTTTATCTCCTAGTTTTACTTGGATAAATTCCAGATATCCCAAAGAAAATGGTCACTGGCTATTTTTACTGAAGAAGATGTAAGTTATAACTGAATTATCTGCATGATGAGCCATGGTGGCGCAGTGGTTAGAATGCAATATTGCAAACTAATTCTGCCAACTGCCAGCAATTCGATCCTGATCAGCTCAAGGTTGACTCAGCCTTCCATCCTTCCGAGAGTGGTAAAATGAGGACCCAGATTGTTGTGGGCAAGAGGCTGAGATTGTAAACTGCTCAGAGACAGCTGTAAAGCACCATGAAGTGGTATATAAGTCTAAGTGCTACGGATATTGTGATAGATGATAGATAGATAGATAGATAGATAGATAGATAGATAGATAGATAGATAGATAGATAGATAGATAGATAGTTGTATCTGCACCCCCCGAGCCGGCCCTCCTGCCAGAAAGTGACTTGGAAAGTGAGAGGGAAGGGCCATCAGGAGCACCGGCTTCCCTGGCTCAGCTCCAGGAGCCAGAGTCAGGCCAGGTGGAAGAGATAATGAGGCCTCCGTCCCCTGACCATGCCTCCAAACCCAGCTGATGGCAATCAGGCCTGGCTGGACCCTAGGTTCCGTAAGCAGGAGAGGCGGGAACAACAGAAGCAGGGGTGGGGCAGGCCTAGGAAGTGCTGACTCATGGAGCCACACCCCACAGCATATAAAGGCAGCAAGAGCTGCTGTGCCTCTTCGTAGCAGGCAAATTAACTGCTTAACTAAGAGCTGAAGTACTGTTTGTTCCTGGGTGACTCATCGGCGTTGAGGGAGATAACAGAGACACTTGGCAGACACTTGCTAGTCTGCTCCCAGAGCTGATAGTGCCGGCTAATTAAGCCATTGCTCAGACGGAGGCGACGGGAAAAGAACATAGGTAGATAGATAGATAGATAGATAGATAGATAGATAGATAGATAGATAGATAGATAGATAGATAGATGGATGGATGATGCATAGGTGATAGGTGATAGATGATAGATAGATAGATAGACAGACAGATAGACAGGCAGGCAGGCAGGCAGGCAGGCAGTGATGGCTAAAAGGACCATTTTTCTTTTGCAGATGTAAGGACCCCCCCCCCCGTGCGCACAATTAATCTCTGCTTTCCTGCACCTTCCACGATTCCCCTTTTCATCTCATTGAATCTTAAGTCACTCTGAGGCAGGTATATTTTATTTTATTTTGCTTTTTTCCCCTTCTCCTTAAAGGAAAAACGCCTTAGAGGTAGCCAGTGACTATTTTATGCTTTTGACAAATAGGCAGGAACAGGCATCTAAATCAAAATTATAGTGTAAATTGACTCCTGTTCTCTCGCGCGCGGTGTAATAAAGCTGGGCATTTTACAGTGCTCCAGTGGAATAAGCGCCGAATTACCATCCCCTGCTTCTGGGGAGTGGGAGGGAGGTTTGAATATGGTTAGGAAAATAGTTTATTTCCTTCAGATTAAATATGTGTAATTGAGCTACAGAATGAACTTCTTTTAAAAAAATAAATGTTTTGCATTACTGTTTTTTCCCTTCTCTTTCCCTTTGTCCTCCCCCCTCTTCCTCCTCCCCTTTGTGATCTGTCTGTCTATCATCTCTCTCTCAGTGTGGTATCTATCTGTCTTCTATTTACCTGTTTATCTATCTATCTATCTGTCTATCTCTGTCTGTCTGTATGTCTGTCTGCGTCTGTCTGTCTGTCTGTCTATCTATCTATCTATCTATCTATCTATCTATCTATCTATCACCTATCATCTCCTATGTATCATCTATCTATCTATCTATATCTATCTATCTATCTATCTATCCATCTATCTATCTCTCATCTATCACCTATCATCTATCACCTATGTATCATCTATCTATCTATCTATCTATCTATCTATCTATCTATCTATCTATCTATCTATCTATCTATCTATCTATCTATCTATCTATCATCTATCACCTATCACCTATAACCTATAACCTATCACCTATGTATCATCTATCTATCTATCTATCTATCTATCTATCTATCTATCTATCTATCTATCTATCTATCTATATCTATCTATCTATCTATCTATCTATCTATCTATCTATCTATCTATCTATCTATCTATCTATCCATCTATCTCTATCATCTATCACCTATCATCTATCACCTATGTATCATCTATCTATCTATCTATCTATCTATCTATCTATCTATCTATCTATCTATCTATCTATCTATCTATCTATCTATCTATCTATCTATCTTCTATCTATCTATCTATCTATCTATCTATCTATCTATCACCTGTCACCTATCACCTATGTATCATCTATCTATCTATCTATCTATCTATCTATCTATCTATCTATCTATCTATCTATCTATCTATCTATCTATCTATCTATCTATCTATATACATATACATACATACATACATACAATAGTTATTTTAACATTCCAAGCTGCCCAGAAGTTGCCTTTCAGTGAGATTCACAGCAAATAAATGAAGCAACAAAATACCTGATGCCACCAGACTCCAAATTTTGGCCTTAGACAACTTAGAACTTCACTGTTTTCCATCTGACCTAAGCATAGTACATAAAATCATCTGCTACAATGTCCTACCAGCCAATGAATACTCCAGCTTCAACCAAAACAATACAAGAGCACACAATAGATACAAACTCATGGTAAACCGATCCAAACTAGACTGCAGAAAATACAACTTCAGTAACAGAGTGGTCAATGCCTGGAATGCACTACCTGACTCTGTTTCTTCCTCAAATCCCCAAAACTTTAACCTTAGACTGTCTACTGTAGACCTCACCCCATTCCTAAGAGGTCTGTAAGGGGTGTGCAGAAGCGCACCAGCGTGCCTACCGTCCCTGTCCTAATGTTTTCTTTTATTCGTATCCTTTTCATGTAATAATAATAACAGAGTTGGAAGGGACTTTGGAGGTCATCTAGTCCAACCCCCTGCCCAGGCAGGAAACCCTACACCACTTCAGACAAATGGTTATCCAACATCTTCTTAAAAATTTCGGAGACGACTTCCGGTATCCAGCGGCAACGGACGTCTGGAAGGCTTCTCCTGCCTCCAGTGCCCGAATCCGGCCGCCGCCGAGGCAGGTGTTCGAAAAGGACACCTGCCGCACAGACGGCTCGCCAGGGTCTCCCAGCCGACATACAGGACTGTGGGGACCCGATGCTGGCGCGTCCTAGGCTCGGCGGGGTTGGAGGCCACAGGCGCGGCCATTATTTTGGTCGTCGCCTGGGCGCTGTGCCAGTGACACGGGGCATTGGTTATAACTGCAGCAGCCTGGTGGTGAACAGGGCGGAGAAGAATTGAGGAGGAGAAGGAAGGAATATCGGTGGCGTGGTGGAGTGCTCCGGTCGGGGGTTTTCTCCCCTGCGGTTGGAAGAGCACGAGTTATTCTGGAGAGAGAACTTAAAATAAGAAGATTACGGTTTTGTGGAGCTCTGGAGAAGAGGTGATGGAGAAATTTAGGAGGGAAGGTTTGAGGCCCCCCCTCCTTCTGGGGAACAGTGGTGGCGTCCAGCTTCCGCCTTCACTATGAGAATTTTGATGACATCACTTCCCTTGACTTCCTGGTTGACTAACTGTACTCTGGACTCGTTGCTCCTGTGAGTGCCCCTGGTGGATCGGAGGAAATTACAAGGATACTGTGCTTGCCTGAGGATTTTGATTTTTTTTTTCAAATGGCAAAGGTCAGAGACCAACTGCTGGAGAGATGGAGAATTCTGGAAAAGTTATCTAATATGGACAAGAAACTGGATGATTTGCAAAGAGGCCAAACGGAAATAAGAGCAGAAATTGTGACTATCCAAAAGGATTTAAAGGATACTCAACAAGTCTCAGCAGAAAACAAGCAGAAAGTGGAAGGTCTGGAGGGTGAGATGCGGGCAGTGCAGAAAAGAGAGGCGACAGGCAATGGTGTGCTTGGACTACAGATGGATAAGATGTCTTAGTTCCTTAGGTTTCAAAATTTGGAAGAAGTGGACCAAGAAGACTTGAGAGATGTTGTGACTAAATTGTTGGGAGAATTTCTTGGGAGAGGTGTTGATTTCATGAATTGGGATGTGGATCGAGTTTATAGAGTTAATTCGCAATATGCGCATACGCATGCAGTTCCCAGAGAGGTTCATGTCAAATTTGTGAGAAGAGAGGCGAGATGAAATTCTTAGAAAACATAGGAGTGGGGCACTGATTTACAGGGGCAGGAGATAGCCATTCTGAGGCAGATTCCCAGACAGGTGCGTGAAAAAGAAAGAAATATTATTTTTGTCAAGCAAATTGTACCAGAAGGAGTGGGCTTCAGATGGCTGATGCCAGAGGATTGATGATTTTCGGGAGGGCATTACGAAAAAATCAGTACAATTGCGGAGGCTACGGCCTATGTGGAGGAACACAAAGCCTTCCTGGAATCAGATGACCCAGGAATTGAAGAAGGGGAGGTTATAGATCATGGGGCTGAAGCGGCTGCCGCTGTTGCGGCCCTGGAGTTGGGTCAGGCTGAACCCAGAGTTCTGAGATCCAAAACTAGGAAGTGATAAAGATATTTGGGATTGTGTTGGTTTTCCTTATTCTCTTTTGTACGATATTCTGTTTATTCTTGACTCTTCTTTATTACGTATTTAAAATTTGCAAACTTTGCTACTTCGTGTCACCTGCTTGCCTTATGGCTGTTGTATGTGTTAAAAAATTTGAGTAAAATTCTTATTTTAGATAAGAAAAATGAAAATTTACCATACCTGATATGTATTTGTATAAACCTTTTTTGACTAATAAAAACTTTTTGAACACAAAAAATTTCCAGTGTTGGAGCATTTACAACTTCTGCAGGCAAGTTGTTCCACTTATTCATTGTTCTAACTGTCAGGAAATTCCTCCTTAGTTCTAGGTTGCTTCTCTTCTTGATTAGTTTCCATCCATTGCTTCTTGTCCTGCCTTCAGGTGCTCTGGAGAATAGTTTGACTCCCTCTTCTTTGTGGCAACCCCTGAGATATTGGAACACTGCTATATAATGTATTTATATTTATAATGTATTTATAATTACGTTTACACTTGTCTCTGTCATAAAATACATGCGTGAGAAAATTAATTAAATAAATAAATAAATAATAAATAAATAAATAAATAAATAAAAGATGGAAGTCCGTCCATCCAAAAGATCCTTCAGCTTGATTTAAGTGCCTCTTTACCTGAACTGTTGAGGGCTGGAAAACCAGAAGGGTTATCTTTGATTTTAGGCACAAGGCGAAAGTTATCTTGATGCTGTCAAGGCCATTCACTTAAGGGAATTGATGACTCGGCTTCCAGGTGCCAACTCATCAATCATGAAATATCAATCCTCCATCTCTAAGGAGTTCCCCCCACCCACCCCCAGGCGAAGGTAATTCTGCCTCTGCTGCCAGAGAGCTGACCACTTGTGTCCCATTCATTTATTTTATTTATTTGTCACAAGAGTATATATAAGCATAAGCATGAAATAACTCTACAATATATAAGCATATATATAACCATAAGTATGTAATAACCATATGAAATTGGATACAATCAAAGGGAACATTAGGACAGGAACGGTAGGCACGCTTGTGCTCTTATGCACGCCCCTTACAGACCTCTTAGGAATGGGGTGAGGTCAATAGTAGACATTTTTTGGTTAAAGCTTTGGGGATTTTGGGAAGAGACTACAGAGTCTGGTAGTGCATTCCAGGCATTAACAACTCTGTTTCTGAAATTATATTTTCTGCAGTCAAGATTGGAGCGGTTCACATTAAGCTTAAATCTGTTGTGTGCTCGTGTATTGTTGTGATTGAAGCTGAAGTAGTCTTCAACAGGAAGGACATTGTAACAGATGATTCTATGAGTTAAACTCAGGTCATGTCAAAGGCGGCAGAGTTCTAAATTTTCTAAGCCCAGGATTTCAAGTCTGGTGGCATAAGGTATTTTGTTGTAATCAGAGGAGTGGAGAACTCCTCTTGTAAAATATTTCTGGACACATTCAATTGTATTAATGTCCGAAATGAGGTATGGGTTCCAGACAGGAGAGCTGTATTCAAGAATTGGTCTAGCAAATGTTTTATATGCTCTGGTTAGTAGTATATTGTTTCAGAGTGACAGTATTTGTTCTTATTTCAACATGGATTCACTCAGGGGGAGTTCTCTAGATTGCCTGAAGAAGGCCGCCTCAAGTCAACTTTTGAGAACAAAAGCCAATAAAAACAAAAACAACCAACAAAAAGCAAACATTCACGGCCAGGAAGGGACAAATTTCTCCCAGGGAAGACAAGTGTGGGGAGATCTTCAGAGTGTTTTTCTGAAATTCTCCCAACAACTAAAGGTCAACGTCAGGTCTTGTGAAGCCAAAATATTGTATTGGATCTCGTGAAGCCAAAATATTATTGTCTTGTAAAGCAGGAGGGAGAGGAAGACAGATGAAATCAAGATCACGGGAAGTGTTAGTACCACTTTATAATGCCTTGATAAGGCCACACTTGGAATACTGCATTCAGTTTTGGTCGCCGCGGTGTAAAAAAGATGTTGAGACTCTAGAAAGAGTGCAGAGAAGAGCAACAAAGATGATTAGGGGACTGGAGGCTAAAACATATGAAGAATGGTTGCAGGAACTGAGCAGGTCTAGTCTAGCAAAAAGAAGAACCAGGAGTAACATGAAAATAGAGTTCCAATGTTTGAGGGGCTGCCGCAAAGAGAAGAGGGTCAACCTATTCTCCAAAGCACCTGAAGGCAGGACAAGAAGCAATGGATGGAAACTAATCAAGGAGAGAAGCGACCTGGAACTAAGGAGAAATCTTCCTGGCAGTGAGGACAATTAACCAGTGGAACAACTTGCCTTCAGAAGTTGTGGGTGTTCCATCACTGGAAGCTTTTAAGAAGAGATTGAAGAATCATTTGTCTGAAATGGTATAGGGTTTCCTGCTTGAGCAGGGGGTTGGATTAGAAGACCTCCAAGGTCTTCCAACTTGGTTATTTGGAAGGGAGGGAGGGAGGGAGGGAGGGAGGGAGGGAAGAAGAAAGGAAGGGAAGAAGGAAGGGCAGGCAGGAGGGAGGGAACGAGGAGGAAGGAAGGGAGAGCCAGAGGGAGGGAAAGAGAAAGAGAGAGAGAGAGAGAGAGAGAGAGAAATCAGAGATTAGATGAATTCATGGAGGACGGATTATCAAAGACAATTGATCTTGAAGACTTGGTGTTATTTCCAGGCTTGGGCCAACTTGCCTCCTTAGCCCAGCTGAAGGAGGATCTCCTGTTTGCAAACACCCCAGAAGGATCTGATTGGCCCTTGTGAGAAGAAGAAGGAGGAAGGGGAAAACAAAGACGGATTTAGATGCTCTTGCCCCGATCCAGAAGACCATGTCTAACTCTCTTCTGGGAAAGCTCTTTTGCTGAAGGGCTTCAATTGAGGCAAAAGCGACTGTCTGAAAAGCTGCCCCGCTTTTAATACCTTTCCATCTACATTCGGGCGAGTTGAGCAGGTGTAACTAACAAACACATTACACTCATTGCACAAAAGGCTGCAAATAACAATGAAAAGCAGAGAAGAAGAAGAAGAAGAAGAAAAAAAAGAGTTCCCGTTGACAAACTGGAGATCAAACGGAAAGCCCTACAATTTTACCCGTGACAAAGTCCTTTCAAGTTTGCAGGGACTCTAACAATCACGACAGCGACAGGGGAAAATGGAAATTTTCCTTTGGGCTCAGACGAAAATCCAAGCCCAGGGGAGATTTCAGAGTGAGGTGAAATCCAGGAGAAATGCATCTGATGGCCGCAGAGTTGAAATGCTATAGGGTTTGTTTTTTTCCCCTGTAAAAAAATAGCGAATGAAACCGAGAAAAGGTTCAAAAGTGCAAAACGAATGAAAGGAGAAGAGAAAGATGCACCAAACAAGAATGTTTATATCAGTATACCAGTCATTGTAAATGTCCATGTTTCTGGATCATCCAGGTTGGAAGGAGCTGTTACAATATTTCAGATTTCGTCCATTAAATGATCTCTTCATAATAGTATGTAAAGATAAAGGTAAAGGTTTCTTTCGCACATATGTGCTAGTCGTTCCCGACTCTAGGGGGCGGTGCTCACCTCCGTTTCAAAGCCGAAGAGCCAGCGCTGTCCAAAGACGTCTCCGTGGTCATGTGGCTGGCATGACTAAATGCCAAAGGCGCACAGAATGCTGTTACCTTCCCACCAAAGGTGGTCCCTATTTTTTCTACTTGCATTTTTTACGTGCTTTCGAACTGCTAGGTTGGCAGAAGCTGAGACAAGTAATGGGAGCTCACCCCGTTACGCGGCACTAGGGATTCAAACCACTGAACTGCCGACCTTTCAACTGACAAGCTCAGTGTCTTACCCACTAAGCCACCATGTCCCTTGAATCCTTCTACTTGGTCAATAAAAAATTCTATTCTATTCTATTCTATTCTATTCTATTCTATTCTATTCTATTCTATTCTATTCTATTCTATTCTATTGTTTTTCAGACACTCAGAACTTTGGGATCTTCTTGGTCATTCCAAGAATAGAACAAACAGAACAGAACAGAACAGAATTCTTTATTGGCCAAGTGTGACTGGACACACAAGGAGTTTGTCTTTGGTGCATAAGCTCTCAGTGCACATAAAAGATATAAGTGATAAATGGTAGGTTGGCAGAAGCTGGGACAACTCACGGAAGCTCACCCCATTACGTGGCACTAGGGATTCGAACTGCTGAACTGCCGGCATTTCGATCGACAAGCTCAGTGTCTTAGTCACTGAGCCACTGCATCCCTAAATTGGAGGTTAGGACTGTGCAATAAGTCCGATTTAAAGTGGGGGGAAGGGGCTTTGAAAAATACAGA
This sequence comes from Ahaetulla prasina, assembly GCF_028640845.1. NCBI lineage: Eukaryota > Metazoa > Chordata > Lepidosauria > Squamata > Colubridae > Ahaetulla > Ahaetulla prasina. Next base: position 299,143,177 of record NC_080540.1, on the reverse strand, counting down.
GGTAGTCATTCGTGACTACGTGAGTGAGATTCGTGAGAATGGGGTCAAAACCATCAAGATGGATGAGGGGGCATTGTGATACAATCAGTCAGAATAGAGCTGGAAGGGACCTTGAAGGTCTTCTAGTCCAGCCCCCTGCTGAAGCAGGAGACCCTATACCATTTCAGACAAGTGACTATCCAGTCTCTTCTTAAAAACCTCCTGTGATGGAGCGCCCACAACTTCTGGTGGCAAGCTGTTCCACTGGTTAATTGTCCTCACTGTTAGGAAGTTTCTTCTGAATTCCAGGTTGCTTCTCTCCTTGAGTGGTTTCCATCCATTGTTTCTTGTCTTGCCTTCAGGTGCTTTGGAAAATAAGTTGACCCCCTGCTATTTGTGGCAGCCCCACAAATACTGGAAGACTGCTATCATGTCCACCCCTAGTTCTTCTTTTCTCTACATTAGCCAAACCCAAATCCTGCAACTGTTCTTCATATTAGTTGTAGAAATAATAACTAACTATTAATAATAATAACATAATAGTCTGGACTATTGCAATGCTCTCTACATGGGGCTTCCCTTGAAGAGCACCCGAAGACTTCAATTAGTTCAATTAGTTCAGAATGCGGCTGTGCGGGTGATAGAGGTGATAGACTCGTTGCTCCCATATAACACCTCTCCTGCGCAGGCAGCACTGGCTTCCAGTGGTCTTTCGGGTGCAATTCAAGGTGTTAGTTACCACCTTTAAAGCGCTCCATGGCATAGGACCGGGTTACTTACGGGACCACCTCCTGCTACCGGCGACTTCCCATCGACCAGTGCGCTCCCATAGGGAGGTTCTCCTCAGGGTGCCGTCGGCCAGTCAATGTTGGCTGGTGGCGCCCAAGGGGAGGGCCTTCTCTGTGGGGGCACCAACCCTCTGGAACAAGTTACCACCAGGTAACCGTCAACTCCCTGATCTTCAGACCTTTCGACGCGAGCTGAAAACATTTTTGTTTCACCGTGCAGGACTGGCCTAGTGGGGTTTTAATAAGGGGTTTTATTGGTTTTAAGTTCTTCAACCAACTCTAAATTTTCCTTTTAAACTGGTCTTAAAAATTGTACTAATTGTCTTTACTTTGGCTGTAAACCGCCCTGAGTCCTTTGGGGGAAGGGCGGTATAGAAATTTAAACAATAAATAAATAAATAAATAAATATGTTTTAATCTCCAGGCCTTTAATCGTCTTAGTTGGTCTTCTGTGCATTTTTTTCCCCCCCAAAGTCTCAACATCTTTTTTGTAAAGCGGTGACCAAAACCAGATGCAGTATTCCAAGTGTGGCCTTATTAAGGATTTATAAAGTGGTACTAATACTTGATTTTATGTCTCTGTTTATACAAACTATTTATTTATTTTTTATTTATTTATTTATTGAATTTATATCCCGCCCTTCTCCGAAGACTCAGGGCGGCTTATACAATGTTAAGCAATAGTCTTCATCCATTTGTATATTATATACAAAGTCAACTTTATTGCCCCCAACAATCTGGGTCCTCATTTTACCTACCTTATAAAGGATGGAAGGCTGAGTCAACCTTGGGCCTGGTGGGACTTGAACTTGCAGTAAGGATAGTATTTGCTTTTTTGTCTGCTGCCTCACACTGCTGGCTCATGTTTAAGTGGTCATCCATTAGGGCTCCAAGGTCTCTCTCACAGTTACTGTTTCTGAGCCAGGTTTTGCCTAATCTAGTCTTGTACGTCCGGTAAATGTACGTATGCATCTATGTATGTATATCATCATCACATCCTGCGCCAAGCACATTGGGCTACATAGATACTCCACAGTTCTCTGTCCAGAGCTATAGTGTCTGAATCCGTCTAAAGGTAAAGGATCCCCTCACACATACATGCTAGCCGTTCCCGACTCTAGAGGGTGGTGCTCACCTCCGTTTCAAAGCCGAAGAGCCAGCGCTATCCGAAGACGTCTCCGTGGTCATGTGGCCAGCATGACTCAACAGCAAAGCCACATGGAATGCTGTGACCTTCCCACCAAAGGTGGTCCCTATTTTTCTACTTGCATTTTTTACGTGCTTTCGAACTGCTAGGTTGGCAGAAGCTGAGACAAGTAATGGGAGCTCACCCCGTTACGCGGCACTAGGGATTCGAACCACTGAACTGCCAACCTTTCAACTGACAAGCTCAGTGTCTTACCAACTAAGCCACCATGTCCCTTGAATTCTTCTACTTGGTCAATAAAAAATTCTATTCTATTCTATTCTATTCTATTCTATTCTATTCTATTCTATTGTTTTTCAGACACTCAGAACTTTGGGATCTTCTTGGTCATTCCAAGAATAGAACAAACAGAACAAAACAGAACAGAATTCTTTATTGTCCAAGTGTGACTGGACACACAAGGAGTTTGTCTTTGGTGCATAAGCTCTCAGTGTACATAAAAGATATAAGTGATAAATCATAATCATGCCCTAAATACATTTATCATGAATCATAAGATACAACACTTAGTGATAGTCATGGGATACTAAATAAGCAATCAAGATCATACTAGGAAACTAAATAAACCAATATAAATCGTAAAGATAGAAACAACGAGGTTATAGTCATAAGTAGAAAAGGAGTTAGGCAATAGGAAGGATGAGAAGAAGAATAGTAATACCGCCTTAGTAAATAGTTTGACAGTGTTGTGGGAATTAGTTGTTTAGTAGAGTGATGGCGTTTGGGGAATAACTGTCCTTGTGTCTAGTTGTTCTGACGTGCAGTGCCTTGTAACGTGGTTTTGAGGGTAGAAATTGAAACAATTTATGTCCAGGATATGAAGGGTCTGTAGATATTTTCACAGCCCTCTTTTTGACTCATGCAGGAAGATTACAAGCTTAACTCCTGCCCTCCCCAAAGCCTTCCTTAGGGATGAGAGCCTTTGTTGTCAATTTCAAACGAATTTGGGAGAAGAAGAAATACCCTAAATGAAACTTTAGGTATTTGCTCATTGCAGTCTCTAAAGCACAACAGTTGGAGCCAGAGACATAACTAGCGAAGGACCAATGAGGCAGAAAGCAAAACTCATTGCTTTATCAGATGGCGACTGCAATTTATGGCCTCCTATCGCAGAAGGCTGAAATACAGTGGTCACGCTTAATAAAATACTAGGTACAGTCTAAAAATGGCCTGGAGAGAGTCGGCATTCCTGGTTGTGTAGAAACAACAACTCAGTTCTTCTCTCCAAAGCTCTGGCACATGCTGGAGGGTTGAAGTATTCCACACGCAAGCTAAAGAGGGGCCTCTGTGGCTCAGACTGGTAAGACAGTCTGTTATTAACAGCAGCTGCTTGCAATTACTGCAGGTTCAAGCCCCACCAGGCCCAAGGTTGACTCAGCCTTCCATCCTTTATAAGGTAGGTAAAATGAGGACCCAGATTGTTGGGGGCAATAAGTTGACTTTGTATATAATATACAAATAGGATGAAGACTATTGCTTGACATAGTGTAAGCCGCCCTGAGTGTTCGGAGAAGGGCAGGATATAAATGCAAATAAAAAAAAAAAAGAGGTTCGGAAAGATGACAAAATTCTAGGATAGGCCTCCAAGGCAGGGGTGGGATTCAAATAATTTAACAACCGGTTTTCTGCCCTAATGACCGGCTGGGTGGGCGTGGCCATGGTGGGTGTTGCCAGGGGGTGTGACAGGCCTCCTGCATTCCCCGGGAGCAAATACAGGCTACGGAGGTTGGACGCGAAGCCCCCCCCCCCGCTCCCCATTTTGGGCATAGTAGGCCTCCCTAAAGCCTGGGAGCAAAAACGGGGCCCTGGGGGGGGCACACTGCACCCCCCCGATCCCCATTTTGAGCCTAGTAGGCCTCCCTGCAAACTTCTGGGAGTGAAAACGGGCCATGGGGGTTGCCCCATTTTGGGCCTAGGAGGCCTCCCTGCAGTTACCTGGGAGCCAAAATGGGGCGCATGGGGACTCCTGGAAAGGGAGGGGAGGAGAGGGGCCAGCAAGCAATTTAACTACCGGTTCACCTGAACCATCCCGAACCGGCTGAATCCCACCATTGCTCAAAAGGTTCCTTTCTTCTTCCCCCTTGTGACATCATGATCGCTCTCCTCTCTCTGATTGTTCTTAATGCCAGAGTCAGAAACAAGAATAATGAAATAACAGAATAACCAAGCTGGAGGGGACCTTGTAGGCTATCTAGTCCAACCCCCTCGCTCAAGCAGGAGACCCCTTTCGACACCATTTCTGACAGATGACAGTTCCAGTCTCTTCTTGAAAGCTTCCAGGGATAAAGTTCCTACAACTTCTGAAGGCTGAATCTTTCTCTCTATCTTGCTGTCTATCTTCCATCCATCCATCCATCCATCCACCCATTGCATATACATCTAGATACACGCATGGGCGCAGATACACACACGCACACACACACACACACAAAACACTTAGGCAAGAAAAACCAAAAGTACACATATAAACTGGGCGAAACTGTGAGAGGGATCTTGGAGTCTTAGTGGACAACCAGCTAAATATGAACCAGCAGTATACAGCGGCAGCCAAAAAAGCCAATGCAATCCTAAATTGCATTAACAGAGGGATACAATCAAGATCAAGGGAGGTACTAATACCACTCTATAAAGCCTTAGTAAGGCCACACCTAGAATACTGCATCCAGTTTTGGTCATCACACTATAAAAAAGAGGTTGAGACTCTAGAAAGAGTGCAGAGAAGAGCAACCAGGATGATGAGGGGACTGGAGGCTAAAACATATGAAGAACGGTTGCAGGAACTGGGCATGGCTAGTCTAGTGAAGAGAAGGACCAGGGAAAACATGATAGCATCTTCCAATATTTGAGGGGCTGCCACGGAGAGGAGGAAGGGGGTCAAGCTATTCTCCAAAGCACCTGAAGTCCAGACAAGGAATAATAGATGGAAACTGATCAAGGAGAGATTTATCCTGAAATTAAGGAGAAACTTCCTAATAGTGAGAACAATCAACCGATGGAACAGAAGTTGCCTTCAGAAGTTCTGGGAGCTTCATCACTTGAGACTTTCAAGAAGAGATTGGACTGCCAATTGTCAGAAATATATATACATACACACAACATTCCTCTCTCACACACACTTTCTCTTTCTCTTTCTCTTTCTCTCTCTCTCTCTATAGCTATATATATAGAGAGAGTGTATATATAGTGTGTATATATAGCTATAGCTATATTTATTTTCTGAGGTTTTCGTGGGTGTTTGTATGTAGGTCTTTGGTTATTCGGGTTTTCTCCCACGTAAAATTGGAAGTGTCTTGGCGACGTTTCAACGAAGTCTCATTCGTCATCTTCAGGCTTCAGCTTCGTGCTTCTGGGAGCAATGTGTGATTGCAGCTGTTTCTTCCTTTTTAACTGCTAGTGGGGGTTTGAACTGATTGGGTGGGAGCTTGGCTGTGTTCTGATTGGATGGGGGTTTTTTTGTGCTCTCATTGGCTGGGGGTGTGTCCTGTTTGGGAGGGGGCTTGGTTGTGCTCAAATTAGACTGAGTTGCAGGGGGATTTGAGCTGGTGAGCTGCACTGCTGCTGTTTGGCTTCGTGTTCGTGGTCGTATATATACACACACATACATACATATATATATATATATATATATACCAGAGAGAAAGAGAAAGAGTGTGTGTGAGAGAGAGTGAGTGAGACAGAGAGAGCGTGAGAGAGAGCTTAATAATAATAATAATAATAATAATAATAATAATAATAATAATAATTATTATTATTATTAATAATAATAATAATAATAATAATAATAATAATAATAATAATAATAATAATAATAATAATAATAATAATTTAATTTTTATACCGCCCTTCTCCCAAAGGACTCAGGGCGGTACACAGCCAGATAAAATCAACAATCAATAGATACAATATAAATAAAAACAATACTAAAAAACTTATTAAATTTGGCCCCTGAATTAAAATACATAAACCATAAAACCCATTTAAAATTACAAATATTAAAACTAATTCTAGGCCAGTCCTGCGCGGAAGAATAAATACGTCTTCAGCTCGCGGCGGAAGGTCCGGAGATCAGGAAGTTGACGAAGTCCTGGGGGAAGTTCGTTCCAGAGGGTAGGGGCCCCCACAGAGAAGGCCCTCCCCCTGGGGGTCGCCAGCTGACATTGACGGCACCCTGAGTAGGCCCTCCCTATGGGAGCGCACCGGTCGGTGGGAGGCAAACGGTGGCAGAGGGCGGTCCTGTAAGTAACCCGGTCCTAAGCCATGGAGCACTTTAAAGGTGGTAACCAACACCTTGAAGTGCACCCGGAAGACCACAGGTAGCCAGTGCAGCTTGCGCAGGATAGGTGTTATATGGGAGCCACGAGTGGCTCCCTCTATCACCCGCGCAGCTGCATTCTGGACCAACTGAAGCCTCCGGGTGCTCTTCAAGGGGAGCCCCATGTAGAGAGCATTGCAGTAGTCCAGGCGAGAAGTGACGAGAGCATGAGTGACTGTGCATAGGGAATCCCGGTCTAGAAAGGGGCGCAACTGGCGAATCAGGCGTACCTGATAAAAAGCTCTCCTGGAGACGGTCGTCAGATGTTCTTCAAAGGACAACCGTCCATCCAGGAGAACGCCTAAGTTGCGCACCCTCTCCATCGGGGCCAATGACTCGCCCCCAACAGTCAGCCGCAGCTGCAGCTGGCTGTACCGGGATACCGGCATCCACAGCCACTCCGTCTTGGAGGGGTTGAGCTTAAGTCCATATGGGAGAACCCACAGACGGTCACGGAGAATAAGAAAGCTAATATCTGGCGGGACTTCCAGGTTCAGATGGACTGGCAAGTCAACCAAATATCATGGTAGTAGACAAGGATGAGAAGACAGCAATGGTGATAGACATAATATCACCAACATTAGGAAGAAAGAGGATGAGAAGCTAGAGAAGAAACCGGGGCCTGAAGGAGGAACTGGAGACGATGTGTGGAAAGTCTAGGCCAAAGTGGCTGCCATGGTGGTAGGAACATTTTGGCCGGTGAAGTTGGGAGAGTGGCTTTAACATCTCCCAGGAAAAACATCGGAGCATCATGAAGAACTGAACATAGTACTCAATATGGCATCTCATCAACACAAAATAAACTAGTATGAGTCACAATTTGGAAACTGTATCTATCTATCTATCTAAAAATGGCTGTCTCTCTGTGTGTATGTTCCAGCATAACTCTGGAATGCCTCAAGCAATTTCAACCAAACTTGAAATAAATACCCGGGTGATGCTGGGTTATCAGCTAGTTCCGCATAATTTTATTCCCCCTTACTTCCAGTTATTATTGCATTTGCCTTGTTTTCCAAAGTCATTACATGGTGGTCATATATTCATGTTAGAATCCACCACTGTTCCATTTTTTTTTTAAAGTCTTCATAATTACTGGAATGACTTGCCAGGGATCTGGTTAAATCTTTATATCTTATCTTTGTGAAATTCCTAGAGGAGAAAGTAGAAGTCGATTTGGTGTCTGCTGATCCTTTCATTTTGTTTCATTAAAAAAACAACAAAACAAAACAAAGACTTCGGCATATTTTAGGGTTTTTTAATATCTTTCTGAGCACGCGTGACACTGTTTGGGGTATAGACAAAACAATTACTCCCAGACTGATCATTGCCATTAGAGTTTATGATGATGTACTACACATATAGTAAGCATTACATAAGACTCGCTTAATTGCGTGTTCATTTTTTTTTTAGAAGTCACAATATAAAGCATTGATTTTAAACAACTTTGCAATTGGGAAAGAAATTCTTTGAAGTATCATAAACGTGGGATAGTCCCTATTAAATATCCTATAGATATTTAAACATATCAATAGAGGATAATATTTGTAGCTCCGGGCTGAACTGTGAGGGTGTACACTGAGTTTGGTAGTTTCCTTGAAGATGTCTCATTACCAAACTAGGTAACGCTATCAGTGCTAGAAGGGAGGAGGGCTTTTGAGCTTTCTTGTTTTCTTGCAGAAGTTTCAAACTAGGTAACATCCTCTGTACTAGTAGGTTTTGCAGAGAGGAGGAGGAGGAGGAGGAGGAGGAGGAGGAGGGGGAGGAGAAGGAGAAGGAGAAGGAGAAGGAGAAGGAGAAGGAGAAGGAGGACGACTGTGGGGTCCTGGATGTTCTCTGAGCATAGCTGTTTTCTTGCAGATGTTTCATGACCCAACTAGGTAACTTCATCAGTGCACCTTCATGAACATCAACTAGCAGAAGACAGGATGAATTGTACAACACGTAGAGGGTCTTCATCAGGAACCATCAACTCAGGCAAACATTCAACAGTAAAACCACAGCCAAACCACCAAGAATACTGACAGGGCAAGCCACATGTACTGTGTATACACAGAGAGTAAATCGCACTCCCTTCTAGCACTGATGATGTTACCTAGTTGGGTAATGAAACATCTTCAAGAAAACAACCCAGCTCAGCGAGCATCAAGGACCACAATCCTCCTCCTCCTCCTCCCCCCCAACCCCACTCCCTTCTAGCACTGATGATGTTACCTAGTTAGGTAATGAAATATCTTCAAAACAACCCAGCTCAGCGAGCATCAAGGACCACAGTCATTGTCGTCATTGTCCTTCTCCTCCTCTCCTCCTCCTCCCAAACTCCCAAACCCTTCTAGCACTGATAAAGTTACCTAGTTGGATAATGAGACATCTTCATGAAAATTATCCAGCTCAGAGAGCACCAATGACCTTACAGTCCTCCTCCTCCTCCTCCTCTTCCTCCTTGCAAATCCCACTCCCTTCTAGCGCTGATGATATTACCTAGTTCAGGTAATGAAACGTCTTCAAGAAAACCCCCAAGCTCAGAAAGCACCAAGGACCCCACATTTAAAAATATTTCAGTTAATTCATCAGGCAGTTCCTTTTTTATTTTTCTAGTCCAAAACTAAGATACGATATGGGTTTGGGTTTTCATTTTTTTGGTTTTTTGTCTCAGTTTTAGAGTGTTCTTTTCTTTCTGCCTTTTTCCTCCCCACTTCGACTATCTGGTGTAGGAACCTCTCAGTGAGAAACAAATGTTTTAATAAGAGTCGCACACATGCAAAAGCTATGGTTCAACACGTCCTCCATCTATCAGTTGAGAGAAAGGGAGGGGTGGGTGGAGAAAAGAAATATTTTTTTATTGTTTTTCCCCAAGAATCTGAGAGCTGTTTTATTTGCTCAGAGACAAGAAGGCCTTAATAAATTCCTCTGTGTGAGGTATTTAATTACAAAATAATGTGTACACTAATCAGAGTAAATGTGTTTGTGAAACACTTTGATATGGGAACAGTTAATCACCCAGGGCACTGCTTCTTAACACCACTTTGGAAGTTAACTTAATTAAATTAATTAGGACAAAAAGGGGGGAAAAAAAGAAAAAGGAAGGAAGGAGGAACAGGTGATTGGTCCTCAATGGCCCACGGTGAGTGGTTTTCCACCAATGCTAAAAGAATGTCCCAAATTGCAAATATTTCCTTTCTCCTGATTCTTGGAGACTTCTGTTTCCTGCGATTCACAAGGAACAAGAGACCAAGAATGTCTCCCTCTCCAGACTCCACGTTGGAACGGTTTTCTCATCGGAACTCAGAAATGTCTTTACCGCTGTGGTCTTAAATATCATTGACTCAGTGGTGGGTTTCAATCTTTTCTTTTACTACCGGTTCTGTGGGCGTGGCTTGGTGGGCGTGGCTTGGTGGACATGGCAGGGGAAGTATTCTGTAAATACTCCGTTCCCTCCCAATCAGCTGGAGCTCGGGAGGCAGAGAATAAACGGGGGGCGGGGCCAGTCAGAATTTTTACAACCAGTTCTCCGGACTACTGAAAATTTCTGCTACCAGTTCTCCAGAACTGTTCAGAACCTGCTGAAACCCACCTCTGCATTTACTGACACGGGCCTCACTGTCCAATAAACATTAAAGGTAAAGGTTCCCCTCGCACATACGTGCTAGTCGTTGCCGACTCTAGGGGCGGTGCTCATCTCCGTTTCAAAGCCGAAGAACCAGCGCTGTCCGAAGGCGTCTCTGTGTTTATGTGGCTGGCATGACTCAACGCCAAAGGCGCACAGAACGCTGTTACCTTCCCACCAAAGATCGTCCCTATTTTTTCTACTTGCATTTTTACGTGCTTTCGAAACTGCTAGGTTGGCAGAAGCTGGGACAAGTAATGGGAGCTCATCCCGTTACACGGCAGCACTAGGGATTCGAACCGCCGAGCTGCAGACCTTTCGATTCAATAAACATTACTCCAGGAAAAAAGTGAGTAGCTGACCGTGTTTTATAATAACAGAATAACAAAGTTGGGAGGGACCTTGGAGGTCTTCTAGTCCAACCCCCTCCTTAGGCAGGTGACTCTATACCAGGGGTCTCCAACCTTGGTCCCTTTAAGACTTGTGGACTGGGAGTTGAAGTCCACAAGTCTTAAAGGGACCAAGTTTGGAGACCCCTGCTTTATACCATTTCAGACAAATGGCCATCCAGTCTCTTCTTAAAAATCTCCGGAGTCGGAGCACCAACAACTTCTGGAGGCAAGTAGTTCCACTGGTTTATTGTTCTAACAGTTGGTGGAAGAAATATCCATCTGGGTTCAGTTCCAACTGGGAAGAAAGAGATTGGAAACAGGGAGACTGATTGGAAAGATGGTTTAATTGTGAAGAGAACCACCAAGCATGTGTGATTCTGAATAGCTGACCACATGGAGGATATGTCTGTCTGTCTGTCTGTCTGTCTGTCTGTCTGTTATCTATCTGTCTGTCTGTCTCTCTGTCTGTCTACCTACCTACCTATCCATTCCTCCCTTGGGCCTTGCCCTTGAGCTTCCTGTTCCTGTGCAAGAAATGTATTCTATTGGTTGTCAGACCCACAGGAGGGCTATATGGGGGGGTCATAGCTAACTTTGTAGGTTGTCTGAGTCCCAGGCTTAGTTGAATCTTGCTGGGTGATGCAATGAAGGGCAATTCCGATTGTGGCTGAATGGCTTTGCCCTGAAGGGTAATCCCATCCTCCTGGAGCTGAAGGTCTTTTGTCTTATAGATAAGCTCGTACCAAAGTATCCACTGGGAGCAGGGAGTTGGGGCTGAGTTTCTATCTCCAAGAGCACGTTTCTCAATTTCTCATCCAGGGAAATATAATATTCTGCCTTCTTTTAATATTTCCTAAAAGATTTCATTCTTCTAGGTGGGAGCTAACTTTCTACACTGTCAGGAAAATCCTCCTTCGTTTTAGGTTGGATCTCTCTTTCATAAGTTTCCATCCATTGCTTCCTGTCCTGCCTTCAGGTGCTTTGGAGAATAGGTTGACCTCCTCTTCTTTGTAACTCACCTTGGTTCCATCACAGCTCCAGTTTAGATGCAACAACCTCATCATTCCTAATAAAAGAGAATATTTGTAGCTCAGGGTTGAACTCCTGGAATCTTTGGCGTTGTCTGAGCTTTATCGTTTTCACGAAGATGTTTCATTTCCCAAGTAGGAATCCTCAACGACACTATGACCTGACCATCTTAACCCAGTTGTCTTCTTCTATCTATGCCATCAACGGATAGCAATAGAAGAGTACAATTTTAGCTCAGGTTGACTCTTTGATTCTTGGTGCTCTCTGAGCTTGGTTGTTTTCTTGCAGACATTTGGTTGTCCAAATAGGCAACATTATCAGGGCTAGAAGTGAGTGGGGGGAGTTGCTCTCATTTTATGTACAAGTGGCTTGGTCTGTCAGTGTCCCTGTAATACTGCACTGTTATTGGAATACTGAATCCAGTTTTGGTCAGCGCAATACACAAAAATGATGTTGAGATTTTATAAAGAGTGCAGAGAAGAGCAACAAAGATGATTACAATCGAGAGAGTCCAGAGGTATTTCACAAGAAGAGTCCTCCACTCCTCTGCTTGCAATAAAATCCCTTTTGCCACCAGACTCCAAATGTTGGGCTTAAACAACTTACAACTATGCTGACTTCAATCTGACCTAAGCATAGTACATAAAATTACCTACCATAATGTCCTACCTGTCAATGACTACTTCAGCTTCAACCGCAACAATACACAAGCAAATAATAGATACAAACTCAAGGTAAACCGCTCCAAACTTGATTGCAGGAAATACGACTTCAGCAACAGAGTGGTCAATGCCTGGAATGCACTACCTGACTCTGTAGTTTCTACCCCAAACCCCCAAAACTTTAACCTTAGACTGTCTACTGTGGACCTCACCCCATTCCTAAGAGGTCTGTAAGGGGTGTGCATAAGCACCCCAACATGCCTACCGTCCCTGTCCTAATATTCCTTTTTACTTACTCTTTTCATGTATCGAAATTATGTTTATACTTTTACCTGTTATCTTATATATGATTGACAAATAAAATAAATAAATAAATAAAAATTAAAAAAATAAAATAAAAAAGATGATTAGGGGTCTGGAGGCTAAACCATACAAAGAAGGATTGAGGGAGCTAGCGATGTAAAGAGCCGAGGTGGCGCAGTGGTTATAATGCAGTACTGCAGGCTACTTCAGCTCACTGCTAGCTGCAGTTCGGCGGTTCAAATCTCACCAGGCTCAAGGTTGACTCAGACTTCCATCCTTCTAGGGCGGGTAAAATGAGGACCCAGGTTGTTGGGGTCAAGAGGCTGACTCTATAAACTGCTTAGAGAGGGCTGCAAAGAGAGCTGCAAAGAGGGCTGCAAAGAGAGGGACCTCTGGCTGCTCAGACTGCTAAGACAGTCTGTTATTAACACAGCTGCTTGCAATTACTGCAGGTTCTAGTCCCACCAGGCCCAAGGTTGACTCAGCCTTCCATCCTTTATAAGGTAGGTAAAATGAGGACCCAGATTGTTGGGGGCAATAAGTTGACTTTGTATATAAATATACAAATAGGATGAAGACTATTGCTTAACACAGTGTAAGCCGCTCTGAGTCTTCGGAGAAGGGCGGGATATAAATGCAAATTAAAAAAAAAACACTGTGAAGCGGTATATAAGTGTAAGTGCTATTAGTCTTCCTTCCTTCCTTCCTTCCTTCCTTCCTTTCTTCCTTCCTTCCTTGAGCCATGGTGGCACAGTGGTTAGAGTGCAGAACTGCAGGCTACTTCTGCTGACTACCAGCTGCCTGCAATTTGGCAGTTCGAATCTCACCAGGCTCAAGGTTGACTCAGCCTTCCCTCCTTCTGAGGTGGGTAAAATGAGGACCCAGATTATTGGGGGAAGATATAAGAAGCCGACTCTGTAAACCACTTAGAGAGGGCTGTAAAAGCACTATGAAGCGGTATATAAGTATATAAGTCGAAGTGCTATTGCTATTGCTATGTCTACCCTGTCAAAGAGAAAAATTAGGTGTGATATGATAGCTGACTTCCAGTACTTGAGGTGCTATCACAGAAAAGAGGGGATCAATGTATTCTCCAAAGCACCTGAAGGCAGGACAGGAAGCAATGGATGGAAACTAGAACCATTTAGAATAACTGAGTTGGAAGGGACCTTATAGATCATCTAGTCCAACCCCCTCCACCCAAGCAAGAGACTCTACACCATTTTCGACAGATCAGCTAATCAAGCAACCTAGAACTAAGGAGAAATTTCCTGACAGTGAGAATAGTTAATCATTGGCATAGCTTGCTTCCAGAAGTTGTGGGTACTCCATCATTGGAAGTTTTTAAGAAGAGAATAGACAACCATTTGTCTGAAATGGGATAACGTTTCCTGCTTGAGAAGGGGGTTTCGGACTAGAACGCCTCCAACTCTATTATTCTGTTATAATTCATTAGTGTTGCTTTCAATATTTTTTTCTCCCCATCACCTTATTGCAATCTGCTTTTTTGCCCATAGCTGTGCTGTGGTTTAATTTATATCGTTGGCTTTTAAGAAGCGTATGTGGATTAAAAATGGATTTAATGTTATGTTAGGTTTTGAAATTCTGCACCTCCATGTGAGGGCTATCATGCCTGAAAAGGAGAGCTATTTATCTTGTACTGAATAAAGAAAAGAACAGGAATTGTTGGGGAAATAAAATTATAAGTCAGCCATGAGGGTAGGCAAGCTGGTAGCTTCCAGATGTTTAGGAGATAACTTCCATAATGCTTTGCCTCCGGCCATTATATCTTAGGTTGATGGGAATTCATTCAAAACATCTGGAGACCAGCTTGCCCGCCTCTGGTCTAGAATACGGAAATGACAACGCATCTATCTAAAGGACTAGAGCAGAACAGAAATAAATACAAAAGAAATATGAACGGAATATACCGTACACAGACTGATGACTACATAGGAGTCAAAACCAAGGCAGCCAAATTGTCTTCCATCCATCATCTTCAGATGCCTCCTGACATTGGCTTAAGGACTAACGGAATGGAGAAGTGAAGCAGGGACCTATTATCATTTATGGTGGCCATGTGATAAAGCGAAGGAATGTTGGAGTAAGATTCATGTTTTAATAGAAGAAAATTCTTAGAATGAAGATAAAGATGAAACCATCTTCTGGGTTTAATGGAAAAAGACTTAGGGGAAAAAAATTGGAACCTTGAGAACAGAACAAAATAGAATAACAGAGTTGGAAGGGACCTTGGAGGTCTTCTAGTCCAACCCCCTGCATAGGCAGGAAACCATATACAATTTCACACAAATGGTTGTCCAATCACTTCTTAAAAACTTCCAGTGTTGGAGCATTCACAACTTCTGCAGGGAAGTCGTTCCACTTATTAATTGTTCTCACTGTCAGGAAATTTCTCCTTAGTTCTAAGTTGCTTCTTTCCTTGATGAGTTTCCACCCATTGCTTCTTGTCCTGTCTTCAGGTGCTTTGGAGAATAGCTTGACTCCCTCTTCTTTGTGGCAGCCCCTGAGATATTGGAACACTGCTGTCAAGTTTGTTTGTTTATTTTATTTGTCAAACACGTATAAGATAACAGCTATAAGTATAAACATGATTATGAATACAGTATAAGGATATGAATAAATGGGGAAGATAGGACAGGAATGGTAGGCACGCTGGTGCTCTTATGCACGCCCCTTACAGACCTCTTAGGAATGGGGTGAGGTCAACAGTAGACAGTCTAAGGTTAAAGTTTTGGGGGTTTGGGGAAGAAACTACAGAGTCAGGTAGTGCATTCCAGGCATTGACCATTCTGTTGCTGAAGTCGTATTTTCTGCAATCAAGTTTGGAGCTGTTTACCTTAAGTTTGTATCTATTGTGTGCTTGTGTATTGTTGCGGTTGAAGCTGAAGTAGTCACTGACAAGCAGGATGTCATAGCAGATAATTTTGTGTACTACACTTAGGTCAGACTGAAGGCGGCGTAGTTGTCTAAGCCCAAAATTTCAAGCCTGATGGCCTAAGGGATTCTGTTGCGAGCAGAGGAGTAGTCAGAGGACTATCACTATCAAAAATGTCACTCCTAGTCCTTCTTTTCATCAAACTAGACATACATCCCAGCAACCATTCTTTATATGTTTTAATCTCCAGTCCCCTAATCATCTTGGCTGCTCTTCTCTGCACTCTTTCTAGAGTCTCAACATCTTTTTTTTTATTGAAAAAGTTTTTTTAAAAAAACAAACATTTCCCCCTCCCATTCCCCCCCTCCCCCCTCAAAACCTCCTTCCCCCTTCCCTTCAACCCCCCCGCCCCCGGCTTCCCAGGTCAATCACAAGGTATTGTTACACATAAACCAAACATAGAGTAAGATTTTCCTTTCTAATCCAATTAGCCTCATCCGAGTCTTTTCATTTCCTAACCTCCCCCATAACATTCTAAAATAATACATCCTAATTATTCAAAGGCAATCTGGTATCTCTTAATCTGATATCTATTTTGTAGATAATCAATCCATTTTTTCCATTCAATTAAATATCTTTCCTGCGTATTGTCTTTCCAAAAGGCTGAGATTTTTGCCATCTCAGCCAAGTTAGTAACTTTCAATATCCATTCTTCTATTGTAGGTAATTCTTTTTTCTTCCAATATTGTCCAATCAGCAGCCTTGTTGCTGTTATTAAGTTCAAGATCAATTTAGTCTCAGTCACTGTACAATCCATTATAATTCCCAACAGGAAAAATTGCGGCAGGAACTTTATTTTCTTCTTCAGGACATTTTGAATAATCCACCAAATTCTTATCCAAAGGACCTTAATTTTCTTGCAAGTCCACCAAATATGAAAATATGTAGCATCATCACACTCACATCGCCAACATTTCGCTTGGATATCAGGATACATACATGATAATTTTTTGGGATCTAAATGCCATCTATAAAACATGTTATAAAAATTTTCCCTTAGATTCTGTGCTTGTGTAAACTTAACATCTTTTTTACATCATGGTGACCAAACCTGGATGCAGTATTGCACTCCAGGGGAAGGATACTGCAAAATCTCCATCCCCTCCTCACTCCTGGGGAAAGGATATTACAAAATCTCCATTCCCACGCCACTCTGGGGCCAGCCAGAGGTGGCATTTTTTATTTATTTATTTGCATTTATACCCCGCCCTTCTCCGAAGACTCAGGGCGGCTTACACTATGTTAAGCAATAGTCTTCATTCTATTTGTATATTATATACAAAGTCAACTTATTGCCCCCAACAATCTGGGTCCTCATTTTACCTACCTTATAAAGGATGGAAGGCTGAGTCAACCTTGGGCCCGGTGGGACTTGAACCTGCAGTAATTGCAGTCAGCTGTTGTTAATAACAGACTGTTTAGCAGTCTGCGCCACTCAAGGACCCATTTGCCGGTTCTTTGAACTACTTAAATTATCCGCTACCGGTTCTCTGAACTGCTCAAAATTTCTGCTACCGGTTTTCCAGAACCTGCTGGATTTTACCCCTGCTGCACAGCTATTTGTCAGCAGGGGGTTGGATTAGATGACCTCCAAAGTCCCTTCCAACTATGTCATTCTGTCATTCATTCCATTGGTTAATTGTTGTAACCGTCAGGAAATTCCTCCTTATTTCTAGCTTGGTTCTCCTCTGGATTAATTTCCATCCGTTGATGCATTTTGGCTTCATATTCTATTTTAAAAAAGAAAAAGAACTTTTTTCTACACAAGCTCTTTGCGTCAGTGTGTTTGTTGGTGTGCACCTGCATGTAGGCACCCATGTGTAGACATAATGCTTCAGCGCTGTGGCCTGGTGGAATCATTGAGATGCATCTCACAACATTTCCAGATCCCCCTGATTGCTGGTGGAAGCTCTACTAAGTGTTGATTAGTCTATGTTAATTTAGATCACGCCGCAAACTTGGGTGGCTGAGATTTTTGTGCGTAATCACCGTCTATTGTTGTCGATCGGGCTTTCTCTTCCCATTGCACAAACATCATTTTTCTTTGCAGTTCTAGCAAGTCTGGGGGGTTTTTTTTGGTAAGCTTTGCTTCTCTCCTCTCCTCTCCTCTCCTCTCCTCTCCCCACCCCTCCCCTCCCCTCTCTTCCCCACCCCAACCCTGGCTGCCGAAAGTTATGCAAAGCAAAATTGAGGGAGAATTCAGGATATTTTTTAAGCTGCTGGCATCTTCAGAATCCTGGGTCGGGGAACAAAAAATTGCTTAAGTTTCCTTCTAAAAAAGCTAGAAGAATGAGAAGGGGCTGGCAAAGTCTTGTGGCCTCGAGTTTTAAGAGCCTGTCCCGTTTTTGACAAATGCAAAGCAGGCAAGCTTCATAGAAGAACTGATCGCATCCCTTCCTTCCTTCCTTCCTTCCTTCCTTCCTTCCTTCCTTCCTTCCTTCCTTCCTTCCTTCCTTCTTTCCTCCCTCCCTCCCTTTGCTCTTTCTTTCTTTCTTTCTCTCTTTCTTTCTCTCTTTCTCTCTCTCTCTCTTCCTTTCTTCCTTCCCTCCTTTCCTATTTCCTTCACTTTCCTCTTTCTTTCTTTCTTTCTTTCTTTCTTTCTTTCTTTCTTTCTTTCTTTCTTCTTTTCCTCCCTCCCTTCCTATTTCTCTCTTTCCCTCTCTCCTTTCCCTTCCCTTCTTCCTTATCCACTCCTTATCTTCCTTCCTTCCTTCCTTCTTTCCTCCCTCCCTCCCTCTCTCCCTTTGCTCTTTCTTTCTTTCTCTCTTTCTTTCTCTCTTTCTTTCTCTCTCTCTTCCTTTCTTCCTTCTTTTCCTCCCTCCCTTCCTATTTCTCTCTTTCCCTCTCTCCTTTCCCTTCCCTTCTTCCTCATCCACTCCTTATCTTCTTTCCTTCCTTCCTTCCTTCCCTCCTTCCTTCCTTCCTTCCTTTCTTTCTTTCTTTCTTTCTTTCTTTCTTTCTTTCTTTTTCCCTCTCCTGGTTCCTTTCTTCCTTCCCTCTGTTCCTACTTTTTGCTCTTTTGTTCTTCCTTCCTTCCTTCCTTCCTTCCTTCCTTCCTTCCTTCCTTCCTTCCTTCCTTCCTTCCTTCCTTTCTTTCTTTCTTTCTTTCTTTCTTTCTTTCTTTCTTTCTTTCTTTCTTTCTTTCTTTCTTTCTTTCTTTCTTCCCTTTGCTTGTTGTCTCTCAACTCCTCATTGCATGCCAGAGTTGCAAAAGACAAGAGAGGAGAAACACATTTTAATGATCTTAAAGTCCCCAATATAAAATATAAATATAAAATTTCTAAATAAATAAATAAACAAAACCAAGCAAAATCCTCCAGAGATTCTCAACAGCATGGTGTGCCAATCCAGGCTGTTTCCTGCAAGGCATCTGAACTCTCCGCAATCAAGCAGAGCGTGGACTTGATTAAGGGAGACACGCCACGAGTTTTGTGTTGAGAAGCGACGGCAGGATCAGCAAAGTTTTGCAGCTGAAGTTTGCAAGTTTTGTGGCGCAGCTGGGCTGGTTGTGATTTAAAAAACAACCACAAGCTTAAGTGCTAGAGAAACAGGGGAGGACTGTACAGGCAATCTGTGACTTACAAGCATTCACTTAGTGACTGTTTGAAGTCACCACAGTACTGAAAAAAGTGACACACCATCAGTCCTCACACTTACAACCATCACTGCCTCCTCACAGTTACATAGACAACATTCAAGTGCTTGGAAACTGGCACGTGCCGTATTTTTTGGACTATAAGACACACCTAAATTTAGAAGAGGAAAACAACAACAAAAAGTTTTTGGTGTCTGTGCGCCCCATTTTTCAGGCCTTTTCCAGCCCTTTTTTTGGGTGCATTTGGGGGCTTTTTTGGCCCATTTTAAAGGCTTTTTCAGCCTGATTTTTTAGCCTGTTTTTTCCAGGAAAATGTTTCCTTTTTTTATGGGAATGATATGACTAATACAGCATCCTCGTCCTTTGACGAAGATCTTTTCTCAATCACGTTTTATTGTTATAAGGTATTGCAAAATACAAAGTACAAAAGTAAATAAGAGGACAATGAGGGCAGGGTAGGGAAGGAAAAAGAAGCATTGACTTCCGACTCTCTCTGTTACAGTAGAACAGCGTTTCTCAACCTGTGGGTCGCGACCCCGTTGGGGGTCAAATGACGATGTCATATGGGAAGTATACTTGCGAGTCGAAGAATCGCGCTCCAATGGTTGACTCCACAAGCCAGTTGCAGGCTCTTCAAATCGCTAGCCGAATTCGGCTTCAGGCACGATGAATTAAAAAAGAGATAAATCTTTGCTCTGATGTCTCCCTCTCAAGCCAGATGCAATCACTCCCAATCGCTAGCCTAATCTGGCTTCAGGTGCAATAAACTTAATAGGGGAGGAGTCTCCGCTTTAATGCCTCCGTCCTCAAGGCAATCGCAAGCAGTTCAGATCGCTAGCCAATACGGCTTCAGGCGCGTTAAATTCAAAACGAAAATAATTTTACAGTTGGGGTCGCCGCATCGTGGGGAATTGTATTAAAGGGGTCACCACATCGTGGGGAATTGTATTAAAGGGGTCATAGCACTATAAAGGTTGAGAACCACTGCAGTAGAATAAGGCGTTAATGACCGAGCACAGATTTTTTTTTGCTTTTCCGTAGTAGAATGAACAAGTCATTTCTTCAAAGATCTACCAATCTAATCTGTAAAACCCAAAATCAACGTTTTCATTCTTTTCCAGCTCAAGCACAACGTTCAGAAACAGTTCCCATGTGGAAACAAAAGTACTTATGTTCTGGGAGAAGAGGTATGATTTAATCAACAATATGTGTAGGCCTCAAGATCATAGTAGGCCTCAAATCCGTAGTGAAATCCTCCGCGAGTTACCACCGGTTCGCTTCCCGCGGATGTGCAGTGCGCGCCAAATGCACGCTGCTTGTGGAAAAAGGAGCCATTTGAAGGTAAGTAGAACAGCGATGGGGGCAACAGCTGTGCCGCATGATTTAGATTCGCTAAAAAAACAAGGTTTCCTGCTTTCTAGCGAATATAAATTGTGTGGTACAGCTGATTGTCTGCGTCCCCCGAGCCGGGCCTCCTGCCAGAAAGTGACTTGGAAAGTGAGGGGGAAGGGTCGTCAGGATTTACCTCGGGAGCACCGGCTTCCCTGGCTCAGCTCCAGGAGCCAGAGGCAGGCCAGGTGGACGAGATAACGAGGCCTCCATCCCCTGACTCTTCCCCTCCCCAGGCCATGCCTCCAGACCCAGCTGATGGCAATCAGGCCTGGCTGGACCCTAGGTTTCATAGGCAGGAGAGGCGGGAACAATGGAAGCAGTGGTGGGGCAGGCCGAGGAAGTGCTGAGTCATGGAGCCACACCCCACAGGATATAAAGGCAGCAAGAGCTGCTGTGCCTCTTCGTAGCAGGCAAATCAACTAATTAACTAAGAGCTGAAGTACTGTTTGTTCCTGGGTGAATCATCGGCATCAAGGGAGATAACAGAGACACTTGGCAGACACTCGCTAATTTGCTGCCAGAGCTGATAGTGCCGGCTAATTAAGCCATCGCTTGGACGGAGGCGAGGGGGGACAGAACATTGTTGGAAATAGTGGTTCAGATTAACCAGTAGCTTTGTTTTACTACCTATTTGCCCAAACCGGTAGAATTTATTGCTTCTGGTTCACCCGAACCAATGCAAACTGGTAGCATTTCACCCCTGCCTCAAACGAATTGCTATATATTAAAGTACCAGCTAAAATGATTTTCTAACAGTGACAAGATATTTATAATCTGCTATGCTAGTGCAATTTTATAACATGTATTTGTTAAGTAGATAGTTTCAGAAGCTATTTTGGACTAGGAACATTAAGAAGCATTGGAAATAAGGACCTGAAAGTAGCAGATGGTAGGAGATTTCATATGTATACGCAAGTATGTGCTAATTAACGAAATAAAGGGAAGTAACGACAGTAAAATTTCATCTACTAAGGGGTTGTCTGAATAAAGGTATAAAAGAAGGAGATGGGTTGAGGCCACTGACCATAGCTATTCCTTGCTGGATCTAGCTATCGTCGCTGCACCTCACTGTAATGGGTTATTACTGTGTGTTATGTTATGATAGCTCTTCATGTTCCAAATTGCTCATGAAATAAACCTCTGAATCTTAAAGTAAGAATTGTTTATTGTATGGCTGTCTCCTGTTTTTTTTTTTTCTTTTAATTGGGATATTTCTACCACCATTCCTTTCTTTAATCAAGGAAGTCCATTTTGCCATTTCAGCTAACTACATCAACTTCTTCAGCAGGGGTGAAATGCTCCCGGTTCGGATCAGATCGTCCGATCCGGTAGCGATGGTGGCGGGTGGTTTGGAGAACTGGTAGCAAAAATCCCTGGCCCCACCCCGTGCCCCAGCTGAGCCACCCGATCATCAGAGGTTGTTGTTTTTTTAACTTTTAAAATAATTTTTTTCTTTGACCAAAAAAATGCTTTTAAAAGTTAAAAAAAAAAGCCTTTGATGATTGAGCAGCTCAGCTGGGATCGTCAGAACCCTTTAAAAACTTTTTTTAAACAACCTCTTCGGCCAAAGAGGTTGTAAAAAAAAAAGCTTTTAAAAGCTCCTCTGGCGATCCTAGCTAAGTTGCCTGATCGCCAGAACCTTTAAAAAACATATTTTCTACAAGCTCTTCGGCCGAAGAGGTTGTTAAAAAAAATCCTTTTAAGAGGTTCTGGCAATCAGGCAACTTCAGCTGGGATCGTCAGAGAAGCTTTTTAAAAGCTTTTTTTCCTCGGGTGATCCCGGCTGAGTTGCCTGATCATCACAGGCTTTTAAAATCATTTTTTTACAACCTCTTACAATATCCCCCACCCATGGCCACCCAGTGACCTGGTCCCCACTTGCCTAATTGCTCCTTCTTTCGGGCTCATTAAGCCTTGCTTCAGCTAGCAACTCAATCTGCCTGCCTGCAATCCATCTCATCGGTGAGTAACTCAATCTGCCTGCCTCCAATTGTGTAAGTAACTGGGGCGAAGAGCTTTAAAAAATAGTTAATTGGGTTTTTTTAAGTAGTTTTTTTTTTAGACAGCAATTTAAAGTTAAGGAAGTTTTAAATTTAGCTGCTTTTGGTTTTTGAGCTTTTTATGGCTGTGTGAGGTTCCTGCTTGTTGTAGGGGCCATTTTGGGTGAAGTACAGCTGCTTTTACATTGTGTGTGAGTCAGTTGTGTTATGTTGTGTTGTGTGTGTGTAAAGTGTGAAAGTTGGTTTTTGAGCTTTTTGTGGTTGTGTGAGGTTCCTGCTTGTCGCAGGGGCCATTTTGGGTGAAGTACAGCTGCTTTTACATTCTGTGTGAGTCAGTTGTGTTACGTTGTGTTGTGTGCAAAGTGTGAAAGTTGGTTTTTGAGCTTTTTGTGTTTGTGTGAGGTTCCTGCTTGTCGCAGGGGCCATTTTGGGTGAAGTACAGCTGCCTTTACATTGTGTGTTGTCAACATCTACAATACCAAAGTTCCAATTTTTTTTCTCCAGTTCTTTTTCCATTAGACAGAAACTGGCATGTATTTATATATGATAGTTACAGTGCTGGGATGAGATGAGATGATGGCACATCAGAAACGGACATAATGCCAGGTTTTTTTAATGGGTTTGCTTTTATAGTTTTTATTACAGCTTTTATGCCTTTTTAATTTTGGATTGGGAGCTATCCAAGTTATCAATCAATCAATCAATCAATCAATGATATTTTCCATCGCATGTTAAATGTTTTCTTTTTCTCAAGGTAGCCTATCACTCTCAATAAAGATTCCACTTTCGTTGCTAGATAAATTTCCGGGATTATGGAAAAATCAGTGTATCGTAGAGATATTCTCTATGAGATGGAGTTGCAGTTTTGATGGGGCTTCACTTCACTGCACACCCATCAGTTTTAGACTTTAATAGGTTGACCTATTCTCCAAAACACCTGAGGGCAGGACAAGGAGTAATGGTTGGAAGATCATTAAAGAGAGTTTCAGCTTAGAAACTAAGGAGAAATTTCCTGACAGTGAGAACAATTAATCAGAGGAACAACTTCCTTCCAGAAGTTGTGGGTACTCCAACACTGGAAGCTATCTAGAAGAGAGTATAGAGCCAGTTGTATGAAATGATATTGTCAACCCTAAAGTTGACCTGACCGAAGACATCGTGGAAGCTTCAGTGTTGCTACACTGGAGCTGAGGGATAGGGACGGGGAATAACAACAACAACAGCAGCAGCAGCAGCAGCAACAACAACAACAACAACAACAGAGTTGGAAGGGACCTTGGAGGTCTTCTAGTCCAACCTCCTGCCCAGGCAGGAAACCCTACACCACTTCAGACAAATGGTTATTCAACATTGTTTTAAAAATTTCCAGTGTTGGAGCATTCACAACTTCTGGAGGCAAGTTGTTCCACTGATTAATTGTTCTAACTGTCAGGAAATTTCTCCTTAGTTCTAGGTTGCTTCTCTCCTTGATTAGTTTCCACCCATTGCTTCTTGTTCTACCCTCAGATGCTTTGGAGAATAGCTTGACTCCCTCTTCTTTGTGGCAGCCACTGAGATTCTGGAACATTGCCCTCATGTCTCCCCTAGTCCTTCTTTTTATTAAACTGGACATACCCAGTTCCTGCAACCGTTCTTCATATGTTTTAGCCTCCAGTCCCCTAATCATCTTTGTTGCTCTTCTCTGCACTACTGAATAGTTGGGGTTTATAGCCAAAACAAAATACTTTCTCTTGGGAACCAAATACATTCTCACACCTGGTCAGAGAGAAGAGGAGTGATATCACCAGGCAACCAGACGGCGCCGTGATTGGACCATGTGTCTGATTATTTTGAGAAAGTGAAAAACTTTTACTTTTGATTAGGTGAAAACCCGCGGGAATCCTCAGAGTTGGTTTTCACCAGATCTGGATCTGATATACCCAGTAAAGTTTCATAGTTTCATAGTTCCCATCACCAATCTCTTTCCACTTATGACTGTATGACTATAACTTGTTGCTGGCAATCCTTATGATTTATATTGATATATTGACCATCAATTGTGTTGTAAATGTTGTACCTTGATGAACGTATCTTTTCTTTTATGTACACTGAGAGCATATGCACCAAGACAAATTCCTTGTGTGTCCAATCACACTTGGCCAATAAAAATTCTATTCTAAATTCTATTCTAAAGCTATGCTTTGCGGAATCTACCTGCCTCAGAGTTTTGCTTGATTACAGATTAACAGGGTTGGAAGGGACCTTGTAGGTCATCCAGTCCAACCCCCCACCCAAGCAGGAGACCCTACACTATTTCTGACAAATGGCAGTCCAATCTCTTCTTGAAAGTCTCAAATGATGGAGCTCCCACAACTTTCAAAGGCAAGCTTGTTATGGGTCTATTACTTGGAATACTGACAGTTATAGGGTCTCCTGCTTTCAGCAGAGGATTTGGACTAGAACAGGGGTCTCCAACCTTGGTCCCTTTAAGACTTGTGGACTTCAACTCCCAGAGTTCCTCAGCCAGCAAAGTTGGCTGAGGAACTCTGGGAGTTGAAGTCCACAAGTCTTAAATCAACCGAGGTTGGAGACCCTTCCAGCCCTGTTATTCTATATTCTAATGAGCTGCATAGACTACAGTAGTGACTGGGACAAAATACAAGGAAGACCTTATCTTCAGCAACAGTGATGAGATTCAGGAATTCTTACAGCGATTCCAAAGATGTTTTTCAAAAAGCAACTGGATTTTTCTTTTCTTTTGAAACATTTCACTTCTTAACCAAGAAGCTTAAGCAAAATGTTTTTTTTAGAAACCCAAAACGTCCCGTTGCCTTTTGAAAAGTAACTTTGAGACAACCTTGAATGGGATGGAGAACCTCCATGGGCATCTCATTGTGATCCATGATTAGTCTAGGACATTGTTTCTCAACCCTGGCAATTTTCAGAAGGGTGGACTTTAACTTGTCCACGCACGGTCCATCTCCACCCACAATCCATCAGCAGTCCATCTGCATTTACAAGATACAGGTCACTCTTTGAAGACAGCAAAGTCTACATTTTGGACACAGAGGACTGCTGGTTTGAAAAAGGGGTCAAAGAGGCCATCTATGTCCAAATTGAACATCCCTCTCTCAACAGAGGGGGAGGGATATGACATCATCTATCTCCAGTCTACAACACGGTCCTTTCAGAAGTTCCAAGAAGGCTCCACACCCATTTGCACTACTCAGGTGACCCTCAAAGTGGCTTCAACAACTTTTAAAGAAAGTAACATATGAAGAAAGATGGCAGGAATTGGGTAGAGAAAAAGAAGGACTAGGGGCAACATGATAGCAGTATTCCTGTATTTGAGGGGCTGCCACAAAGAGGAGGGGATCAACCTACTCTCCAAAAGCAGCCAAAGACCAGACAAGGAATAATGGATAGAAACTAATCAAGGAGAGATTCAACCTAGAAATAAGGAGACATTTTCTGACAGTGGGAACAATCAACCAATGGAACAGAAGTTGCCTTCAGAAATTGTAGAGGCTTCATCACTGGAAGCTTTCAAGAAGAGATTGGACTGCCATCTGTCAGAAATAGTGTAGGGTCTCCTGCTTGAGCAGGGGGGTGGATTAGATAACCTACAAGGTCCCTATAGACACTCTGTATCTATTCTATTCTATTCTATTCTATTCTATTCTATTCTATTCTATTCTATTCTATTCTATTCTATTCTATTCTATTCCATTACACTCCACTCCACTCCATTCCATTCCATTCCACTCCACTCCACTCCATTCCATTCCACTCCACTCCACTCCACTCCACTCCACTCCACTCCATTCTATTCTATTCTATTCCATTCCATTACACT
Source organism: Ahaetulla prasina (assembly GCF_028640845.1). Classification (NCBI taxonomy): domain Eukaryota; kingdom Metazoa; phylum Chordata; class Lepidosauria; order Squamata; family Colubridae; genus Ahaetulla; species Ahaetulla prasina. The sequence continues at coordinate 299,117,123 of NC_080540.1, read as the reverse complement.
CCACTCCACTCCACTCCACTCCATTCCACTCCATTCTATTCTATTCTATTCCATTCCATTACACTCCACTCCACTCCACTCCACTCCACTCCACTCCATTCCATTCCATTCCATTCCATTCCATTCCATTCCATTCTATTCTATTCCATTCCATTCCACTCCACTCCACTCCACTCCATTCCATTCCATTCCATTCCATTCCATTCTATTCTATTCTATTCTATTCTATTCATTACTGAAGATTTTTAAGAAAAGACTGAACAGCCACCTATTTGAAACAGTATAGAGTCTCCAACTTGAGCAGGGGGTTGGACTAGAAGACCTCCACAGTCCCTTCCAGCTCTTTTCTGATTGATTAACAATCAGATGACTGCAAATAATACAAATCCTTCCATTCTCCACCATTTCAGTCAGAACTGAAGAAACTTCTTGGATGAGAAGCAAAACATCTTCAAGCAAAAACAAAGAAAGTCCAGTTGTCTTTTGGCAGAACCATGACCCGGATGACTGAGAATCTCCACAGATCTTCTCCATCCAGACTGGCGGGGAAATTCTGGGAGTTGAAGTCCACCCGCCTCAGACTTGTCGAAGTTGAATAAAACTAGTCTTAGAAAATCATGTCGAATTATTCCAAGGACTCTTAATTATACAGTGTTGCTAGTAACTTAACCTTTTGGAGGCATGAAAAGCACTAGAGATTGGTTTCACTCACTCCTCGACCACTCTGAAGAATGCTTGGACCATCCCTAATCTGGATGTGAGCTGTTTTAGCAATGCATCTTAAAAGCAACATGCAATTTCTTTGGCCTTCCGGAATCAAATGCTCTCATTAAAACAGTAACATTTAAATATTGCCATTAGTCTGAAATAATTATGAAGCAAAGCTCCTTCCGGCCATTTTGGACCAACGTAGTTCATGGTAATTTCAGATTGTTAGTCTTCCTGACCATGCTTCTCTGGAGTTTAGTTATTCCCCCACCTCCCGCTTCCGTCATCTTAACATTCTTCAAAGAGAGGGTGTTAATTGAAAAATGTGAATTAGAGAATTCGGAGACACGGGCGCGCATACCAATAGGCGGATTTTTTTAAAAAAGGACATCAGCACGCAGTCAGGGGTAGTCACCTAAACACAAAAATGTTACAAGTCAGACTTTTGGCCCCTATGTAATTTCAGTTGGAACTGGATGGAGAGATATATTCCTGAATACAGACTCCCGCCCAGGGATGAAATTGAAAAATTTCCCCTACCAGTTCTATGGGCGTGGCTTAATTGGTGGGCGTGGCTTGGTGGTCAGGTGACTGAATGGGCATAGCCAATAATAATAAATAATAAAAATAATAAAGTATACCAAACTTGGGAGCGCACTGGTCTACCTTCTTTAAAAATAGAGGCACCGGTCTACTAATTGCCTGTTTTTGGGAGGCACCGGTCTACCTTCTTTAAAAATAGAGGCACCGGTCTACTAATTGCCTGTTTTTGGGAGGCACCGGTCTACCTTTTAAAAATAGAGGCTGATCAGCTGTAGTGTGGCCCTTTGAAGCACCGCAGAAGTCATTTAAGGCTGTTTGCAGCTATATCACCACTGAGAGCACTGAGAGAGAAGAGGAACAGCAAGGCATGGGCGGGGAGGGGGGGTGCAGGGATTTTTGCTACTGGTTCTCCAAACTACCCACCCCCATCACTACCAGATCACGCAATCCGGTTCGAACCGGGTGTCAGTTTTGGAAGGAAATTTTCTTTTTGCTTCTTAACTGCCACATATTTTAGCTAGGGAAGTTGGGAGGAGGTTGTTGTTGGAGCAGTAGAAAGTTAGTCATAACAGCATTCCGTATTCAAGGACAACCTGAGTCTGACAGAGACTGCCTGAAGATTGTATCCAATTGAGTGGGAAAAGTTGATTGGACAATGTGATGAACTTGTGGGTATTGGGCAGGGCTGTGAACTGTCAGCTGGGTGTGGAAATCCTGGAAGCTTTCAGTTTCGGGTTTTCCCAGCTGTGCCAACATGACATCTCTAATAAATTGGAACTTTGAGGAACCTCAAGCCTCAGAGCCTTATTTCTTTGGGGGTGTTCCTTGGAACCTTGACACCGGGGCATTTCACCCCTGCTCCCGCCTCTACTGGGGAAGGTCCATCCAATTTTCCCGAGCAGCCTGCTGAAGTCAGTGGTGGCATCAACCAGTAGACCCTCAACCAGTGATGGTATTCAGCCAGTTCGGACTGGTTTGCGCTATGCCATCCTATTTCGCCACGTTTTCTAAGCCGTGTGCACACAGCTACGTGCTTGTGTGGAAGGTGGGCACGCTCACATTTTCGGTGAGTGGCAAACCAGTGGTGAAATTATGCGAAACCCACCTCTGCCCTCAACCCCACACCTGCCCAGACTCATAATGGTGGATGGGGACACCCACTATGAAATAGGCCAAGTATTAGGTACATAGGGGGACTCGGCAGTACTTAGTTCGTTGGAAAGGGTACTCCATGGCTAAGGTCTCATGGATGAGGAGCCGAATTACGGAACATATTATCATCTCTGGTGGACATGCCCAGTGGCGAAACAATTCTGGGCCAAAATCAAAAAGTGGTTACAGGAAATAATACAGGAAGCAATAAAGGGAGAGCCAGAACAATTTTTATTAGGGATTTCAACACAACATTATACAAACGATACACAATATTTAATACTCCATATATTAACAGCAGCACGTATAGTCTATGCCCAAAATTGGAAGAATGAAAATCCACCAACAGAGGAAGAACTAATTAAAAAAATATTAGAATGCGCAGAGATGGACAAACTTACAAAAGAAATTAAAGAGAAAGAGGACACAGAATATTATAAGGTCTGGAGCAAATGGTATGAATGGTTAGAAAATAGGAACGGTAGATAAATAAAAGTAGAGTAAAATAGAACTAAAATACGTGTAAATAATAGGAAAGGACTGTCTTGAATAGCGGATAAAAACTGATATCTGTATAAATGTTGTATGTTTTGTCTTTCGTTTTAATGTGTTTTAAAAAATAAAAAACTTCACACACGGAGGAGCCGAGTTTCATAAGGAAAATTCCTTCAACCCCAGGCAGGACATCTGGGATAGGGTGTGGGTCTACTAATCTGTGCATATGCTTGCTCTCTTCCAGATACGTTCCCCTTGGTAGAGGGGGCCACTTGTCAACCTCCGAGACACCACACCATTCAAAGTTTCCACAACACGCTGTTTCAAAGTTGCCACACACGCACAGGGGGAGGGCAAAGGGTGATGGGACTCACTGCCAGCCTCCACTCCAAGCTTCACTCTATTTGTGTTATATGTGTGCAATTTGTATTCAGTAGTTAGATTGCAGTGTCAGTATGTTAATGTAAAATAGCCATGAACCTAAGATGTATACTATCCTATTCAGGTTAACAGAAGAGGGCCCTTTAAGAGTGTCGTCTGACATAAAAGGAGGGGAGGGGACAGCAAATGTTTGAATCAGCATAAATGCCAGACACGCGGGCTTTCCAACGAACCCTGCATTCCTGAGATAAGAAACTGCCGGAGACCTTCGGAAGAAGATTACCACGGGGGGCGAGAAGGAGCTGGCATTGGACCAGGCCTGCCTGACCTTTTGTGGGAAGGAGGGACTAACGAGGGGATATGGGATGTTAGCCATATTCTGTCTCAGATCCAACTTTACACTGCTGTTGTCCAGATGTATTTAGTAAAAGTACTTTTCTTTATCTTCAAATGAAGTCAAGGTGTATTCTTTCCTAAATATAATCAGAGGCAGCCTGGCACTCACGCTGAAAGAGTTGCCAAGAAGGCAAACTGCAGATGTGGTATTCAGCAGGTTCAGGCAAACCGATAGAGTGAAATTTTGACTAATTCAGAGAACCAGCAAATACCACCTCTGGCTGGCCCCGTCCTCCTGCCCTTGCGGTTCCCTGTCCTATATTCCCTTGTTGTTGTTTTTTTATCTCAGCTGATTTACACAGCAAAGCGGATTTGTTGTGGCTCCCGCCCCTGAACCTGGCCCCATGCCAGAAAGTGACTCAGAGCCGGGCCTGCTGCCAGAAAGTGATTTGGACAGTGAGGGGGAAGGGCCATCAGGACTTACCTCGGAAGCTCTGGCCTCCCGGGCTCAGCTCCAGGAGCCAGAAGCAGGCCAAGTGAAAGAGATAACAAGGCCTCCTTCTCCTGACTCTTTCCCCCTCCAGGCCACACCTGCAGACCCAACTGATGGCAATCAGGCCTGGCTGGACCCTAGGTTTCATAGGCAGGAGAGGCGGGAACAACAGAAGCAGGGATGGGGCAGGCCCAGGAAGTGCTGAGTCATGGAGCCACACCCCATAGGATATAAAAGGCAGCAAGAGCTGGTGTGTCTCTTTGTATCAGGCAAATACACGGATTGACTAGAGCTGAAGGTTGTGACTCACCAGCATCTTGGCAGCTATCAAGGGCTCTTGGCAGACGCTGATTCTGTTGCTGCCAGAGCTGATAAGACCCGGCTAATTAAGCCATCGTTCAGACGGAGGCGAGGAGGACACAACAGGATTATTTTGCCTCAGCTGACCTAATCAACAGCTTAGCTCACCAGCGCTGACACTGAGGGCTGTCTTTGAGTGCTGCATGCGCAAAGCGCTCATTAGGTGGGCACACGAGCGAAGCGCACTCTCATAGAACCAGTAGGAAACGATTTGGAATCTCACCACTGGCAAGTTGGCTGCAGTCGGTTCAGAAGCCATCCAGGCCTAAAAAGTACTTGCTGGAGCCAGCCAGGAGCAACCGGGAACAGGAGGGTAGGGTGTGCTGAGTTCATATAGCCACCTAGCTGGCAGAAACCAGTAATGCTGGCTAGAAACACTTTTCCTTGTATTGTTCACCACACGCTGAGCCAAAACTTCAGTAAAGAGACCCATTCAGCTCCCAGTGTGGCCTCTTCTTTTGCTGCTTGGAACTGTGACACTGTTCAAATTTAGCATCCATGATTCTGATGTACTATAAAGTTAGCAGGTGAAATTTATAGAAGGGGATATTTGTAGCTCAGGGTTGAACAGTGGGGCCCTTGGAGCTCTCTCTGCTTGTTTGTTTTCTTGTAGGTGTTTCATGTCCCAACTAGGTAACTGTTGTGTCCCACTCCTCCGCTGACAGCCGGGTCGGGGAAGTCCGTATCAAGCGTGCCTCTGCAGCTTTGCCAAAGTTCTGTCAGAGTTCTCAGGGCAGGCAGGAGACCAGGATGTGACTTCAGCAATCCAAGTTAGACTTTGCCTGACTCAGAGAATGCCAGAAAGCAGATCCTTTATATAGGCCATGGGGTGTGGCTCCATGACTCAGCACTTATCCAGGCCTGCCCCTCCCTTCCTTTTGCTGACGTCGCCTCTCCACTCTCCGGAAGCGTGGGTCCCTCCAAGCTCCAGCTGCCGGAAATTCCAGCTCGTGACTGGCTTCACACTCCCCAGGCTCACATGCTGTGGGGGAGGGGCCCAGCTGCTCCGTTTGTCCGGGCATGGTGCCAGGACTGGGAGCTGGAGGCATGTCAGGCCATTCGTCTTGCTCGGACTGTCCGGGCATGGTGCCAGGACTGGGGGCTGGAGGCATGCCAGGACATTCTTCTGTACTATCAGTGTCTGGCAGGAGTTGAGAGGGGCCCGGCTGCGGAGAGGGGGGCGAGCGAGGCACAACACTAACATCATCAGTGCTAGAAGGGAGTGGTATTTGTGGAATGGAGGAGGAGGAGAAGGAGAAGGAGAACTATGGGGTTCTTGGTGCTCTCTGAGGTTGGTTATTTTCTTGCAGACGTTTCATGACCCAAGTAGATACAATCATCAGTGCTAGAAGGAACTGTGGTTATGTTTCCTTATCCAACTAGGAAACATCATCAGTGATAGAATGGAGTGGAGTTTGTGGAGAGGAGGAGGAGGAGGAGGAGGAGGACGACGACTGTGGGGTCCTTGGTTCTCTCTGAGCGTGGTTATTTGCTTGCAGACATTTCATTACCAAACTAGGTAACATCATCAGTGCTAGAAGGAAGTCTGGTTTGCTTTCTGTTTATGTACAAGTGACTTGCCCTGTTATATCCTTGGTGGTTCCTTGATTAGACTTTTGTTTACTGTTTGATTGTTTATCTGATCTGGTAATATCTTGATGGGTGTATTGTTTACTTCTTGATTGTTTGTCTAGTGATAATCTTGTTTGGATGTCTGACACGCAGACAAATCAGCCATCAACAGGCGCATAGAGATAAACAACAACTACACACCATTCAAAAGAGACTATCAAAAAGTCAAAAAGGAAGGAAAAAGACCAAAGCATCACCCACCCACCATCAATATCAAAATAACCAGAAATTAAATTCAAGATGAATGCTAGACAAACAAACTAACAGTTACTAGAGCCTTGACTTTAGAAAATTGCAAAGTATTACTACATGTGGTGGTCCTATCATAAAGCGAAACGGTATTGGAACAAAATTAAATCACAATTAGAAGAGATAGCCAAACAATATATAGATATGAAGCCAGAAACATTTTTATTAGGAATATTCCCAGGGTCATACGAAAAAGAAATACAATATTTAATTATTCATATAATTACAGCAGCAAGAATAATCTACACACAGAATTGTAAAAACAACAATTTACCAACCAAAGACAATTTGATCAGAAAAGTTTTGGAATGTGCAGAAATGGATAAACTTACAAAGAAAACACAAGAAAAAGAGGAAACAGAATATTATGTAGTGTATAAGGAATGGTATGAATGGCTGGAGGAAAGAGATAAAAGGCAAGGAAAGATCAAATAATGGTCGAAATAGGAGTAGAAATACAATAAAAAATATGAGGAAATAAAAATTGTAGAAATGATTTTTTTTAATTTATTTATTTGCATTTATATCCCGCCCTTCTCCGAAGACTCAGGGCGGCTTACACTATGTTAAGCAATAGTCTTCATCCATTTGTATATTATATACAAAGTCAATTTATTGCCCCCAACAATCTGGGTCCTCATTTTACCTACCTTATAAAGGATGGCAGGCTGAATCAAATTGTGTACATGGTTATTTATATGCATATAGGTAAATAAATAAATTAATATTAGAAGCATATGTATGAAAGACATTAGAATAAGGGAGAAAAAAATGCATAAGTAAGAAATTTGTTACTGACGCGAACTTGTTGAAAAGAAAAAATTGTCAAAAATTTCTTTTTGTTTTTTTTAAATGTTTAATAAAAATATTTTTTAAAAAAAAAAAGAAAAGAAAATTGCAAAGAGACAGAGCCTCCAGACAACTTTGAAATAACATTTTAGGGTGAATTATGTAGAAATAAAAAAGATGTAGAAATGCTGGAAAGAGTGCAGAAAAGAGCAACAAAGGGTAAAACATATAAAGAACGGTTACAGGAATTGGGTATATCTAGACTAGTGAAAAGAAGGGTGACATGATAGCTGCATTCCAGTATTTGAGAGGTTACCACAAAGAAGAAGGGGCCAACTTATTTTCCAAAGCACCTGAAAGCAAGATAAGAAGCAATGGGTGGAAACTAATCAAGGAGAGAAGCAACCTGGAACTAAGGAGACATTTCCTAAAAGGTAGAACAATCAACCGGTGGAATGTCTTGCCTTCTGAACTTGTGGGTCCTCCATCACTGGAGGTTTTTAAGGAGATACAGGATAGTCACCTGTATGAACTGATATAGGGTCTCTGTTCTGTCTCTTTCCCCACTTCAGACCCATGAGCTGGCCTTCAGCCAGTGGATTCACGACTCTTATCAGTCCTGGCAGAGAAATCGCAGCTGCCTGCCAAAGTTCAAACAAATGACTCACGTAGCAAGACTTTCAGCTCTTTTTGAAACGGATCAGCTAACTTTGCTTCCCGTGGAGTGAAAGCAGTCCCAAAGCTCCTTATATATCCTGTGATGATGCTGCCTCTCTAATCTTCTGAAGCGTGGGTCAAGCCAAGCTTGATTATTATTATCAGCTGGGTCTGAAGGCGTAGCCTGGGGAAGGGAGGAATCAGGGGATGACGGCCTCATTACGTCCTCCGACTGGTCTGGTTCTGGCTGCTGGAACCGAGCCAAAGGAATCGGTGCTCCCGAGGTAAGCCTTACCGGCCTTCCCCCCTCACTTTCTGAGTCACTTTCGGGCATGGGGCCAGATTCGGGGGCTGGAGTCACAACAGTCTCCTGCTTGAGCAGGGGGATGGACTAGAAGACCTCCAAGGTCCCTCCCGACTCTGTTACTCTGTTATTCTGAATCCTTCCCTTGGAGGAAAAATGCTTTTGTTTCTAATTCTTTAAACATAATAAGAGGACACTTTAGAAATTGGATGCTGGAGGGAACTGCAAGGAACTGAAGATTAGAATTCACACAGAATAAGACTCAAACTCAATTCAGGTATACAGGAGGAAGCAAAACATGTTAACAGAGGATACATTGAGGGAGACTGTAGAACAATGGACTCAAGTTAATTTTAAAGCATGCCTGCCTTTATAGATAGACGGTGTTTAAAAGATGCTACAGAAAAAGAACAAGTTCTTCGTGACAAGACCGAGACTGATTTGAAAGCTTTAAGAACAAAATCTCCTCTCAGGATTTTTTGGAAACTGCGAGCTTTTTTACTTCAATTTGTTTGATTTTCTTGCCGCCCTGACAGCATAGTATATGCTCTCTTCGATAAAGTACGGTATGGTAACCTCCAATATACAGGTCATCCTCACCTTACGACCACAACTGAGTTCAGGTTTTCCATTGCTAAGCGAGGCAGCTGTTAAGTTAAGGGCCGCAGTGTGGCTCAGGCTGTAAGAAGCCTGTTATTAAACACAGCTGCTTGCAATTACTGCAGGTTCAAGCCCCACCAGGCCCAAGGTTGACTCAGCCTTCCATCCTTTATAAGGTAGGTAAAATGAGGACCCAGATTGTTGGGGGAGGCAATAAGTTGACTTTATATATAAATATACAAATAGAATGAGACTTTTGCCTTACACAATGTAAGCCGCCCTGAGTCTTCGGAGAAGGGCGGGATATAAATGTAAATAATAATAATAATAATAAAAGTGGGTTTTGTTCCACTTTAGGATGTTTTTGACCGCAGCTGTTAAGTGAATCAGTCCGTTGTTAAAGGGATCTGGTTTCCCCCATTGACTTGGCTTGTTGGACGCTGCCTGGAAAGGTTACCATGTGGTGATCGTGTGACCCTGGGTGTCGTGCCCACCTCGGAGCCTGAATCTGCGGAGGAAGATAAGATGATACTGGAGCTGACGGAGATCAAATTGGTGGCTTGTTTGGCTTTGGAGGAAAATGGGGAGGAGGAGGCCCAGGGCCTTTTAGGATTGGGATGGCTTGTAGGCAGGAAGGAATGGGGGGGGCAGGATAACCAAGAGACTCTAAGCAGTGAACATGAGAGACAGAGCTCAGGCGATGAGTAAGGACTGCCCCCTCCTGATCCTCGAGCACGGAGAGTGGAGAGAAGGTGAGAACACCGCAGACTGAGCCTGTCAAGGTTCCAGACAAACCTCTTCTGCATAAAAAACCCTCAGAAGCCATTGTCTTTCAGAGTTCTTTACTAGCATGAGGAAACTGGCACACGGTGAGTGAAATTCCAAAACTGAACTTCCGGATTCTTTCCCCAGTTATACAAACCCCAAGAGTCCCACCCCCCTGACCCCTTTGCTGGTCACATGGTCCCCCGTTCTCCCAGTTCATTCGAATATCTTCTCGCCACTCCTCCTGCAGATGTGAACACCATCCGACCTTGACCGCTTAAAGAATGTTACCATACCCCTCAACCCCCCTTCTTCCCCTCAGGGGAAAAATGTGGCAGCGTCTGGAACCCTAAAGTCTAGTATGGTTTCCAGGCCTGACAGAGCCAGCTACTCGGGAGGAGACTGCCTCGCCTCTCTTCCCAAGGCACACCTGTGGACTGAGACTTAAGGAGACTCTGTGGGTATTTGTCGGAAACAAACACCGAATTCATGGAGTGTTGCGTGACGTTGCCAACATTTGAAGTTTCCTGAATTTCCTGCTTTCTTCCTGGCTTCCTGGATTAATTTGCCTTGCTCTTCTGCTTCCTGAACTCATTGATTTGCCCCACTGGATTTCTTGCTTTGCAGCCATTGTGCTCACAGCGTTGGGCTGTGACTGGCTGGCTGAACTTGCAGCCAAAGGCTGTTGGAGGTGTGTGTGTGTGTGTGTGTGTGTGTGTGTGTGTGTGAGATCACTTTGCTCTAGGACTTGCCAGAAATGTGGGAGCGTTTCAGGAAATTTGGAGCAATAAAGGGGCGGTTAGAACTCCCAGCTGCCTATGTTGCCTCTGTGCTCAGCCCCAGGTCATTACACAGGGGCACCTCAACTGTCATAGAGTAAGTATGTGTTTCCCTGAAAATAAGACCCTGTCTTATCTGTTTTTGAACCCTGAAATAAGCGCTTGGCCTTACTGCCATGCGCTCAAAAGCCCGATTGGGCTTATTATCAGGGGATATTTTTTATTATTATTATTTATTAGATTTCTATACCGCCCTTCTCCCGAAGGACTCAGGGCGGTGTACAGCCAAAATAAAACCCAAACAATACAATATACAATTAAAACAAAATTAAAAAAACTTGTTATACAATTGGCCGAAAACTTTAAAACATTTAAAATTCTAAGAACCCATTAAAATTCATATAAAATTTAGAAATATAAAATATAAATTTAAAAATACAACAAAATTTACAACAAAATTTAAGCCAGCCCCGCGCGAATAAATAAATACGTTTTCAATTCGCGGCGAAAGGTCCGAAGATCAGATATTTGGCATAAACCAGGGGGAAGTTCATTCCAGAGGGTAGGAGCCCCCACAGAGAAGGATCTTCCCCTGGGGGCCACCAGCCGACATTGTTTGGCTTATCTTATCTTGGATATCTTATTTTGGGGGAAACAGGGTACAAGCCTGTTATCCAGCACCCAAATTTTAATCACGTGACTGTGGTCCATGGGGTCATAAAAGTGAAAAACAGTCACAAAATAACATTTTTTTCAGTGCTGTTGTAAAGTCACTACACTAATGGTTGTAAATCAAGGACTTACCTGTATTAGAAATGTTTATTTTGTTTTCTTTTTAATATTATTGTGGTTTTTTTTTTGTTTTGTAACCCGATTAAGATTGGTGGAAAAGATTGTTTCCTGTTAATTAGGGTCTGCTAATCTTTTGACGGTATCTTGGCACCGTGGTTAGAACGCAGTATGGCAGGCAAACTCTGCTCACTCCCAGCAGTTCAATCCTGACCGACTCAAGGTTGACTCAGCCTTCCATCCTTCCGAGGTGGGTAAAATGAGGACCCAGATTGTTGGGGGCAAGAGGCTGACTCTGTAAACTGCTTAGAGAGGGCTGCAAAGCACTGTGAAGCGGTATATGATTCTAAGTGCTTTTGCTATCCTCAGTTCTCGATTTTCTGTTCTCTGAAACATCATGCAAAGCCATAGTTAAAAATGTGCTTTCCAAAACAAATTGGGCCATTTCTTGTGTTTTCCTTCCTTCCTTCCTTCCTTCCTTCCTTCCTTCCTTCCTTCCTTCCTTCCTTCCTTCCTTCCTTCCTCCCTCCCTCCCTCCCTCCCTCCCTCCTCCCTCCCTCTGTTCCATCTCTCTCACCTCTTTCTCTCTGTCCTCTCTCCTTCCTTTCATCCCTCCCCCTCCTCCCGCTCTCCATTTTCCTTTCTTCCTTCCTTCCTTCCCCTCCCCTCCCTTTCCCTTCTTTTTCCTCCTTTCCTTTCATCCATTGTAGAATAGAATAGAATAGAATAGAATTTTTTATTGGCCAAGTGTGATTGGACACACAAGGAATTTGTCTTGGTGCATATGCTCTCAGCGTACATAAAAGAAAAGATACGTTCATCAAGGTACAACATTTACAACACAATTGATGGTCAATATATCTATTGATATAACTAGTAACTAGTAACTTCCCCAAATGAGATTCAGAAAAGCCTGAAGAGAAATAGCTAGGATGGTAGTGATGGTGTCCAGAGCAAGTAGTCCCAGATATGGCCACCACAAGGCTCTGTGGCTAAGAATGGCCCCCGCACCCTGCCGATGCCTAACCAGCTCCGTCGGCAACAGTAATTTCCCCAGGTGAACGTCAGAAAGTTTTCAGCGGACAAAAGAGGGGAAGATTTTGAGATGACGGACCAAGATTCAGACGGGCCTGAAGGCAAAGAGCTAGGATGGAGGTGATGGTCTGTAGATCAAGTCATCGTAGATACAGCCACCACAAGGCTCTGGGGCTAACAACAGCCCCCTTCCACCCACACCATGCAGAATGTCTCTCTATCCAGCCCCATTGTAACCGGTAACTGCCCCAAGTGATCTCCAGACAGATGCCAGCAGACAAAACGGGGAAGATTTCACGACGAGGCACGCCATAAAGTGTCTTCTAGAATTATGCTTCTCTGCCACTTTGTCACACTGATGGTTTAACAATGAAATTCAGCACCCAGAGGGCCCTTCTGCTCTTTTCGGCAGAAAAAAATAATAATAGAAAGGATGAAATGGGGAGTTCAGAGCACAAAGAACCTTTTCTGCTCCTCACCCCCACCTCCCATCTTCCTCGCCAATGTAATATCGGCTAATGGATAAAGAGATAAAAAACATATGATCTGATACAGTCTCACCTAAAATGATTCCTTGAGGAGTGCTTGGCCTTTTCTTAATGAGACTGCCACTTGTGATAATAAGATTTAGAAAGAAGGCTTATTTATTTGTTTATTTATGACCCGGCATAATTATTTAACTTAATTTACGGGCTGAGTCTCTGCGGGACACATGAAGGGGGGAGGAAATAAAATAAAATAAAAACCCAGATCACCAGGAGCCAAAATCTTTATTTAATTTTTTCCCTTGCTTGCTTTCTCTCCCTTGAAGGTTTTGTTACACATACATACATACATACATACATACATACATACCTATGTGTATATGTATATGTATGTATATATGTGTGTGCTTAATTTTATGTGTGTGTGTGTGTGTGTGTGTGTATATATATATATATATATATATATATGCATGTATGTGTGTTTGTGTGTTTGTGCTTGTATGTATATGTGTGCCATGCTCATATGTAATATATATGTATATATGTATATGTAGGTCTTTGGTTATTCGGGTTTTCTCCCGCGTAAAATTAGAAGTGTCTTGGCGACGTTTCGACGAAGTCTCATTCGTCATCTTCAGGCTTCAGCTTTGTGCCCTCGCATCCTGGACATAAACTGTTTCAACTCCTACCCTCAAAACGACGCTATAGAGCACTGCACACCAGAACAACTAGACACAAGAACAGTTTTTTCCCGAAGGCCATCACTCTGCTAAACAAATAATTCCCTCAACACTGTCAGACTATTTACTGAATCTGCACTACTATTAATCGTTTCATAGTTCCCATCACCAATCTCTTTCCACTTATGACTGTATGACTATAACTTGTTGCTGGCAATCCTTATGATTTATATTGATATATTGATTATCAATTGTGTTGTAAATGTTGTACCTTGATGAACGTATCTTTTCTTTTATGTACACTGAGAACATATGCACCAAGACAAATTCCTTGTGTGTCCAATCACACTTGGCCAATAAAATTCTATTCTATTCTATTCTATTTTACGCGGGAGAAAACTCGAATAACCAAAGACCTACATACAAACACCCGCGAAAACCTCAGAAAACATATATGTATGTATGCATGTATGTAGCTCTTGGCATATTCGGGTCTTTTCCCGTGTAAGGTTGAGAGTATCTTGGCGACGTTTTGAAAAGGTCTCTTTATAGAGAGATGGCAGCTTCGACCATGGGGTTTTTTCCCCTATCAAAGCAACCTGGTCTACTCAAATATGGGAGGGAGCATACTGCTTCCTTTTTGCCTTTCACCCCAATCCAGGGGTCCTCCAGGCGGTCGCTTTCCTGACAAGCTATTTGTGTTACATTTATATTTACTGACAAAGAAATAAAGGGAGGCCCAGGTTCGAATCCCAGAAGGGTATGACTAGCTGATGAGAACTAAATAGCTTGAAATAGATCTATACTAATCTCCCTTTATTTCTTTGTCAGTAAATATATATATATATATATTCGTATGTTTGCACAGGTATAGGTATAGGTATGTAGCTCTTGGGATATTTGGGACATTTTCCGTGTAAGGTTGAGAGTATCTTGGCGACATTTCAACAAGGTCTCACTCATCATCTTCAGGCTGGTGTCTTCGGCTTTGTGCTTTTCGAGCAAACAGTGGTCGGAGCTGCCGTCTCTCTATAAATGCTGGTGGGGAGGTGGGAAGTGTTGCTGTGAGCGGGTTGGTTGGCTGTATGGCTGCATCTTGATTGGTAGATGGAGTGGGTGCTTGCAGATTGGTCGTCTGTTTCATAGCATCCTGTGTGGGTGTGGTCCTGGTCTTTTGTTCCTGAACTTTGGTGTTGTGGCCTCTGAAGTTCTGTGATGTGATGTCTTGAGCAGATGGCTGTGATGCAGCATCCCGGGCCCTGGTTTGGCTCCGAGTCCGAGGTCCTGTCATGTGTTCCTGGTGTGTGTCAGCTTGCTTTGTGTGGGGATCGGAGGGGGGCGCAGCAGGCAGTGGTGCCAGAATGGTCTGGCTTCTGGATGGTGGTTGTGTTTCATCTGTGGGATGGGTTTGGGTTTGAATCTGGTGAGGATGATTGGTGGTGGTGTTGTGTGTTGTCCTGGGTCCGGGGTCAGTTTTCGTGGCTGGGACTCGTTTGTTGACCAAGGCTGGTTTCCAGATGTCTGGTAGGCGGGAGGTGTTGTCCCGTTTGTTCATATTGTGGGGGTGCTTCTCTATTTCAATGGCTTCCATAATTATTCTCTTATTTGAGCAGGGGGCTGGACTAGAAGACCCCCGAGGTCCCTCCCAGCTCTGTTATTCTGAGATTCCGAGGCATTCTTTTGACTCATAATGAGGCCAATTCAACTCAAATTAAACGGATGATTATGCAATGGATAATGGCATCCATACAATTTTATCCCCTCCCTTCCAAACAGTCTGCTGATAATTGCTATTAACGCAGACACATTCCTGGATTAGTTCTTTATTTGGGTGAAGGAACATATTTGTGAATGTTTTTCCTCTTGCCTCAGTTATTAGTCTAGATGAGAACAAAACAAAATCATAACCCTTCCTCTTAAGAAATTTAATTAATCTAATTATGTGTTTGAATTATTGAACTTGTGGTTTGTTTTTGTTTGTTTTTTTCAAAAACACCCTTTCTCCGCCCCCCCCTCTCTCCGCAATCTGATCATTAACAATCTTTTGTCAACAAAGCAAATATGGGTTTTATATTTCTAAGCCCAGAACCAGCAACTTTTAATTGCCAGCTTCATTATACAATAAAGTATAAGTGTAACAATCAAAGGCCTTATTACCATTCATAATTGGGTTTCGTTGCAACTTATGAAAATATAAACCGTCTTACACACCCCTCACAGAAAATGTCACATTGTCAGATCAACACTTTTATTCTACGGAAATAATTGTGTTTCAAGACAGCCGGCATATGTTGTTGAAGCAAAGCAAAACACAACAACGTCTCGACAATTCCTAAATGAGATTGAAGGGGGTTCTTGGCTGAACCTTTGGAAGTTGGGAAGTTTCTAAACCATAAAACGGAGGAAAAAAATAAACTTTTGCATGGAACATGGTGGAAATGGGTGATGAAGCTCTATGGAACATAATTTTCTTCCCAATTTAGAAATTCAACCTCGACTTACGACCCAAATTTATGTTGTTATGTGAGACATTTGTTCAGTGACTTTTGCCCCATTTCCCAACCTTTCTAGCCATGGCTGTTAAATGAATCTGTCAGGGTTCCAAGTAACCCCAACAAAAGAAGACTCTGAGGCTTGAAGTTCCTCAAAGTTCCATTTTATTAGTGAGGTCATATTGGCACATCTGGGAAAAAGCCGAATCTGAAAGTTTCCAGGTTTTCCCCACCCAAAGGAAAATCTAAGTCTCTTCCCCTGCACCCACATGTTCATCACATGGCCCAATCAAAGCACCGTTCCAACGGGAGATGCCTCCTAGTCATGCCACTCCAGGTGCAGGGCAGGATGTCCTTGACTCTCAGAGAAAGGAATGTTATTTTGATTACATATCTCCCCAGCTCCACACAATCCCCCTTTCCAGTTTCCCACAGCAGTAAATGACACAGGCCTTGAAGGGCCAATGTAAAAGATGGCTTCCAGGCCTGACAGAATCATTGCAGTCATTAAGTTAGTAACACGGTTGTTAAGTGAATCTGGTTTCCCCATTGAGTTTGCTTTGTCAAAAGATCACAAAAAGGGATCACGTGACCGTAGGACATTGCAACCGTCATAAATTGAGCCTATTGCCTGCCATCCACATTTTGATCACATGACCATGGGGATGCTGTAACGGTCATAAGGGTGAAAAATGGTCATAAGTCACTTTTTTTCCAGTGCTGTCGTAACTTGGAACTGTTGTAAGTTGAGGTCTACCTGTAGAACCACTCGTGTATATCCTTTTGAGTCAGTGTTGACTCCCAGCAATGGCCTGCAGTTTCCTTGGGAAGGTTTTTCAGAAGTGGCTTACCATTGCTTTCTTCTAAGGGCTGAGAGAAAGCGACTGGCCCAAGGTCACCTATCTGGTATGGTACCTCTGGCACATTTCAAACTTTGATTAAAGTCTGTAGAGATTCTCAGTTATCCAGGTCATGGTTGTCCTAAAGGTGCTTTTTCAAGAGACAACTGAACTTTCTTGTTTTTCCTTTGAGGACATTTCGCTTCTCATCCAAGAAGCTTCTTCAGCTTTGACTGGATGGTGGGGAATGAAAGGATTTATACTCCTTGCAGACAGCTGCTCATTTGCATCCTTTTAGAGAGTCGTTGAGGCCACTTGGAGGTTGATCTGTGTCCTCAGAGTCACCTGAGTGGTACAGATGGTTCCTGTAGTCTGCAATTTTTCTCTCTGGAAATCCATTCCTATTCCCACACCATTCAAAGGGTCTTCATCCCAAATTGTATAGCTAAAAGTCTATGGAGATTCTCAGTCATCCAGGTCATGGTTGTTGCAAAGGTGGTTTTTCAGGAGGCAACTGGACTTTCTTGTTTTTTTCTTTGAAGACATTTCGCTTCTCATCCAAGAAGCTTCTTCAGCTCTGACCAGATGATGGGGAATGGAAAGATTTATATTCCATGCAGGCAGCTCGTCGTTTGCATCCTTTTTAGGGAGTCGTTGAAGCACTTGGAGGTTTATCTGTATCCTCATTCAAAGGGTGTTTATCAATTAACCAGTAGAACAGAAGTTGCCTCCAGAAGTCGTGGGGGTTCCATCACTGGAGGTTTTCAAGAAGAAATTGGACAGCCATTTTTCTGGAATGGTATAGGGTCTCCTGCTTGAGCAGGGGATTAGACTAGAAGACCTCCAAGGTCCCTTCCAGCTCTGTTCTGATTGAGTATTGAGTGTTCCTGGGGATTTAGAAAACGTCATCCTTCTCTCAAGCAATGAGTACCATATCTAGAACATCATTAGGATGTTAAGATGAAACTGTTAGTTTGATGTGCCTCGTGATGATAACAACAATGGTCAGTTTGTTGAAGAAGGGACAAAAGATCCCTTCCTTGTATTTATTTATTTATTTATGTATTTATTTATTTATTTTGTCACAACAATATACATAAGCATCACACAAAATGATTATAAGGTATATAAACATATAGATGAGGAAATAATAAGGAAGTATAAGCATATATATATATATATATATATATATAGGTCTTTGGTTGTTCGGGTTTTCTCCCGTGTAAGATTGGAAGTGTCTTGGCGACGTTTCGACGAAGTCTCATTCGTCATCTTCAGGCTTCAGCTTCGTGCTTCTGGGAGCAATGTGTGATCGCAGCTGTTTCTTCCTTTTAACTGCTAGTGGGGGTTTGAACTGATTGGGTGGGAGCTTGGCTGTGCTCTGATTGGATGGGGGTTTTTCTGTGCTCTGATTGGCTGGGGGTGTGTCCTGTGTTGGTGGGGGCTTGGTTGTGCTCAGTCTAGTCTGTGCTGCAGGGGGATTTGAGCTGGTGAGCTGCATAGCTGTTGTTTGGCTTTGTGGTCGTGCTACATCTTCATAGTGGGTGTCAGTCTGCTGCATGAATGGATTGGAGGGGTTTGAAATGGCTAATGTTGCAGCTGCGGTCTGGCTTCTGGTCCTTGGTCGTGCTTCATGATCAGTGTGGGTTTGGGTCTGCTTTCTGGGTGGATGTGCGGTGGTGACATCCTGTGTGGACCTTGTGAGTGTGGGTCTGGTGTCATTCCTCGTGTTAGGGACTCGTTTGTCAATAAGGGCGGGTTTCCAAATGGCTGGTAGGCAGGAGGTGTCATCTCGTTTGTTCATGCTGTGTGGGCGTTTTCTATCTCAATGGCTTCTCTGATTATTCTGTTGTTAAAGTGTTCAGTTTTGGCGATAGTTCTGGTCTTTTAAAGTCAATATCATGTCCTGTGACTTTAAAATGTTGGACCAGGGAAGAAGTTGGTTCCTCTTTTTTGAATGAGTTCTTGTGTTCTTCAATGCGTGCACTTATTCTTCTGTTGGTTTGTCCAATGTATGTGGTGGGGCAGGCGGTGCATGGGATTTCATATACTCCTTGATTTTCTAACTCAATTTTGTCTTTGGGGTTTCTTAGGATGGTGGATATTTTTCTGTTTGTGCAGAATGCTGTCTTGATGTTGTGTTTGTGGAGGATCTTGCTGATTCTGTCTGTGGTGCCTTTTATATATGGGAGGAGGGCTGTGCCGTTTTCTTGTTCTCTGTCTTGGATTTTAGTGGGGCGTTCTTTTGGATTAGCTTGGTAATCTTATTTGTTTGGAATCCATTGGATGTTAGTACGTTAGTGAGAGTGTCTAGTTCGGGTTTTAGGTGTTGTTCATCAGCTAAGCATTTTGTTCTGGAGATGAGTGTCTTGGCTACGGAGTTGATCTGTGCTGGGTGGTGGTGTGAGAGTGCAGATAGCGGTTTGTGTGTGTTTTCTTCTGGTAGATGGTATGTCCTAGGGAGCCATTGGGTTTTCTGTAGACTAAGACATCTAGGAAGGGAAGTTGGTTATTAACTTCTGTTTCCATGGTGAACTGTATTTTGGGGTGTTGGCTATTGTGGTGTGTGAGGAAGTTGTCAAGTTTTTCTTTCCCGTGTGGCCAGATTATGAAGGTGTCGTCTACATATCTGAGCCAGAGTTTGGGTTGTGATCAGATTTTTCTAGTGCTTGGGTTTCAAAGTGTTCCATGTAGAGGTTGGCAATGACAGGGGAGAGGGGTGATCCCATGGGTGCTCCTTCTACTTGTTTGTATTTTTGTCCATTATAGATGAAGTATGTGTTGGATAGGCAGTGGTTGGTCAGATCTAGGATGTGCTTGGGGGGGTTATATTTGTTTTGGATAGCTGTCAAGGCTTCTTTGATTGGCACTTGGGTGAAGAGGGATATGACATCAAAGCTCACGAGTAGGTCGCTGGGCTGTAAGTTTTGTTTCTTTATGATCTCTATGAACTGGAATGAGTTTTTTACGTGTGAGGTGATGGATTCTGCATAGGGCTGTAGTTGTTTGGCGAGAAATTTGGCTAGGTTTTGTAGAGGTGAGCCTATGGAGCTGACTATGGGTCTGAGTGGGGTTCCTTCTTTGTGTATCTTGGGGAGGCCATAGAGCTTAGGGCATCTGGATGATTTCTCTCTGGGAATGATTCTTTGTTGGATTTCTTCGCTGATGGGGGAGGCTTTTATTAAACGTTTCGACGAAGTCTCATTCGTCATCTTCAGGCTTCAGCTTCGTGCTTCTGGGAGCAATGTATGATCGCAGCTGTTTCTTCCTTTTAACTGCTAGTGGGGGTTTGAACCGATTGGGTGGGAGCTTGGCTGTGCTCTGATTGGGGGGGTTTTTTTTGTGCCCTGATTGGCTGGGGGTGTGTCCTGTTTGGGTGGGGGCTTGGTTGTGCATACATACAGCAGACAGACACCCACTATGAAGATGTAGCACGACCACAAACACGAAGCCAAACAACAGCAATGCAGCTCACTAGCTCAAATCCCCCTGCAACTCAGACTAATCTGAGCACAACCAAGCCCCCACCCAAACAGGACCCCCCCCCAGCCAATCAGAGCACACAAAAAAACCCCATCCAATCAGAGCACAGCCAAGCTCCCACCCAATCAGTTCAAACCCCCACTAGCAGTTAAAAAGGAAGAAAAAGCTGCAATCACACATTGCTCCCAGAAGCACGAAGCTGAAGCCTGAAGATGATGAATGAGACTTCGTCGAAACATCGCCAAGACACTTCCAATTTTACGCGGGAGAAAACCCGAATAACCAAAGACCTACATACCAACACCCACGAAAACCTCAGAAAATATATGAAAATATATTTTCATATATATGAAATATATATATATATATATATGAAAAAAAAACAATAGGACAGGAACGGTAGGCACATTTGTGCTCTTATGCACACCCCTTATAGACCTCTTAGGAATGGCGTGAAGTCAATAGTAGTAAGTTTTTGGTTAAAGCTTTTGGGATTATGAGAAGAGACCACAGAGTCAAGTAATGTGTTCCAAGCATTAACAACACTGTTACTGAAGTCATATTTTCTGCAATCTAGATTGAAGCGGTTAACATTAAGTTTAAATCTATTGGTTGCTCTTGTCTTATTGCAACTGAACAAGAAGTTGGAACACACCAAGACAGACACAAACGTGCTCCCGCAGACATATAGATATTTACTTTTCCTCCTATAATTGTCAAAAATTTTACTGATCGCCGGCCTTACAAAAGTGTGTTTGCATATTTTCAGGGATAATATTCCCCCTGAGTATTAGTGCTCGGTGGCACTAAAGATGCATCTCGTATTTAGTGTGAATAGGAATAAATATGCATCTCATTTAGTCCGGTAGGTAGATAGGTGAGTAGGTAGGCAAATAGACAGGTAGAAAGATGATGAGGGAAAAAGGGAGGGAGAGATGGTTTCCGATGGTTTACTTGGATACATTGGAAAAAAACAAAAAAACTGAGTTTTCTTAGAAGTGCCGTATTGGTGTACTTAAGAGAATTGGCCCTCCAAAGGAAGACTGTGGATCCTTTAAGTTGTCTACAGAAGTGGAGGCTTTTTGAAATATTTGTCTTAAATGTGTGAGCAAAGGATAGTTACTGCAAGAGGGAGGAAAGAAGGAGGGAGGGAAGGAAGGAAGGAAGGAAGAAAGGATCTCATAGAATCATCTGTTACAACGTCCTTCCTGTTAAAGGCTATTTCAGCTTCAATCACAACAATACAAGAGCAAAAAATAGATTTAAACTTAATGTTAACCACTTCAATCTTGATTGCAGAAAATATGACTTTAGAAACAGAGTTGTTAATGCCTGGAATGCACTACCTGACTCTGTGGTCTCTTCCCAAAATCTCAAAAACGTCAACCAAAAACTGTCTACTATTGACCTCACCCCATTCCTAAGAGGTCTGTAAGGGGCATGCATAAGAGCACCAGCGTGCCTACCATTCCTGTCCTAATGTTCCCTTTGATTGTATCCAATTTCTTATAGTTATTACATACTTATGCTTATTTATATGCTTATATATTGTATAGTTATTTCTGCTTATGCTTATATATACTGTTGTGACAAATAAAAATAAAAAAGGAAGGAAGGAAGGAAGGAAGGAAGGAAGGAAGGAAGGAAGGAAGGAAGGAAGGAAGGAGGGAGAGAGAGAGAGAGAGAGAGAGAGAGAAGCAAAGGAAGGAAGGAGGCAAGGGAGGGAGGAAGGGAGAGAAAGAAGGAAGGAAGGAAGGAAGGAAGGAAGGAAGAAAGAAAGAAAGAAAGAAAGAAAGAAAGAAAGAAAGAAAGAAAGAAAGAAAGAGGAAGGGAGGGAGCCAGGGAAAGAGGTAGGAAGGAGAGAAAGAGAGCAAGGAAAGAAGAGAGACAGAAATGAAGGAAGGATGGGAGACAGAAAGGTAGGAGGGAAGGAAGGAAGGAAGGAAGGAAGGAAGGAAGGAAGGAAGGAAAGAAGGACAATAGGAAGGAGGGAGGAGGGAGGGAGAGAGAAGCAAAGGAAGGAAGGAGGGAAGGGAGGGAGGAAGGAAGGAAGGAAGGAAGGAAGGAAGGAAGGAAGGAAGGAAGGAAGAACGAAAGAAAGAAAAAAAGGGAGGGAGAGAGGGAGGCAGTGAGGCAGGGAAAGAGGAAGGAAGGAGAGAAAGAGCAAGGAAAGAAGAGAGACAGAAATGAAGGAAGGAAGGGAGACAGAAAGGTAGGAGGGAGGGAAGGAAGAAAGGAAGGAAGGAAGGAAGGAAGGGAGGGAGGAAGGGAGGAAGGGAGGAAGGGAGGAAGGAAGGAAGGAAAGAAGGAAGATAGATAGATAAAGGAAGGGAGTGAGGGAGGCAGAGAATTTCTCCTTAGTTCTAGGTTGCTTCTCTCCTTGATAAGTTTCTACCCATTGTTTCTCGTCTTGCCTTTTGATGCTTTGGAGAATAGCTTGATTCCCTCTTCTTTGTGGCAGCCCCTCACAAATTGGAACCTTGCTACCATCTCCACCCTAGTCCTTCTTTTCACTAGACTAGACATACTCAATTCCTGCAAGCATTTTTCATAGATTCTCCCCCCCACCCCGCATGCACACATACCATGAAATCTCAAGAGAAGACATCCAGAAGGTAAAACCTTGAGATGAAGCTTTTGTCAGGAGCAGGGGCGTGTGTGTGTGTGTGTGTGTGTGAGTGAGTCCTTCCCTTGCAAAATTGTTGGACATTTTCCCCTCCCCTTGAGAAATCCAGCAACCCCACAGATGGTGATGGGACTTTTCAGAAGGCGGTGTGTGCCAGATGCCGTGCTCTTTGCAATCGATGTAGATTTTAATTGCGCTGCTGTCCCCTCTGATTAAGACTGGTTTGGGTCCAGAAAATGGGACGTTAACGGGATCAAGGAAAACATTCATTTTCCACCCCCCTAGTTGGGGCACCAAGCCATGGCCCAGAGCTAAGCTTCCTTTGGTGCCTAGGCTTGGGTGTTTGCTAAACAAGGACAGAAAGTCACAAATCACCATAGAATTGGTGTCAGGCCAAATTGCCAGCTAAATCAGGTTGTCATTTATTTATTCCCCCACCCCACCCCCTGATGCCATTTTGGCCCCTGGGCAGGAACTCTTTCATTCAAAAGGTGAACGGAGCGATCAGGAAAACTCAAAAGTCTATTAGGAGGAAATGGCACCCAGGTTTAATTATAGCCTTCGCCGTTGCGTTTTGTTATTGGTGTGGCCACGTTTGCTGTCTCAGAACTTGGAAAAGGGCTTTGATAGATTTGTAGTTTGCAAAGAAGGAAAGGGAAGTAAGAGGATCAACAAATCTGGCATCATCTTATGCAAATAAGAGAATAGAAGAGGAGAGGAGAGGAGAGGAGAGGAGAGGAGTGGAGTGGAGTGGAGTGGAGTGGAGTGGAGTAGAGTAGAGTAGAGTAGAGTAGAATAGGAGTGGAATGGAATGGAATGGAATGGAATGGAATGGAATGGAATAAAAGTGGAGTGGAGTGGAGTGGAGTGGAGCGGAGCGGAGCAGAGCGGAGCAGAGCAGAGCAGAGTAGAATAGGAGTGGAGCGGAGCGGAAGAGAAGAGAAGAGAAGAGAAGAGAAGAGGAGTGGAGTAGAGTAGAGTAGAGTAGAGTAGAGTAGAGAAAAGTAGAGTAGAGTAGAGCAGAGCAGAGCAGAGCAGAGTAGAGTAATGTAGAATAGAATAGGAGTGGAGTGGAGTGGAGTGGAGTGGAGTGAAATGGAATGGAATGGAATGGAATGGAATGGAAGTGGAGTGGAGTGGAGTGGAGTAGAGTGGAGTAGAGTAGAGTAGAATAAGAGTAGAGTGGAGTGGAGTGGAGTGGAGTGGAAAGGAATAGAATAGAATAGAATAGAATAGAATAGAATAGAATAGAATAGAATAGAATAGAATAGAATAGAATAGAATAGAATAGAATAGAATAGAATTCTTTATTGGCCAAGTGTGATTGGACACACAAGGAATTTGTCTTTGGTGCATAGGCTCTCAGTGTACATAAAAGAAAAGATACATTCATCAAGAATCATAAGGTACAACAATAATAGTCATAGGGAACAAATAAGTAATTAAATCACATTAGGAAACAGTCAATGTAAATCTTAATGATGCCAGCAACAAAGTTATAGTCATACAGTTATAAGTGGAAGGAGACAAATAAGAGCATATACTACATAGAACATCAGAGTTGGAAGGGACCTTGGAGGTCTTCTAATGCAACCCCCTGCTTGAGCAGGATACTCTATACCAGTGATGGAAAACCTTATCGGCACTGAGTGCCCAAACTGCAATGTGTGTGCACACACTCATGTGGGCTGGAGCACCAGAAACCTGAAGACCAGCTGGCCAGCATGCAAAACCAGAAGGGCAGCTGGCGACGGCACATGCGCCCATGGAGAAGGCTCTGCGTGCCACCTTGCCATCACGGCCCTATACCTTTTAGGCTGTTGGTCTGAGCTCCGAGCTTGGCAATTTGGTTGCAAACATTTCATCACCATTTGAGGAGACATCATTAGTGGGTTTTGAGTTGTGCTCTTCTGTCAGAACACAGGTCTTTTCCCAACCCAAGCTACTAATATTCGAACACATTTCAACCTCGTACCGTTTCAGATAAACGGTTGTCCAGTCTCTTTTTGAAAGCCTCCAGTGATGGAGCACCCATAACTTCAGAAGGCAAGTGGTTCAATTAGTTGATGGCTCTCATTTTTTAGGAAAGTTCTCCTTAGTTTTGGGTTGGTTCCCTCCTTGATTAATATCCCTCCGTTGGTATTTGTCCTGCCTTCAGGTGCTTTGGAGAATAGATTGACCCTCTTTTCTTTGTGGCAGGCCCTTGCATATTGGAACATGGCCATCATACAACCCCCAGTCCCCCTTTTCAATAGATTAGCCATTTGACAATCGAGTGGTTGTCTCCAGTGTGAGGAATTCCAGCCTACATCTGGACCCCTTTGTTGTGACCCAGGCCCAAGTAGCTAGTAGTAGACACAATCAGTTCAAAAACAAACAGATTTTATTAGAACAGCTGAGAATTAACTCATTCTCAGTGTAGTCCAAACTAAATCAAAACAAATTCTTCCTAACACAAGTCTTCAGTCTTATCACCAACCTTGGTCTAATTAGGCAAACTGCCAAAGGCTTTTCTTGGCAAAAGTTCAAAAGCAGAAGACACCGACAGGAAATAAATGCAGCAAGACAAAAAACAAGGCTATCAATGTTGTTTTCCAGCAAAGAGCCCAAACGCTGTTGCTGGTCTTTTAAGCCTTATGGGAGGGGCCAATCATCTCTTGGCCTTACTCCCGAGTCGTCCACTTTGCTTTAGCTGCTCTTGCCTTCTGGCAGCTCTTCTCATGCATGCATTAGGAACAGGCTTCTCCTGTTCCTCTCTCTCTCTACTGCCAGCCCCTGGAGGCTCTGGAGTCCGCACATCACTCCCAGATGGCCCTGGCCCCACCTCTGCCTCCGACGCAGAGCCGTCATCTGGGCCTTCCCCAGCCTCCAGGACTGGCTCATGTTCTTCCTCAGCCTCATCGCTGTTCGACTCCTTTGCCAGCTCCGCAGGCTGCTGGCAGATCACAACACCCTTTTCCCCATCTCATAGTTATAATGTTCTGTAATGTTGCTATTGTCTCGGACAAAGAATAAAGATGCCTTAAAGGGACGATAACGACAGCCCTTAAATTGCCTTAATAACAATCAAGGAAATCTCTACAAACTAGAAATAAGGAGAAACTTTCTGACAGTGAGAACAATCAACCAATGGAACAGAAGTTGCCTTCGGAAGTTGTGGGAGCTTCCTCACTGGAGGCCTTCAAGAAGAGACTGGACTGCCATCTGTCAGAAATGGTGTGTGTAGGGTCTCCTGACTGGATGGGGTTGGTGGTTGGACTAGATGACGTACAAAGTCCCTTCTAACTCTGTTAGTTTCTAATGCAAGTATCCAAAACCATGAACTAAAAATGGAACCTCCGTCAGCTCTCTGGATGCCATTGCATTACTGCCTTGCTCCCTTCAGCTGTTTCTTGCCGTGATGATACACAGCTTCTCATCTGCTGAGAATCCATTACCCCTTCTGATGGTAAGTATCATAGAAACCGGCTTGGAAATGCAAATCTCAACAGAATCCTAATCACATTCTAAGAATCTGATTTATCTCCAAGATTTGTTAGGTTTGTTCCAGGCGCTAGGGGTGATATTCACTTACTTTCCCTGTTGTTAGTTGCGAAGTTGTGTCCGACCCATTGTGACCCCATGGACAATGTTCCTCCAGGCCTTCCTGTCCTCTACCAACCCCCAGAGTCCATTTAAACTCATGCCGACTGCTTCAGTGACTCCGTCTAGCCACCTCGTTCTCTGTCGTCCACTTCTTCTTTTGCCCTCCATCTTTCCCAGCATTAGGCTCTTCTCCAGGGAGTCCTTCCTTCTCATTAGGTGGCCAAAGTATTTGAGTTTCCTCTTCAGGATCTGGCCTTCTAAAGAGCAGTCAGGGTTGATCTCCTCTAGGACTGACTTGTTTGTTCGCCTTGCAGTCCAAGGGACTCGCAGGAGTCTTCTCCAGCACCAGAGTTCAAAGGCCTTGATTCTTTGGCGCTCAGCCTTCCTTATGGTCCAACTTTTACAGCCATCCATTGCAACTGAGAAAACCAGAGCCTTGACTGTATGCACTTTTGTTGGCAGGTTGATGTCTCTGCTTTTTAGTACGCTGTCTAGATTTTACTTTTCCTACCGGTTCGCAGATATGTGTGCGCGTGCAGGTGAGCGCAAATGTGAGCAACTCATGTGCATATCCTTCTGCGCATGCACTTTGCTCGCTCGTGCGCCTTCCGCACTTGTGCCTGGCTTAAAAAACGTTCCTAAATAGGACGGCATAGAGCCAGGAGGGAGGGGCAGGCCCACCCGTGATTTCCACTACTGGTTCAGGTGAACTGGCCTGAACTGACTTAATATCACCTCTGCCTGGCGGTCATGACAATGTACATTGCAATCCATCCTTCTTCTCCCCCCCCGCAACCATTCTTTGCAAGGTAGGTTGGACATTGAGATAATGACTGTGTCAGGGTTCCAAGGAACACCCCCAACAAAATAAAGCTCTGAGGCTTTATAAGAACAAAGCCAAAGCCTGAAGATGATGAGTGAGATCTCATCAAAACATTGCCTAAATACTTTCAATCTTACACGGGAAAAGACCCGAACATACACCCATGTATAGAATAGAATAGAATAGAATAGAATAGAATAGAATAGAATAGAATAGAATAGAATAGAATAGAATTTTTTATTGGCCAAGTGTGATTGGACACACAAGGAATTTGTCTTGGTGCATATGCTCTCAATGTACATAAAAGAAAAACATACGTTCATCAAGGTACAACATTTACAACACAATTGATGTGTGTATACCCGTGAAAACCTACGAAAACACACATCACACACACACATACACACACACACACACATATATATATAGAGAGAGAGATTGAGAGAGAAAGACAGAGAGAAACAAAGAGAGAGAGAGAGAGAAAGAGAGAGAGAAAGGAAAAAAGCATGCGAGAGAGAGAAAGAAAGAAAGATGAAGATGCAGAGAAAGAGAAAGAGAAAGAGAAAGGGGGAAAACAGAGAGAAACAGAAAAAGAGAAAGAAGGAGAGAAAGGAAAAGGGAATGAGAGAGAAAGAAAAAGAGAAAGAAAGAAAGAGAGAGAGAGAGAGAAAGAAAGAGGAAGGAAGGAAGGAAGGAAGGAAGGAAGGAAGGAAGGAAGGAAGGAAGGAAGGAAGGAAGGAAGGAAGGAAGGAAGGAAGGAAGGAAGGAAGGAAAGAAAGAAAGAAGGAAGGAAGGAAGGCAGGCAGGCTTATACATCTCATCACTGCCCTGACTTGAGTAAAAGAAAGGAGCAGTTAATGTGAAGTTGTGGAAAGTCCAAAGATGTTCAGAAGGAACAGTGAAGGAGCCCAGATATTTTGCTCCTGGTCACCTCACCGGAAAAGAAGTTCTCAGGAAAAGGGACCTTGGGAATGTCTCCTCAGAGGCGATGTGTGAAGAAATGTTGACTTTGTAACTCTGAACTTCTGCAGATGAGAAATGTAATTTTGCTGCAAGTGGTAATACTAATTAGCAATCGAGTGGTTTAATTGTTTATTGCTCATTCCTTCAGAAATTCCATTTCAGTCATTCTGAGGGAGGGGAGCCTTTGTTTATTTATTACTAACTAGCGTGAAACCCCAAATTTATACCATGAAATTAAAAACTGAACTTGGGAGAAGCTCATTTGATTGTGAAACTCCTATCAGAGGGAGAGAAGGAAAACAAAGATGGCACATTCCTGTTTGTTAATTAATAATAAGGCATTCGAGCATTGAATTATTGTCAAGAAAGCTGGATTCTACGAGTCCATTTCAAAACTTTTTCTATCTCTTTTTCTTCCTGTCTGAGACTTATTATGTATGTCTCTGTCGTATCGACGTTTGTTTATGAGCAGAGTCTTTAGTCACAGATCATAAGAGTTGGAAGAAATCTTGGAGTATAGCGAATCCCAGCCCCTGGTAATGTAGGGCTATTGAACCGTAAGGAAGGCTGAGCACGAAAGAATGGGTGCTTTCGAATTGTGGGGTTGGCAAAGGCTCTTGAGGGTTCCTCGGACTGCAAAGAGATCCAATCGGTCGATCCTAAAGGAAATCAACCCCAAGCAGGGATGGGATTCAGCTGGTTCGGATCAGTTTGAGCGAACCGGATGCTAATTTTACATCTGGTTCGCCAAACCCATAGTTGCAAGGACTGGCTGACCCTACCCACCTTGCACCTGTCCTCCCTGGAGTCTCCACGTAGCCCATTTTGGATGCCAGGGAAGTGCAGGGCCCATGCAGAGGCTCTGGGAGGGTGAAAAACGGGCCTCCCAGAAGTTCTGGAAGTCCAGAAATGGGTCCATTTTGGGCCTCTGGAGGGCCTTCGGGCCTCTGGAGGGCCTCCGGAGTCTGGGGAACGCCATTCTGACCCTCCTGGAGGCTCAAAAAAAGCCACCGGAATCTGGGTCCCCCACCCACCCACCATAGTGCAGGGGCCCGAGTAGGCCACGCCCATCCAGCAACCGGGGAGAGAACCAGTTGCTAATTTTTTTGAATCCCACCCCTGACCCTAACTGTTCTTTGGAAGGACAGATCCTGAAGGTGAAGCTCAAATACTTTGGCCATCAAATGAGAAGAGAGGACTCCTTGGCAAGAAGACCCCGATGCCGGGGAAGATGGAAGGCGAAAGGAGAAGGGGACCGGCAGAGGATGAGATGGTTCGCTTGTGTCATCAACGCAATAAACGTGAATTCTGGCAAACTCCAGGAGACAGCGAAGGACAGGAGGGCCAGGCATCTTATGGTCCATGGGGTCATGAAAAGAAAGGCACAACTTAGCAATTGAACAACATGCTAAAGCTTTCTTCAAGTGGAAGAGAGAGGAATGTGTAAAGATTTGCACACTTATTGGATATTATCTGTTCTATTCAAATTAAGTTACTTGCCAGTAATCCTCTAGTAATGTATGGCTGTGAGAGTTGGAACGTAAAGAAGGCTGAACACTGAAGAACTGATGCTTTCAAATTGTAGTGTTGGATAAGACTCTTGAGAGACCCATGGATTGCAATGAGACTGGATCAGTCAATAGCAGTGTTCCAATATCTCAGGGGTTGCCACAAAGAAGAGGGAGTCAGGCTGTTCTCCAAAGCACCTGAGGGTAGAACAAGAAGCAATGGGTGGAAACTGATCAAGGAAAGAAGCAACTTAGAACTAAGGAGAAATTTCCTGACAGTTAGAACAATTAATAAGTGGAACGACTTGCCTGCAGAAGTTGTGAATGCTCCAACACTGGAAATTTTTAAGAAAATGTTGGATAACCATCTGTCTGAGATGGTGTAGGGTTTCCTGCCTTGGCAGGGGGTTGGACTAGAAGGCCTCCAAGGTCCCTTCCTTGTTATTATTATTATATAATTGAATCCTGAAGGAAATCAACCCTGAATTGAAGGGCAGATCCAGAAGCTGAAGCTCAAATCCTCTGGCCACCACCTGATGTTGGGGAAGATGGAAGGTGAAAGGAGAAGGGGACTGACAGAGGATAAGATAGTTAGATAGTGTTATTGATGTGATCTCATTGCTTTCACCTTTTTCTCCTCTTTCCAGCTGCTTAATTAATTCATGCATGGGAAGAACTTTTTCTGTGATCTACAGGTAGACCTTCCACCTTCCTGGGATAGTTCTGAATTGTTATGATAAGAACATCCGTCCTTTCCACATATTCACAGAAGTGTCTCCCTAGGCAATGACTTCTTCTGGCCTCCTGAGAATCTTTGGCGGTATTATATGAGTAACTCATGAGGGCAGGAGAACATCTAAAATTTTTGGATGGATCAAGTCAGCCCACTGTATTACACAATGGACAACCAGATACCTCCAGGAACTTGGAGAAAAATAGTGGTCACCAAGAAATTAACCATGACTGTCCTTTGGAAGGACAGATCCTGAAGATGAAGCTCAAATCCTTTGGCCACCAAATGAAAAGAGAGGACTCCTTGGAGAAAAGACTCCAATATTGGGGAAGATGGAAGGCAAAAGGGAAGGAGACCGGCAGAGTTAAGATTGTTAGATGGTGTCATCGATGCAATAAATGTGAATTTTGTCAAAATCCAGGAAGTGGAGTGGAAGACAGGTGGGCCTGGTATGTTATGGTCCATGGGGTCATAAATAGAAAGACATAACTTAGCAACTGAAGAACACGCCAAAGTTTTCTTCAGGTGGAGTAGGGTTCTCTCTTTGTTTGCATACTAGTATCTTACCCTGCTAGTGTCGATTGGTGGGTTTGTTCTTGATGGTTCCTTGATTAACAATAGCACTTGGATTTAGATACCACTTCCCAGTGCTTTTACAGCCCTCTCTGAGCAGTTTATAGAGTCAGCCACTTGCCCCCAACAATCTGGGTTCTCATTTTACCAACCTTGGAAGGATGGAAGGCTGAGTCAATCTTGAGCCGGTCAGAATCGAACTGCCAAACTGCTGATTCGGCTGATGTTTACAGTTTGATCGTTTGTGTAAATTGGTAGTTCCTTGAATGGGTTATTGTTTATAATTTGATTGCTGTGCTAGCATTAATCTTGTTGCTAATCGCTGCTTATCTGAGTGTTGATTGCCGCAAAAGGAGGCATTGTGGTCTTTTAGTGTTCTGATGATCCCTTCATAATAGTATGTAAAGATAAAGGTAAAGGTTCCCCTCGCACATATGTGCAAGTCGTTCCCTACTATAGGGGGCACTGCTCCTCTCCGTTTCAAAGCCGAAGAGCCAGCGCTGTCCGAAGACATCTCCGTGGTCATGTGGCCGGCATGACTCAATGCCAAAGGCGCACAGAACGCTGTTACCTTCCCACCAAAGGTAGTCTTTATTTTTCTACTTGCATTTTTTTACCTGTTTTCGAACTGGTAGGTTGGCAGAAGCTGGGACAAGTAACAGGAGCTCACCCTGTTACGTGGCACTAGGGCCGTGCTTCTCAATTATTTTCTGTCATGCCCCCCTAGGAAGAAGAAAAAATTTTCGCGCCCCCCGCGCGACTGTAAATAGTATCATTATTAAAAAAAACTTTAACCTGCAAAACAACGGACGTCCCACACTAAAGATGGCTCCGACAGGCTCGTGTCACAAGGGTTTTGGACAGCCAATCAGATGCTCCCGTTGTTCTCTGATTGGATACAGAGACATAAACACAGGGCTTAGCTTGTTATGACAGTGTTTGCCGAGGTCAAACGCGCCCCCCTTTACGGAGCCTCGCGCCTCCCCTGGGGGGCGCGCCCCACTATTTGAGAAGCACTGCATTAGGGATTCGAACTGCTGAACTGCCGACCTTTCAATCGACAAGCTCAGCGTCTTACCCACTAAGCCACCGTGTCCCTTTATAATAATACTGTGTAGACATTGCTTATTTCTACGTGCCTGGTGATGGCTCATTTTTCTGACTGCCTGGCTTCTGGGAATTCTCTAGTTTTTGGGGTATCGATGTTCATAGTTTCACAGCTGAAACTGCGGTGAAGTCTGTCCATGTATTGTGCAATTAAGGACTTTTCACGATGTCTTTTGACTGCTAGGTGGTATTCATGGCTGCGCTTTGCTAGTCTGCCTATTTGTCCTTCATACTTGCACATCCTGCCCCCAAGCTACTGCATATAAATACAGAGCAAACACCACTCCCTACTAGCATTGACCTTGTTACCTAGTTGGGTAATGAAATGTCTGCCAGAAAACCACCAAGCTCAGGGAGCACCAAGGACTCCACAGCCGTCCTCCTCCTCCTCCTCCTCCTCCTCCTCCTCCTCCTCCTCCTCCTCCTCCTCCTCCTCCTCCTCCTCCTCCTCCTCCTCCTCCTCCTCCTCCAATATCCCACTCACTTCAATGATGTTGTTATCTATTTTGGGTAATGAAACTTCTGCAACAAAACAAGCAAGCTCAAGAGGATGCTATCACTTCACTCTCCTCCTCCTCCTCCTCCTCCTCCTCCTCCTCCTCCTCTTCTTCTTCTTCTACTTCTTCTTCTACTTCCCCTCCTCCTCCTCCTCCTCCTCCTCCCCCCATATCCCACTCCCTTCTATGATGTTGTTACCTATTTTGGGTAATGAAACGTCCGCAACAAAACAAGCAAGCTCAAGAGAATACCATCACCTCACACTCCTTCTCCCCTTCCTCTTCTTCTTCTTCTTCCTCCTCCTCCTCCTCCCCAAGCTCACTCCCTTCCAGCACTGATGACACGGCTTAGTCAGATAATGACATGTCTGCAAGAAAACCGCCAAGCTCAGAGAGCATCAGGGACCCCACATGCTATTCTTTGAAATTACACGAGTGGACGCCCAGAACAGCCCTGGGAATAAGGAATATTTCTGTTTTTCTCCATCTCTGACTTGCTTCATCCCTCTTTGGAGATGAAAGACTGAGCTGTGAATCAGGAAACCAGCAAAGGTCAGAGCGATAAGCAAACATCAACTCCTCTTCAGAGCAAACCGTTGCCGAATTGGAGGATTTGGCATCTCTGAGAAATCTGGACTCCTAAAGTTATTAAAATGTATTAAAGGGAATTATCTAGTGACTTTGCAAGTTATGATTAGAATATCAAAAAATAGAAGGGGAAATCTGAGGATTGAGAAAGCTAATTTATCCAGCCACTGGAATTTCAAGAAGCATTATGCATTTTTATTGCCTTCGGTATTAAATATACAGTATTCTCTCCCCCCTCCACTTTAAGCGAAGGGCTCAGCTCCTTTCGTCCAAATTCCCTTGTTAATTTCTGTATGCACATTGCTATGCATTTGCTAATTAGATAGATGTCACTGCTTGAGACAATTAAGAAGCCTCTGGGGGGGTGAGAAATATAGAATATTCATGGCTCCCCTGATATGGATAACAGTAGAGACACTGACCAGAAAAAGGGGAATAAGAGAATTGTTTTGAAGACGCAAGAGGAAGCTTTGTGAACGTGACTTGGGATAGCTCAATTGTGGGAATGGACTATTTTTATTTATTGTATTTATTGATCAAATTTATATACCGCCCTATCTCCCGAAGGACTCAGGGCGGTTCACAGCCAGGTAAAAATACACAATGATACAGTATAAACACGATTAAAATACAATTAAAAACTTATTCTAAAGCCTGTTAATTTAAAATTAAAATATAAATATAAAACCAATTTAAAACCAGTAATTTAAAATTTAGCTCAGCCCTGCACAATTAAATAAATATGTTTTAAGCTCATGACGAAAGGTTCGGAGGTCCGAAGTTGACGGAGCCCGGGGGGGAGTTCGTTCCAGAGGGGGGGAGCCCCCACAGAAAAGGCCCTTCCCCTGGGCGTCGCCAGATGACACTGTCGCGCCGACGGCACCCTGAGGAGTCCCTCTCTGTGAGAGCGCACGGGTCGGTGAGAGGTATTCGTAGCAGCAGGCGGTCCCGTAAATAGCCCGGCCCTATGCCATGGAGCGCTTTAAAGGTGGTCACCAACACCTTGAAGCGCACCCAGAAGGCCACAGGTAGCCAGTGCAGCCTGCGCAGGATGGGTGTTATCACGGGAGCCACGAGGGCTCCATCTATCACCAGCAGCCGCATTCTGGACTAACTGCAGCCTCCGGATGCCCTTCAAGGGAGCCCCATGTAGAGAGCATTGCAGTAATCCAGGCGGGGCGTCACGAGTGCGTGAGTGACTGTGCACAAGGCATCCCGGTCTAGAAAGGGGCGCAACTGGCGCACCAGGCGAACCTGGTGGAAAGCTCTCCTGGGGACGGCCGTCAAATGATCTTCTAGAGACAGCCGTTCATCCAGGAGGGCGCCTAAGGTGCGCACCCTTTCCATCGGGGCCAATGACTCGCCACCGATGGTCAGCAGCGGATTTAGCTGACTGTGCGGGATGCGGCATCCACAGCCACTCTGTCTTGGAGGATTGAGCTTGAGCCTATTTCTCCCCATCCAGACCCGTCGGCCTCCAGGCACCGGGACAGCACTTGATAACCGTTGGGGTGGTCGGTGTGAAAATACAGCTGGGTGTCATCCGCATACAGCTGGTACTTCACACGAAACCACTGATGATCTCACCCAGCGGCTTCATGTAGATGTTAAACAGAAGGCGAGAGGATCGACCCTGCGGCACCCACAAGTGAGGCGCCTCGGGCCGACCTCTGCCCCGTCAACACCGACTGCGACCGGTCGGAGAGATAGGAGGAGAACCACCGATAAACGGTGCCTCCACTCCCAATCCTCCAACCGGGCGCAGCAGGATACCATGGTCGATGGTATCGAAAGCCGCTGAGAGGTCTAATAGGACCAGGGCAGAGGAACAACCCCTATCCCTGGCCCTCCAGAGATCATCCTGCAGCGACCAAAGCCGTCTCCGTGCTGTAACCGGGCCGAAACCGGACTGGAGCGGGTCTAGATAGACAGTTTCATCCAGGTGCAAGGGAAATTGATATGCCACCATACTCTCTACAACCTTCGCGCGGCGGGTTGGAGACCGGACGATAATTTACCTAAAACAGCCGGGTCCAGGGAAGGCTTCTTAAGGAGGGGCCTCACCACTGCCTCTTTCAAGGTGGCCGGGAAGACACCCTCCACCAAAGAAGCGGTCGTAATCGCCTGGAGCCAGCCTCGTGTCACCTCCTGAGTGGCCAGCACCAGCCAGGAGGGGCACGGGTCCAGTAAACACGTGGTGGCATTCAACCTACCCAACAACCTGTCCATGTCCTCGGGAGCCACAGGGTCAAACTCATCCCAAACAATGTCACCAAGACCACCCTCGAGCATCTCACCCGCATCACCGCAATCTTGGTCCAGACCATCCCGAAGCTGAACGATTTTATCGTATAGATAACCGTTAAACTCCTCAGCACGTCCCTGCAACGGGTCGTCCCGCTCCCCCTGGTGTAGGAGGGAGCGAGTCACCCGAAACAGGGCGGCTGGGCGGTTATCTGCCGATGCAATGAGGGAGGAGGCGTAGCTACGCCTCGCTTCCCTCAATGCCACTAGGTAAGTCCTAGTATAGGACTTCACTAGTGTCCGATCAGCTTCCGAACGGCTAGACCTCCAGGAACTCTCTAGGCGTCTTCTCCGGCGCTTCATCCCTCTCAGCTCCTCGGAGAACCAAGGGCGGTTGGGACCTGCGCGGGTCAGAGGCCGCAAAGGCACGACACGGTCTAAGGCCCCGGCCGCGGCCCGTTCCCAGGCCGCAACAAGTTCCTCAGCCGAGCCGTGAGCCAGACCCTCAGGAAATGGCCCAAGCTCCGTCCGGAACCCATCCGGGTCCATCAGGCGCCTGGGGCGGAACCAACGTATCGGCTCCGCCTCCCTGCGGTGGTGAATGGCGGTCAGAAAGTCCAGGCGAAGAAGAGTGATCTGACCATGACAAAGGTTCAATGACTATTTCCTTTAAGTCCAGATCTCTCAACCACTGACCAGAGAGAAAAATCAGGTCCAGGTGCCACCCCAATGTGAGTAGGGCCATCAACTACTTGAGTCAGGTCCAAGGCCGTCATGGAAGCCATGAACTCCCGAGCTGCCGTCGATGACGAGCGGAAGATGGCAGTTAAAGTCCCCATGACTAAAAGTCTGGGGTCTCAACTACCACCCAGCCAGCATCTCCAGAAGCTCGGGCAGGGCAGCTGTCACGCAGCAAGGAGCCAGGTGCGTGATCAGCAAACCCATCTGACACCTCGACCCCATCTCACAAAGAGGATTCGCACCCGGCAATCTGAGGTACAGTGGTCTCCCTCGGCTCTAGACTCTCTCTAATCACAACCGCCACCCCACCCCTACCCTGGGCCCTCGGCTGATGGAATGCACGGAAACCCGGTGGGCACATCTCAACAGGGCACGCCCCTTCAGTGCCCAACCAGGTCTCCGTAATGCCCATAAGGTCCATGGAACCCCCTGTATAAGGTCACAGACAAGGGGCTTTGTTCACCACGGACCGGGCATTGCACAACATCAACGAAGGCCCAAGCTCTGAGGATCCTGACCATCCGGGAGCAGGGAGAAGTCCAAGGGGGGCGGGCGTGATCGCTTTCAGACATCGAGCACGCGCTCGAACTTGATATGACCCTCGCTTCCGCCATACCTGCCTCTCCCACTTACCGTGTCGATAGAACCACCCTCACAAATAGGAACACACTCCTCCCCATAACCTCCGAACCTGGTAGAGAAAAACCGCCGAGCATGTGCAGGAACTGGCCCCCACCGACGGGTTACCCCATTACCCGCCCTTACCCTCCCACCCCTTAAAATTCCCTCTCTAAAAACCCCACAGGCTCTTCTTTTCGCATGCCACCTCTGTGGGTCCCAAGACCCGTCATGGAGGCCGGCCCTTGTAATGAGGCCATTCCTGCGAGGGGCACCTCGCAGGCGCAGAGTTCACAAGATGAATAGCATAACAACTGAAGATAAACAGATAAAAATAAAATCGGCAATAAAAGGGTCCATCTCCGGTGGCAAAATGTCATGATATGATGGTAATCCAAAATGAGGATGGGCTTCAGATGGAAAAACAAAACAAAGAGGACAGTCTAGATGGCAGTCTGCCCAAGCCTCATCAAACATCCTGGAGCAGGGGTGGGGTGCATCGGTCGTGGCACATGTCCTCCTCTGTCCCAAGCAAGTCTCACGCCTCTCCAATAGTCCAAAATAGGGCCAGTCCCAGCCATAAAGATCTCAAATGGCAAGGGGAGGCATAGCTGGAACTACAGCAGTCACGGATGGTTTGCAGGGACAAATCAAAGATACCTCCCGCCTCCCCAAAGTCCTCCAACACCTGCTTCCAAAATGGCCAGAAAACTACCGTCCAGGGGTTACCTCCATCTCCATCTCTAACACCCCTAGTAGATCCAACCATCCGGTCGAAACTTCTCCTTCCAGGAGGCCAAGCCTGTCAAATGGCTGAGCCTCCCAGAGGCCGGAGGATATGAAGGGCCAAGTTCGCAAACTGGCAACAGGGGAAAGGAAAAGCGGAAAAACTCCAACATAGTGGAGGATGGAAAATCCAGGTCGTCCCAGATCGTGGCAGATCATGGCAGGGGACCAGATCGTGGCAGGGGACCAAACCTCACCGCTTGAGAGGAAGCCAGCCCGGCTAAAAATCCGGCTGAACTGAAACTCCAGGCTGAAACTCCAGGCCGAAACTCCAGGCCGAAAAGCCGCCGAGACAAGCTGACTCATCGCCCACCTCCTTAAGCCTGGAAAACATGGCGCCAGTCCACCGCCGCCTCAGCCTCGTTCTCGGCAACCGCGGGTATAAAAGATCGAGACCTCCCGCGGCTGCCAGAGAGATGATGCACCGGGCTGGGAAAGGCAGGCAGCTAAGCAGGCGGTCCAGGCGTCGCCATCCTCGGAGAGCCGCCCGATCGCCGAAGGTAAATCTTCAGCGCCGCGCCATCTTGCGCATGCGCAGAGCCGTTCTCTATGACTATGATGTTGTTGTGACTCCAGCCCCCGAACCTGGCCCCATGCCTGACAGTGACTCCGAGAGTGAGAGGGAAGGGCCAGTAAGGCTTGCCTTGGGAGCACCGATTCCTTTGGCTCGGCTCCAGGAGCCAGAACCAGACCAGTCAGAGGACGTAATGAGGCTGTCATCCCCTGATTCCTCCCTTCCCCAGGCTATGCCTTCAGACCCAGCTGATAATAATAATCAAGCTTGGCTTGACCCGCGCTTCAGAAGATAGAGAGGCGGCATCATAAAAAGGAAATATAAAGAGCTTTGGGACTGCTCTCACTCCACGGGAAGCAAAAGTTGAGCTGAACCGTTTCAAAAAGAGCTGAAAGTCTTGCTACGTGAGTCATTTGTTTGAACTTTGGCAGGCAGCTGCGATTTCTCTGCCAAGACTGATAAGAGCTGTGAATCCACTGGCTGAAGGCAGCTCATGAGTCTGATGTGGAAAGAAAGCCAATGGTGCATGGAGAACTCATAGAATAATAGAGCTGCATTAATTTGAGGGATTTCCCATGGTGGGATTCAGCCAGTTCGGACTGGTTCGGGTGAACCAGTAGTTAGATTTTTGGCTGGCCCCATTGCTCACCTCCCCGCTTCTTCCAGGAGTCCCCCTGCACCTCATTTTGGCTTCCAGGTAAGTGCAGGGAGGGCAACTTGGCCCAAAACAGGGCATGTGAGGGCATGTCCCCCACGCAGCTTGTTTTTGCTCCCAGGGGGGTTCAGGAGGTCAACTGTCTATGCTGCCTGTCACATCCCATGCCCATGTTCACCCAGCTGGTCATTAGGGCAAAGAAACAGTTGTTAAATTATTTGAATCTCACCACTGGAGATTTCTACATGTTTTCCAGGATTTAGGATAGAGCTAGAAGTGATCTTGGAGATCTTCTAGTCCAGGGGTCTCCAACCTTGGTCCCTTTAAGACTTATGGACTTCAACTCCCAGAGTTCCTCAGCCAGCTTTGCTGGCTGAGGAACTCTGGGAGTTGAAGTCCACAAGTCTCAAGTTTGCCAAGGTTGGAGACTCCTGCTTTGGAGAAGAGGTTGACTCCCTCTTCTTTGTGGCAGCCCCTGAGATATTAGAACAGTGCTATCGTGCCTCCCCTAGTCCTTCTCTTCATTAAACTAGACATACCTAGTCCCCTCAATCATTCATTGTATGTTTTAGCCCTTAATAATATTTGTTGCTTTTCTCTGTACTCTTTCTAGAGTCTCAACAACTTATTTCTATGATGGCAACATTGGAACAAACTTGGAACAAATCCTGATTCCTTTTGTTGATTTGGAAAGGACTCCCTCTCCATCCCAGATCCTGACCCACCAAGTCACTTCTTCAAACCGATGCTCATTAATAGCCGAGAAGAGAAGTGATCCAGCCTCTTGACCTCAGATGGTGTAGCTCAGGGGTCGGCAACCTTAAACACTCAAAGAGCCACTTGGACCCATTTCCCACAGAAAAGAAAACACCGGGAGCCACAAAACCCTTTTGACATCTGAAACGAAGATAACGTTGCATGTATCGTTTTACGCTATGCATAAAAAAAACTATAGTGTGTTGCATTTGTGAAATCAACGAACTGCTACAGAGAAGAAACAAATTTTTATTTCTGCATGCAACACAATCATTTTGAACTCCGAAAAAAAAAAAAAGATGGGTCCAGGCGGCTCCAGAGCCATAGGTTGCAAACCCCTGGTGTAGTTAAAAGAAAAAAAAAAAGGCCCTGGATGTTTGTTTGTTTTTTAGTTCAACTTCCAATGAGTAGGTTTGACTCAGGGCCACGAGGATTTGTGGTTGACGCTCAACAGACACAAACCTCTCAACTTTTTGACATATCCCATCTTGAACCCAGGAGAGAAACAGATATTGATCCTAAGTGTACTTAATTCATCCCTTTACTTGTAATCCCTAGAGAAAATGCCTTCTATGACCAGAGGGCGTTTAATATTCCCACTCCCCCATCTTGTAAAATAAACAGCAGTTATTTTGGTGCATCTCCAGGTGTCAGGAGCAACACTGTAAGTAAACAAATCAATATTTGGGGGTGGGCGGCTTAGGGGTGACCCTTCCTCTTATTATCCCTCGTTTTTGTTTCTACTGTTACCATTGACACATTCTCTCTCTCTCTCTCTCTCTCTTTTTTCTCAAGCTAATTAAATATGTTTATATGACATGCATAACATGAGTTAACTCCTAGGGGGAAGGGAGGTTGTGCAACGCATTGAACCGGAAGCAACCAAGTGGAGTGGATTTATATAATGCCCTAATTTCCCTCCGGGCCCCCATCCCCCAAACAGCCAAAGTGAAAACTAGCCAGGCTTTGTTCGTTGTGTTGTGTTAATGTGGCTGCTAGGCTGTTAAGTGACCTGATTAAACTCACTGTGCAAACCCAGCTCATGTGCATGATACGATCTGGGTGAATCCAGTTGCCTTTTTTTTTCCTTCTGTTTTGGAGGTGTGGGTGGCTAGCTTGTTTGTTGCTTTGTTTGTTTGTTTGTTTGTTTCAGGGATATATGAGAGTGCAAACAATATGAAGATTGTTATAAGGTCCTGTGCTCATAACTTCTTGAAGCAGTGTAGAGAGGCCAGTTTTTAAAAGGGTAGACTGGAGGGACTTATGGATGAAAAGTAGCAAGGAGATGATAGACAGACAGACAGACATGGATGGTTGGATGGTTGGATGGATGGATGGATGGATGGATGAAGAGGGAGGGAGAGAGGGACTGAAACAGGGAAAGACAGACTATACTAGATGGCTAACTGGAGAAATGCTAGATGGAGAGATGGCTAGAGGAAGGGAGGGAGGAAGAGACCCAGAGAGAGGTAGAGAGTTGGATAGAGAAATATAGAGATGGATGTAAGGAGAAAGAGAGAGAAAAACAGAGCGATAGAGATAGATAGATAGATAGATAGATAGATAGATAGATAGATAGATAGATAGATAGATAGATAGATAGATAGATAGATAGATAGATAGATAGATAGATAGATAGATAGATAGATAGATAGATAGATAGATAGATAGATAGATAGATAGATAGATGATAGATTGATAGGTAGGTAGGTAGAAATAGATTTAGATGATAGATGATGATGATACTGTAGATAGATAGATAGATAAAGAGATAGATAGATAGAGGCTTCCAGTGACGTCACCCTCCTGTTGGGTGCTCTAACAGAGCACTCCGTGTTAGAAGATTGTAAAAGTCAGTGAAACAGAAAATAAATCAGTGTTCA
The DNA here is from genome assembly GCF_028640845.1 of Ahaetulla prasina. Classification (NCBI taxonomy): domain Eukaryota; kingdom Metazoa; phylum Chordata; class Lepidosauria; order Squamata; family Colubridae; genus Ahaetulla; species Ahaetulla prasina. The sequence continues at coordinate 299,075,877 of NC_080540.1, read as the reverse complement.
CTGAGCTTAGCATAATCTCTGGGTGAAAGAGGTTATCAGAATTGTGGAAGAGTGGCAGGTCTGACAGGGGGTTTGCTCTCAAGAGCGAATTTTCCTGGATTTATGACCCCACCGAATTCCACTCCTTCCAACTTCAGCACGCCCCTGTTTTTATCAGGGAAAAGGAGAGGAATGTCGCTTCTGCTCTAGAAGGCTTATTAAATTGATTGATATTCCAAGCAGACGGGAATTTCACAAGCGTTTGAACTTTGATGCAGAATCAGTACGGCAAGTTTTTGAAACTTGAAACCTTTCTTTGTCTTTGATTAATTGACTTTTAAAATGGCGTCTAAAAGTGAAAGTAAAAATTTTTTAGTACGATGAAGCAGCGTTACTTGTGGATTGTTACAAACGGAGTTTTTTTATACTGAAAGGAGGGAAGGAGAGTTATTAAGTTTGAATTCCTGATTCTTTTGAAGACAGAATGGCAGCTAAACCTTTAAAGCCTTCTGGAACAACCGGATCTGAACCAACTCTTGTGGAAAAATTGAAAGCACAATTAAAACTTTCTGAAGATAGGCAGAAAGAGATGATGGAGAATTTTAATGCAAAAATAAGAGAAGATATTCTTATGGCAGTTCAAGGACTGAGTAAAAAAATTGAAGGATTGGAAGTGGAAATGCAACAGATCTCTCAGTCAAATAAGCATTTAGAAGACGAAATGAAAGGTGTTCAGAAAAAAGTGGATCAAAATGAAGATCAGGTTGTGATATTACAATATAAACTTATGGAAGGAGCTCTTAGAATTCATGGTATGCGAGAAGAGCGTGGAGAAGATTTAAGAAAAATTATATCAGAAGCACTGGCTGAATTTATAAAATTATTAGACCAAAAATATTTAATTAATTCAAAATTGGGTAACCATTTTGTTGCATCAGCTTTGGAAAAGAAGCATGGAATTGTTGTATATATCAGGAAGGATTTACCAGCTAAGCTAATTGAGGCAGATATTCAAGGAAGATTTATTGCTATTGAACTGGTGATAGATGCAAAAAAGACTTTGTTGATAGGTATTTATGCACCTAATCAGCAACAAGAAAAGTTTTACAAAATGTTACATGAGAGGTTGACCCTCTGGGATTATAGTTCGTTTATTTTTTTAGGAGACTGGAATGGAGTAATTGATACAAGAAGGGATAAGAGAACCTCCTCCAAGAAGATACCTACACATGCAAAATTACCAAAATCCTTTTTTGAAATGATGGAAGACTTTGAGTTTAGAGATATATGGAGGTTACGGAATCCAGATGAGAGAGATTTTACTTTTTTTTCTGATAGGCATCAATCTTTTTCACGCATTGATTTTATTTTAATTTCTAATGACTTGCTTTCTAGGGTGAAGAAAACGAAGATATTTCCGAGGTGTTTAACTGACCATAGCCCAGTATGGATGGAATTATTACAAGGGAAAAAAGGTGGTAGAACATGGAGGTTGAATGAAAATCTGTTTAGATATGAGGATAATGTAACTTATTGTAAGAAACAGTTAAAAGAATTTTTTGATTTTAATATGTACAAAGGGACACCTATAGGAACTGTGTGGGAAGCGAGCAAAGCGTTTATTAGAGGGATATTGATTTACTTGGACAACAGGCAAAGGAATAATAAAACAAAGGCAGCGAGATATTTGGAAGAAGAAATTCAAAGGAAGCAACAGTTATTAATTCAAAACCCACAAGATCATAAACTTAAAGAGGCTATAAAAATATTACAGAGTCAATTTAATATGTTAATGGCAGACCAGGTGGCAACGAATATACAATATGCTAAACATAATACCTTTTGTAATGCAAATAAACCTGGGAGATGGTTGGCATATAATTTAAGGAAGAAACAGAAAGCACGTGTCATACAAAAAATAGAATATAAAGGTAAAGAGATATACCAACAGGATAAAATTAAAAAGGCATTCTCAGAATTTTATACTGCACTATATGCAAAAGACAAAATATTGATAGGGACATTTATGATTATTTGAAAGATTATAAGGTGAATATTCTAACATTAGAACAGAGGAGGAGCTGAACCGGCCGATAGCTACTGGAGAAATAGTGGAGGCAATTAAACAATTAAAATGGGAAAACCCTGGTACAGATGGTCTTACAGCAACTTATTATAAAAACACAGGATGAAATATTAGGCCCACTTAAAGAATTATTTAATCAGATACAATTAGAGTGGAATACCCCGTCATGGAAAACATCTTTATTTCACTGATACAAAGAGGAGCAAGACTGCTCTAAACCTGGTAACTATAGGCCGATTTCACTTTTAAATAATGATTATAAGATTTTGTAAAATAATAGCAAATAGATTAATGTTAGTTTTACAACAAAGAATTCATACTGATCAATCTGGTTTTATAAAAGGGAGGCAGATGCGGAATAATGTTAGACAGATTATTAATATATTGGAATATTTGGAAAAGAAGAATACTTCAGCCGCACTTATTTTTTTGGATGCAGAGAAAGCCTTTGATCGATTGCATTGGGATTTTTTATTTAAATTAATAGAGAAAATGCAATTTGGAGACTGTTTTATTAGAATAATTAAAGCGATTTATGGAGAGCAAACAGCACAGATTATAGTAAATGGTAGTTTGACAGAAGTTATTAAGATTGAAAGGAACAAGACAGGGATGTCCCTTATCACCATTATTGTTTGTTTTGACTCTGGAACCATTATTAGATAAAATACGAGAATTAATGAAAATAGAGGGAATTAAGATTAGACAATATGAGTACAAAGTTAGAGCTTTTGCAGATGATGTAGTGGTTACGTTAACAATCCTATAAATTCAAGTAGATTTTGTTGGAAGTAATTGATAAATATGGAAAGGTATCAGGATTTAAAATAAATCAGAATAAAACAAAAGTGATAATTAAAAATATGTCTATACAACAGAAACAAAACTAGAGGAAATGACAGGATTTGAGGTAGTAAAAAGGTTAAATATTTAGGGTCTATATTAGCTCATCGAACAAGAAACTTTATAAGAATAATTATGACTTGCTATGGCAAAAGTTCAGAATGATATGAGTGGCTGGAAGAAATTGCAGTTATCCCTATTGGGAAGGATTGCTATTAAAATGAATGTGTTACCTAGATTTTGTTTCTGTTCCAGATGATACCTATAATTAAAAAGGATAAAAATTTGGAAGATTGGCAGAGTGGGATTAATAAATTTATATGGCAGGGTAAAAGGCGAGGGTTAAAATGAAAATAATACAGGATTCACGGGAAAGAGGTGGTTTAAGAATGCCTAACTTTAAACTATATTATGAAGCAGTAACCCTTTCAGTAATAAGTGACTGGTTTAACTTAACAGAGGAAAGAATTTTGAATATAGAAGGTTATGACTTGTTATATGGATGGCATGCGATTTATTTTATGGAAAAAGTGGATAGGGCTTTTAAGAATCATGTGTTGAGAAGTGCTCTTTATGGTCTGGAATAAATATTCCTATAAATTAGATTACAAGATTCCTATATGGGCGAGCCCTAGACATGCAATAGAGAATATAAATATAGAACAGAAACAGGAAATGATTACATATAAAGAACTTTTGTATGCTGAAGGAGGTAGATTGCAATTAAAATCATTACAGGTATTAAATGAAGAAGGGAGGAATTATACTTGGTTTCAATATGGGCAAATAAGTGCTAGATGGAAAGAAGATCAAAAAATTGGTATAATGCAAAGGGAGGAAAATTTAATAAAGCAAATTAGAAATCAGACCCAGGAGCATATAAAGAGATTGTATAATGTGTTGCTTGAAATAGATTCGGAAAAGGATTTGGTAAAGGATTGTATGATAAAATGGGCACAGAATATTCAGGAACCAATAATGTTGGAAACATGGGAGAAAATCTGGGTTAGAAATGTTAAGTTTACACAAGCACAGAATTTAAGGGAAAATTTTTATAAGATGTTTTATAGATGGCATTTAGATCCCAAAAAATTATCATGTATGTATCCTAATATCCAAGCGAAATGTTGGAGATGTGATTGTGATGATGCTACATATTTTCATATTTGGTGGACTTGCAAGAAAATTAAGGTCTTTTGGATAAGAATTTGGTGGATTATTCAAAATGTACTGAAGAAGAAGATAAAGTTCCTGCCACAATTTTTCCTTTTGGGAATTATAACGGATTGTACAGGGATTGAGACTAAATTGATTTTGAACTTAATAACAGCAGCAAGACTGTTGATTGGACAATACTGGAAGAAAGAAGAGATACCTACAATAGAAGAATGGATATTGAAAGTTATTAATTTGGCTGAGATGGCTAAAATCTCAGCTTTTAAAAGACAATACGCAGGAAAGATATTTAATTGAATGGAAAAATGGATTGATTATCTACAAAACAGATATCAGATTAAGAAATATCAGATTGCCTTTGAATAATTAGAAAGTTATTTTATGTAATGGGAGGGGTTGGGAGATGAAAAGCTTTGGATGTGGTTATTTGGATTGAAGGAAAATTTTATTCTATGTTTGGTTTATGTATAACTTTACCTTGTGATTGACCCGGAAGCCGGGGGTGGGGAGGAGGGGGTGTTTTGTTTTGTTTTGTTTTGGGAGGAGGGGAAAAAGGGGAAAATGTTTTGTTTTTTAAAACTCTTCAATAAAAAAAAAATAGATAGATAGATAGATAGATAGATAGATAGATAGATAGATAGAGATAGATAGATAGATAGATAGATAGATAGATAGATAGATAGATAGATAGATAGACAGACAGACAGACGATAGACAGATAGACAGATAGACATAGATGATAGATTGATAAATAGGTAGGAAGAAATAGATCTAGATGATAGATGATGATTGCCACAAAGAAGAGGGAGTCTGGCTGTTTTCCAAAGCACCTGAGGGTAGAACAAGAAGCAATGGGTGGAAACTAATCAAGGAAAGAAGCAACTTAGAACTAAGGAGAAATTTCCTGACAGTTAGAACAATTAATTAGTGGAACAACTTGCCTGCAGAAGTTGTAAATGCTCCAACACTGGAAATTTTTAAGAAAATGTTGGATAACCATCTGACTGAGATGGTGTAGGGTTTCCTGCCTCGGCAGGGTGTTGGACTAGAAGGCCTCCAAGGTCCCTTCCAACTCTGTTGTTATATATATTATATATATTATAGCTAGCTAGCCAGATAGATAGATAGATAGATAGATAGATAGATAGATAGATAGATAGATAGATAGATAGATAGATAGATAGATAGATAGATAGATAGATGATAGACAGACAGACAGACAGACTGACAGACATAGATGATAGATTGATAGGTAGGTAGGTAGGTAGAAATGATTTAGATCAGGGGTGAAATCCAGCAGGTTCTGACAGGTTCTGGAGAAATGGTAGCAGAAATTTTGAGTAGTTCAGAGAACTGGCAAATACCATCTCTGCCTGGCCCCAGAGTGGAGTGGGAACGGAGATTTTGCAATATCCTTCCCCCAGGAAAGGGAAGGGAATGGGGATTTTGCCGTATCCTTCCCTGCCACACCCACCAAGCCACGCCCACTAAGCCACACCATGCCCACCAAACCACACCTACAGAACCGGCAGCAAAAAAAATTGGATTTCACCACTGATTTAGATGATAGATGATGATGATAGACAGACAGACAGACAGATTGACAGACCAACATAGATAGATAGATAATAGATTGATAGGTAGGTAAGTAGTTAGATACAGATGATAGGTGATAGATGATAGATAGACAAAGAAAGAGACAGACAGACAGATAGATATTTCTTTGTTCTTGTATTTACTCTCTACCACTTTCTTAAAACTGATCAAGCAAGCAAGCAATCCAGAGATACCAAATTTGAGACTTCGGCGATGTGAGTTCAGTTTGCGACTCCTTTTCAGCAACAAAGTTCCCAACTCCTTGCATTCCGCCCCGGTTGTAGGAAAGAGCTAGAGGGAATGCATTCCAAAAGACCCATATGCGTGCCAGGACAATTCCTACGCCAAAATGTCGGGAAAGATGCTTTGCCCATTTTTAAGCCAGCCTGAAAACCAATCAGGAAGGGATGCAAAAAATTGTTTTTTTAAAAAAAATATGGCCTGACAGAGCTATCCAAATCAGAAATAGGTTGTGGCTTTCTTTCTTTCTTTCTTTTTTAGAAATAGGACTAGACTAAATTACTGAAAATTATTCCTCTCCGAGGAATCAAAGTAGCGTTTATGCCGAATCAATTATATAGCTGTGTCTTTATCTGTGTCTATAATTATTGATAATGTGATAGACCAATATGTCTAATGACAAGCCACAATAGATTGGGAGAGAATTGTCTAGTGGAAAAATCCAACCCTATATCCACGGACACCTGTGGTTATTATCTATTGTCTCTGAATACATTAAAGTCACTTCCCGGGTATATATTTTCATGGACGGTTTCATGATAGTAACTGACAAAGGCTTAATAATCAAAAGTCCTGAGTTAGCAAATGTTTTCTAATTTTAATAACTTCTCGTTGTAATTACCAAGGCTTGGAGTGAAATGATTTAATTAGAAAGTAATCAAGAAGTGTCGACTGTTAATTGAAGGAATTATAAAAGATCTACATTTTTAATATATTTCCGGAGTAATAACACTGTAGTTTACCGTAATTATTATTTTTTTTTCAAGGCAGGCTGATGAGAAAAAGTTTGATGCCCAAACAAGAGTTGTGAAATCATCCTGAGTGGTCTATCTCAGAAACCATTGGGTTTTGCAGATATTAGCTGAATTCAGACAACCCTTTTAGCTAGGTTGCCTGAAAAGAAGGACTAGGGCAAAGATGGGCTTCACATATTTAACAACCGGTTCATCCCAGCACCGAAAATGTGCATATGTACAGCTTCTGCGCATTCGCTTTGCTTAAATGCATGCTTGCACATATGAGCATGGGTTAAAAAAAAATCAACTAAATAGGATGGCATAGTGCTGGGGCGAGTAGACAGGTCACAACTACCAGTTCACCTGAACCGGTATGAACCGGCTGAATCCCATCCCTGGACTAGGGGGTGACATGATAGCAGTCTTCCAATATCTAAGGGGTTGCCATAAAGAAGTTCTCCAAAGCATCCTGAACTTAGGACAAGAAGGAATGGATGGAAATTAGCGTGATGTTCTGTCCCCCTCCCCACCTCACACAGAAGAACGCAGGAGCGAGCGTCTAACAGTCATTTATTCTACAACCGACCTGAAGTTCCTTTGTGGATAAAAGACTTGGCAGCTACAGTTCAAATGCCTGCCAAGTTCCTTATCACTTGGCAGAGACAGAAGTCCATATGTCCGTAGGCCATTGCCGGGGCAGCCAAGAGTTCACAGAATAATTCCTTCACACAGTCCAGGCCTTAACTCAAAACGCAACTCCACCCGCTTTTATCCCCTGTGGGGTGTGGCTCAGTGACTCAGCAATCTCTGGGCCTGCCACACCTCTTCCTTTGCCGTGCACGCCTCTCCTTCTAACGCTGCCTGGGATCAATCCGGGATTGATCCTCCTCACCCTCTGTCTGTGGGGGCTCTGGCACACCTTCTTCCTGGCCTTCAGCTGGCACCTGAGGCGTTTCCAGAAAGGAGGGACCTGGAGAGGGAGGCCTTGTTGGCTCCTCCCCCTCACTCTCAGAGTCATCTTCCTCCATGTGGACAGGCTCGGGAGCCGGAGTCACAACATGTCTTCAAAGAAAAACCAGAAAGTCCAGTTGCCTCTTGAAAAAGCATCTTTGGGACAACCGTGACCTGGGTAACTAGCCATGGACATAATCAAGGAGTCAACTAACCTAGAACTAAAAAAAATGTTGAGACTCCAGAAAGAGTGCAGAGAAGAGCAACGAAGATGATGAGGGGACTGGAGGTTAAAACATATCAAGAATGGTTACTGGAATTGGGTATCTCCAGTTTGATGAAAAGAAGGACTAGGGGGTGACATGATAGCAGTCTTCCAATATCTCAAGAGGGAGTCAAGCTATTCTCCAAAGCACCTGAGGGCAGGACAAGAAGCAATGGGTGGAAACTAATCAAGGAGAGAAGCAACCTAGAACTAAGGAGAAATTTCCTAAAAGTGAGAACAGTTAATCAGTAGAACAACTTGCCTCCCGAAGCTGTGGATGCTCCAACACTGGAAGCTTTTTTAAGACGAGATTGGATAAACATTTGTCCAAACTGCAAAGTTTATTTTTATTTATTTATTTCAAGCTTGTATTTTATGACAGATACAAGTGTAAACATAATTCTAAATACATGTAAAGGATATAAATAAAAGGGGGGCATTAGGACAGGGATGGTAGGCACGCTGGTGCGCTTATGCACGCCCCTTACAGACCTCTTAGGAACGGGGTGAGGTCTACAGTGGACAGTCTAAGGTTAAAGTTTTGGGGATTTGGGGAAGAAACCACAAAGTCAGGTAGTGCATTCCAGACATTGACCACCTTGTTACTGAAGTCGTATTTTCTGCAGTCTAGTTTGGATCGGTTTACCATGAGTTTGTATGTATTGTGTGCTCTTGTATTGTTTTGGTTGAAGCTGAAGTATTCTTTGGCTGATGGGACATTGCAGCAGATGATTTTATGTACTACGCTTAGGTCAGACTGAAGATGGCGAAGTTCTAAGTTGTCTAAGCCCAAAATTTCAACTCTTTTGGCATAAGATATTTTGTTGCGAGCAGAGGAGCAGAGGACTCTTGTTGTGAAATATCTCTGGACTCGTTCAATTTTATTAATGTCCAACATGCAGTGTAGATTCCAGACAGACTTCACTCCTTTCTCTCTGGTCACCTTTGGTAGGTAATTGGGTGGAAGGGGAAGAGATGGCCTCTGTGCTTGCTCCTATGAGACCCCAGGTTGGTCCAGACGTGCCGTCAAAGTCCTGCCTCAGGGTCTGAAAGCTGTGTCGATGGGAGAAAAGAAGCTTAAACCGAACCCTAGTTAGACAGAGCAATTCTTTGTATGTTGGGAGTGTTCCACATCTCTTGGACCTGACAACAATGACTCATGCCCTCATCACTGGCCAAGTAGACTATTGCAGTGTGATCTACATCTGCCTTCCAAGACCACCTGGAAGGTTCAGATGGTTCAAAATGCAGTCACCCAGTTACTCTTGGGATTGATGGTTGAGCAAACAATAGGTTTGGCTTTCCATTCGGTGTTGGGTACAGTTCAAAATGCTGGCATTCCTCTATAAAACCCTTTACGGCTTGGCACCTGGTTATCTGTAGGACAGTATCTCTCTCGACCAGGACTGCATTGGTCCGACAATTTTATTTATGCCAGGAGAAGCAGCTGGTTGTTCTTTGTGGTTGGGAGATGAGGTGGTAGAATCTCAGAAGTCTTGTTTTCCCACTTCTGGAAGCTTCTCCCATTTGGTTGTCTCCGTATTATTTACCTCCTGTATCTGTAAAATACAGATATAATAAAAGTTATATGCAAAAATAAAAATTATATGTAAAAAAAAAAGATGAAGATGGAGCTTTTCTGGAAAGCTTTTGGGTCCTGGTGCCATGTCATTTGTGTTTCGGTTTTTCCTGTCTTAATTTGATTATATTTATCGTGTTTTTATACGGTGTAAGCTGCCAAGAGTCTTGCAATTCTGGTGGTGTAGAACTTTGATAAATAAATAAATTGCCTTCAAGCAAGAACAATGTTAAAAGGAATCTCTTAATCAGGTGAAGTTCTCAAGACCATGTAAACAAACCCATAATTTAAGAGGAAGGAAGTGAGGCTTTCAATACATCGCACATTTAAACAAAGGAAGCAGAATCTCTCCTTGCTGTTCTTCTGCTATGTCTACTTTCTTTTTTAGTTGCCTTCCTCTCTTCATGATCAGAGGGGAAAAAAGATGATGAAAACTTTCAGGATAACATAAATTTGGGTTTATTTTCTCTTTTTGTGAAAGTAATATAAATGAATGAGACCTTAGTTATAACTGTTGAGGAAATGGATTACCAAACAGTCACAAATGTCTGTCTCGATCTCTAAAATTTATATTAAAAACCTGTTAATGAATAATCCTTGTCAATGGTAGATTCTTGAATACTGCTAGACATCAGTTGTTAGGTCAAACTTCTATTTCTGAAAAAGATTTTTATCTTGCATATTATTTCACATGCAACTCAAAGCAGCAAACATACCAATACTCCTTCCCACAACAATAACCTGTGATATGAGTTGGGTTGAGAGTGTGTGATTGGCTCAAAGTCAGACCCCTGGTTTTTCATGCTTAAGGTGGGACTGAAACTCAGTTTGCTGCTTTCTAGGTCGACATCTTAACCACTACACCAAACCTTTTGTTCTTGAAAAACTCAGATGTAAAGAAAGCCCATTTAAAGAGAGAGAGAGAGAGAGAGAGAGAGAGAGAGAGAGAGAGAGAGAGAGAGAGAGAAAGAAAGAAAGAAAGAAAGAAAGAAAGACAGAGAAAAAGGAGGAAAAAGAAAGAAAGAGAGAGAGAGAGAAAGAAAAAGAAAAAAGATAGATATAGAATAGATATAGAATTCTTTATTGGCCAAGTGTTATTGGACACACAAAGAATTTGTCTGCGATTCATATGCTCTTAGTGCGCATAAAAGAAAAGATACATTGATCAAGAATCATAAGGTACAACACTTAATGATAGTCATAGGGAACAAATAAGCAATCAAATCATATTAGGAAACAGTCAATATAAATCGTAAGGATACCACGTAAGAATAAAAAGAATGAGAAAGAGAAAAAGAAAAAGAAAACAAAAGGAAAAGGAAAAGAGAGATAAAGAGAAAAGAGGAGAAAAGAAAGAAAGAGAGAGAAACAGAAAGGAAGGAGAAAAGAAAGAGAGACAGAAAGGCAGAGAAAGGTAGAGACAAAGAGAAAGAGAAAGAAAGAAAGAAGAAAAGAAAGAAAGAAAGAAAGAGAAAGAAAAGAGAAAGAAAAAAAAGAGGGAGAAAGAAAGAACGAGAAACAGAAACAGAAAGGGAAGGAAACAGAAAGAGAGAGAAAGAAAAAGAATGAGAAAGAGACAAAGAGAAAGAAAGAAAGAAAGAAAGAAAGAAAGAGAAAGCAAAGAAAGAATAAGAAAAGAAAAAAAAGAGAGAGAGAAACAGAAAGAGTGAGAGAATGAATGAATGAAAGAAAGAGAGAGAGAGAAAGGAAGGAAGGAAGGAAGGAAAAGTAGAAAGAGAGAAGGAGAAAGAGGGAGAAAGGGACAGAGAAACAGAAAAAAAAGGAAATGGAAAGGGAGGTAGAGAGACAAAGAAAAAGATAATGAGAAAAAAAAGAGAGAGAGGGAAACAGAAAGAGAGACAGAAAGACAATGTGTATGAGAGAGGAAATTAGAAAGAGAGAGAGAGAGAGAAAGGAAGGAAGGAAGGAAGGAGGAGAAAGTGAGTTAAGGAGAAAGAGGGAGAAAGGGAGAGAGAAACAGAAAGAGAAGGAAATGGAAAGGGAGGTAGAGAGACAAAGAAAAAGAGAAAGAGAAAAGAGAAAGAGAGAGAGGGAAATAGAAAGAGAGACAGAAAGACAATGTGCGTGAGAGAGAAAATTAGAAAAAGGAAGAAAGAGAGACAGAAAGGCAGAGAAAGGTAGAGACAGAGAGAAGGTTAGTCAAGCTTGAGGGATTTTTTTTTGGTTTAATTTGCAGGTGATCTTTGCCCACCTTGGCCCACCAGCCAAAGCACCTACTTCCAGCTTTCCAAATATCAAGAAGAGTTGGCTTGGGAGGTTTAACAGATGGAACTCCTCGAATTATAGGATCATAAAATTAACTTATTGGAAGGGTTCTGTTAAGCCACTGAGCTTGATCGGTGCAGGTTTCAAATTCGGACATCCAAGACAGATGGTTGTCCAGCCCCTGCTCGAACAGATCCAGCAAACAGAAGCTCATCCCATCTCTATTTCCACTGTTGATGGGCTGCTACTGTTAGGAAGTTTTTTCTCCAGCATTCAGTGGTTCTTCCTCTCCATTTTTTTCAGTAAGGTAATGTAGAGCAGGGCTTGGTCTTCTGGGTGAATGTCAATGGAGATTCTCAGTCGTTCAGGTCTTCTTCTTCTTCTTCTTCTTCTTCTTCTTCTTCTTCTTCTTCTTCTTCTTCTTCTTCTTCTTCTTCTTCTTCTTCTTCTTCTCCTCCTCCTCCTCCTCCTCCTCCTCCTCCTCCTCCTCCTCCTCCTCCTCCTTCTTCTTCTTCAGCTTCTTCTTGGATGAGAAGCAAAAAATTTTCCAAGAAAAAACAGAAAGTCCAATTCCCTCTTGAAAAAGCACCTTTCTGGGTGAAACCATTTCACGAAGTCTCAATCTTTTCTTCTCAAGTTTAAACATTCTGTTCTCTTTTCCACTCCCATTTTCAAAATAAACAGAATAACAGAATTGAAAGGGACTCTGGAGTTGAAGTCCACAAGTCTTAAAGGGACCAAGGTTGGAGACCCCTGTTCTATACCACTCCAGACAAATGGCTGTCCAGTCTCTTCTTGAAGATCTCCAGTGATGGAACACCCACAACTTCTGGAGGCAAGCTGTTCCACTGGTTAATTGTTGAACAACTGGTTTGGTGAGTGCGTGCTTTGTGTGTGTATGCCTAATATGCTTGTGCGCAACATTCAAATTCAGCTGCTTACCTTCTAAGGCAGCTCCGGTAAATAGAACAGCGGAGGCGCGGAAATCAGCTGTGCCGTGTGAATCTGCTGAGTAAGAAAGAAGGAAATATAGGACAGGATAGAGCGAAGGCGGGTGGGTGGAGACAGCTGATTGTTGGAACTACTGGTTCGTTCGAACCGGTCCGAACCGGCAGCATCCAACCACTGATTCTGTTGTGCCTCGTCCTCCCTCCTCTCCTCAGCCAGGCCCCTTCCCATCTATACCTGGGCCTGTTATCAGACTCCGAGTCTGATAATGAAGATGAACGGCCTGTCGTGCCTCCAGCCCCCGGCCCTGGCCCCATGCCCGGAGGGGATTCCAGGAATGAACAAACAAACCTGATAAACCTCACTCCTACAGCGTGTGAACTGGAAGCCAGCCACATGCTGGAATTACTGACAGCAGATCCAGCTGAAGAGAATTCAAAGTGGGAGGATCCTCGCTTCCAGAGATCTGAGAGGCAAAGCCAGCAAAAAGAAGGGAGGGGCAGGCCTGGATAAATGCTGAGTCATGGAGCCACACCCCACAGCCTATATAAAGGACCTGCTTTTGGCATTCCAACCTTGAGTCAAGCAAAGTCTTAGCTAGTGTGCTGCTATTGCTGAAGTCAGAACTTGGACTCCTGCCTGCCCTGAGAAGTCTCGAAGGAATTTGACAAGCTGCAGAGGCTTCGTTGCCACGCTTGATACGGACTTCCTAGACCTGGTCGTAGGAGAGGGAGGGGGACACAACAGATTCTTTCTTCCATTGCTCTTGGATTTCTTCCTTCAAATTCACGTGGATTTTCTCTCCTCGCAGAGTCAAATTCTGTGTCGTGTCCCACTCCTCCGCTGATGGCCGGGTCAGGGAAATCCGAATCAGGCGTGCCTCTGCAGCTCTGCAAAAGTCCTAGCAAAGTCCTCAAGGCAGGCAGGAGACCAGAAAGTAACTTCAGCAAGATATGTTCGACTTTGCCTGACTCAGAGACTGCCAGAAAGCAGATCCTTTATATAGGCCATGGGGTGTGGCTCCATGACTCAGCACTTATCCAGGCCTGCCCCTCCTTTCCTTCTGACGCCGCCGCCTATCAATTCTTCTGAAGCGAGGGTCACTCCAGTTGGCAGCTGTTGGTAATTGACCTCCCTCAGGCTCACATGCTGTGGGGGAGGGGGAGGGGTCTAGTTGCTCTGTTTGCCTGGGCATGGAGCCAGGGCTGGGGCCGGGAGGTGCTTCCTCCTCTGCAGCCTGTCTGGGCATGGAGCCAGGGCTGGGGCCGGGAGGTGCCCCCTCCTCCTCAGCCTGTCTGGGCATGGAGCCAGGGCTGGGGCCGGGAGGCATACTAGGACATTCCTCAGCGTTCAGAAGCAGCTAAGAAGACCACGGCTGCGGTGAGAGTGGGCAAGACACAACATTCTGACTTGGGAGGAGGACATTTGATTTCTCTTCTGTTCCATGCACAGAGTCAAGGGCGAAGTTCTAAAATGGGAGACATGGATTCTTACGGGATTATCTCAGAAACAGAAGTCAGAGATTCGAACACTCAGGGTGGGTGAGGGGCATCTATCCAGGAGACAGCCTGAAGGATGGACTCAAGACATAATTAAGTAGTGTATATAAGAAAGGGCAGGAAGAGTCACGTATCAACCGTTCCTATCTGGAAAATATGTTTCAAAAGGCCAGGTTATCTCATCCTAGTCTTCATAATTGCTAGAAGTACTACAATTAGATTTCTAACAAACGTTTGCAAATGTCCTTCCATACGTCTATTCATATATTCAGAGCCAATTTAGTGTTGTCGAGAAAGGCACCAGGCTAGAAACCAGAAAACCGGTGAACAATAACTCAATTGAGAAATCACCAACTCAGAGCAACAATCAAACGGTAAACAACCACCTGATAAAAGAACCATCATTTTAATCCATACTGACAGGGCAGCCCACTAATATAAAAAACAGATGAAATCCACTCTCTTTCCGCATGGATAACGTTAGCTAGTTGGGTCATGAAGTTTCTGCAAGAAAATATCCAAGCTCAGAGAGCACTAAGGAACAGTTCAACTTTCAGCTGCAGAGATTCCCATCTGTCTGTCTGTCTGTCTGAATGTCTACATCTATCTATCTATGTATCTATCTATCTATCTATCTATCTATCTATCTATCTATCTATCTATCTATCTATCTATCTATCTATCTATCTATCTATCTATCCTATCTATGTATCTAATTAATTATGTATCTATCTATCTATCTATCTCTTATCTATCTATCTATCTATCTATCTATCTATCTATCTATCTATCTATCTATCTATCTATCTATCTATCTATCTATCTATCTCTTATCTATCTATCTATCTATCTATCTATCTATCTATCTATCTATCTATCATCTATCTATGTATCTATCTAATTATCTATCTATCTATCTATCTATCTATCTATCTATCTATCTATCTATCTATCTCTTATCTATCTATCTATCTATCTATCTATCTCTTATCTATCTATCTTTCTATCTAATTATTTATCATCTATCTATCTATGTATCTATCTAATTATCTATCTATCTATCTATCTATCTATCTATCTATCTATCTATCTATCTATCTATCTATCCACATCTTTCTTTCTTTCTTTCTTTCTTTCTTTCTTTCTTTCTTTCTTTCTTTCTTTCTGTCTGTCATCATCTATCTTAGTACTAGACCAACTATCAAGCAGTAAACCACAGCTCAACCAAAAAAACCACTAAGAACATTCCTATAAACAGGGCAGGACAAAGCCACTATTATAGAAATAGAGCAAAGTCCACTCCTTATTAGCCCTGATGATGTTCCCTAGTTGGTCATGAAACATCTGCAAGAAAACCACCAAGCTCAGCGATCACTGAGGGGCCCACCACCAGGAAACTCTATTTTCTAGTGCTGCCTTAGTCACCAAGACATCTGGATGACTTTGCTTCCTCCCTCTCAGCCACAGTTAGAGGATAAAGGCAACTCACTTCCACAAATATTGCCAAGAAAACTTCAAGGACTCGTAGCAGGAGTTACAACTTGCTTGAAGGAACCAAAATTCCCAAACCAAACACAAACCCTATATTAACTTTAGGAGGCAGAAATGTGAAAATTCAACATAGATCTACTACATAGTTTGTCCTACATTCCTTTCCCTTCCTTCCCCAAATATTGCATTTAATGTAAAAGGCCCAGAGTCATAAAATGGGGAGTATTTATGTTATAGAACTGTATAGTTGGTAGCTACTACCAGGATTGTCTCATTCAAACCCTCTGTAGGAAAGCCAATTAAAACATTTCAAGGGAACACAGATGATTTTTCATTACGGTTAAGGATGGCTTACATTTTTAGGTTTCCAAATATTGGAACTGAGCTTACACATACAGAGGTAATGTCATTTTTAGCGACAGATGCTAAGAATACAGAATGAAAATTCACCATCAGTGTCTTCACCAATCTTTGAAAGTAGCTATTCTTAGATTGTTGTTCTCTAGAAGCATTCCATGGCACATGGGCTGATTCAGGATGATGGGACATGGACTAAAACACATGTAAAGGCTACATCTTGGCCAAGAATGTTCTTGAGGGATTGGGGTAGAGAGCCTTTGGTCTTCAAAAAGATGCAGCTCAGTGGTGAGAAAAGCAAGATCAGATACACAAGTACAGAATAAATGGTATCTGGCTCAACAGTAGTAGCTATGAGAAGAACCTAGGTGTCCTGATGGACTACTGCTAAAAAAGCCAACCCAGTTCTAGAATAGAATAGAATAGAATAGAATAGAATTTTTATTGGCCAAGTGTGATTGGACACACAAGGAATTTGTCTTGGTGCATATGCTCTCAGTGTACATAAAAGAAAAGATACGTTCATCAAGGTACAACATTTACAACACAATTGATGGTCAATATATCAATATAAATCATAAGGATTGCCAGCAACAAGTTCTAAGCTGCATTAACAGAGGGATAGCATCAGCATCATGTGAAGTGTTAGTACCACTCTGTAGAGGAATGGAATGGAATGGAACAGAACAGAACAGAATAGAGCTGGAAGGGACCCTGGAGGGCTTCTAGTCCAACCCACTGCTTGGGCAGGAAACCCTAGACCATTTCAGACAAATGGTTGTCTAATCTCTTCTTAAAAACATCCAGTGTTGGAGCATTCACAACTTCTGGAGGCAAGTTGTCCCATTGATTAATTGTTCTCACTGTCAGGAAATTTCTCCTTAATTCTAAGTTGCTTCCCTCCTTGAGTAATTTCTATCCATTGCTTCTTGTCCTACCTTCAGGTGCTTTGGAGAATAGCTTGACTCCTGAGATATTGAAAGACTGCTATCATGTCTCCCCTAGTCCTTCTTTTCATTAAACTAGATATACCCAGTTCCTGTAACCGTTCTTCAGCCTCCAGTCCCCTAATCATCTTTGTTGCTCTTCTTCGTGCTCTTTCTAGAGTCTCAACATCTTTTTTTATATTGTGGCGACCAAAACTGGTTGCAGAATTCCAAGTGTGGCCTTACCAAGCCATTATAAAGTGGTATTAACACTTCACATGATCTAGATTCTATCACTCTGTTGATGCAGCCTAGTGAGGCCATACTTGGAATACTGTGTCCAGTTCTGGTCATCATAATCTGGTCATCAAAAAAAGACATTGAGACCCTAGAATACAGAACATAAAATTATAGCTCTGGAAGACTTGGAGGTCCTCCGGTGCAGCCCCTTTGCTCAATCTCTCTTTAACAAGTTTTTGACCATTACTTCTTGTCTTCCCTCTGGTGCTTTGGAGAGAAAGTCGATCCCTTACTCTCCAAAGTGATGGAGAAATACTGGAAGACAAGAAAGTGTAAAGGAGAACAACAACAATGATAAGGGATCTGGAAGCTAAATTGTAAGGTGGATGGGTAAAGGAACTAAATAAGGTAGATTAACAAAGAAAAGGTTTTAAAGGCATATAGAATAGAATAACAGAGTTGGAAGGGACCTTGGAGGACTTCTAGTCCAACCCTTTGCTGAGGCAGGAAACCCTACACCATTTCATATGCCACCTGAGAAACTGGCAAAAATGTTTAAAGATAAATCAGCTAAATGTTGGAAATTTCAACAGTTACCAGGACCTTATTATCATATGTGGTGGACATGTCCAGACGCCAAAAACTATTGCAAGAAAATTAGAATAGAATAGAATTAGAATAGAATTTTATTGGCCAAGTGTGATTGGACACACAAGGAATTTGTCTTGGTGCATATGCTCTCAGTGTACATAAAAGAAAAGATACGTTCATCAAGGTACAACATTTACAACACAATTGATGATCAATATATCAATATAAATCATAAGGATTGCCAGCAACAAGTTATAGTCATACAGTCATAAGTGGAAAGAGATTGGTGATGGGAACTATAACCAATAAAGGGTTGGTTAGACGAAATGATCCAATAACATATTGATTTAAAACTGGAGTTGTTTCTATTGGGGATCCTACCAGAGAAAATTAGTAAAGAAAATATTTATTTGATTATATATGTAATTACAGCGGGAAGAATTGTTTTTGCGCAACATTGGAAAGCAGAGAAAATACCCCTGGAAGGAGAAATTATTAGAAAAAATCTTAGACTGTGCAGAAATGAACAGATTAACTTTGATGATTAAAGAAAGAAAGGATTCAGAATATTTTAAGATATGGGATACATTTTACCATTGGTTAGAAGAAAGGTATAGATGAGCAATGGACAACTATGTAAGAAAACGATTGTAATGTATTTGTGGAAAAATGGTAATAGTTTAAATTGGAGTGAAGAAAGAAGAAACAACAAAAGAAGGAGCCAGGAAGAAAACATTGAGATGTCACACGGAAGGAATTGCTGATGTTTTAAATGTATGTTTGTCTATGAAAATTTAAAAAAACTTTTTTTTTAAAAAAAGATAGTAGTCTTCTCATACATGAAGAGCTGCCACAGGGAAGTAGATACTGATTTACTTTCCAAAGTACTTGAGGACAGGACAAGAAGCAGTGGGTGGAAGCTCCTCAGAGGGAAATCCAACTTGGAACTAAGGAGGAATTTCCTGACAGTGAGAACAATTAATCGGTGGAACAGTTTGTCTCCTGGAGTTGTGGGTGCTCCATCACTGGAGGCTTTCAAGAGAAGTTTGGACAACCATTTGTCCAATTTGTACAAAGACTCCTGGTGTCAACCCACAATAAGCTGGCCAAATATCTGTGGCCATTTTCTCCTTATAGCTTTCCTCTAAAGAGGTTTCTCCTCGCATTGCTTCAGGGCTAACACAGCCTGGAGCGAGGGGGCAGGGGTGTAGAGATAACTGGGGCATTGTAGCCAAAATAAAGTTCTTTTCCCTGGGAATCAAGGACATTGGTGCAGGTGCTTGAAATGTGGAGACTGAAGTCATCTAGCAATTGGATTACAGGCTGATTGGACCATGTGATTGGTGACTCGGTGGGCGGGGGGGGGGGGGGCTGACAAAGTTTTAATTTTAATGGGTGTAAAACCGATGGAAACTTAGAATCGGTGTTCCACCAAGCTTGTGCCAATTTGATGTGTCCCAATAAAATGTTCTTTGAGGAATATGCCTGCCTTGGAGTTCTCATTGTTGGGGATGTATTACTTGGAATCTTGACACCTGGCTTGGACAAGATGTTGGACTAGGAGACCTCCAAGCTCCTTTCCAGTCCTATGATTCCATGAATCTGTGATCTGTCGATGGCCCTTAAGATCATCACAGTTTATTCATCCATCCAGCTGCCTCTTTCACATGGACATAGAACAATCAAGTTGGAAGTCTCAGTAATCCAGGTCATAGTTGTCCCAAAGGTGCTTTTTTTCAAGAGGCAACTGGACTTTCTGGTTTTTCTTTGAAGAACAGAGCTGGAGAAGCTTCTTGGGTAGTGTTGTGACTCCAGCCCCCGAACCTGGCCCCATGCCTGAAAGTGACTCCGAGAGTGAGGGGGAAGGGCCAGTAAGGCTTACCTTGGGAGCACCGATGCCTTTGGCCCGGCTCCAGGAGCCAGAACCAGACCAGTCGGAGGACGTAATGAGGCCGTCATCCCCTGATTCCTCCCTTCCCCAGGCTACGCCTTCAGAACCAGCTGATAATAATAATAATCAAGCTTGGCTTGATCCATGCTTTAGAAGATTAAAGAGGCGGCGTCATCAAAGGGAAAGATGGGGCAGGAGCCCCACCCCACAGGATATATAAGGAGCTTTGGGACTGCTCGCACTCCACGGGGAGCAAAAGATTAGCCGAACCATTTCAAAGAGAGCTGAAGTCTTACTCTGCGAGTCATTTGTTTGAACTTTGGCAAGCAGCTGCGATTTCTCTGCCAGGACTGATAAGAGCCGTGAATCCACTGGCTGAAGGCCAGCTCGTTGCTCCGAAGTGAGGAAGGAGACAGAACAGGTGAGAAGCAAAATGTTTTCACAGTGAAACAAGAAATCCCAGTTGCCTCTTGAAAAAGCGCCTTTGGGACCACCGTGACTTGGATGATTGAGAATCTCCAGAGACATTTAGCTATGCACTTTGGGGAGAACACCCAGGGGTGCTATTCAGCAGGTTCTGACAGGTTCTGGGGAACCGTTAGTGAAAATTTTGAGTAGTTCGGAGAACCAGCAAACACTACCTCTGGCTGGCCCCAGGAGTGGGGACGGAATGGGGATTTTGCAGTATCCTTCCCCTGCCATTCCCACCAAGTCACGCCCACAGAACTGGTAATAAAAAAAAATTGAATTCCATCACCGGGAACACCCTTCAAATTCTATGGGAGTTGGTGTATGAACAGATTTCCAAAAAAATTGCAGACTACAGGAACCATTTGTACTTCAGTTTGAGATGCAGACACCACCAACTCATCCCCAACAGCCTGTATCTGTCTTTCAACAACTACCTGACTCTGTGGTCTCTTCTCAAAATCCCCAAAGCTTTAACCAAAAACTGTTGACCTCACCCCTTTCCTAAGAGGTCTGTAAGGGGCGTGCATAAGAGCACAAATGTGCCTACCGTTCCTGTCCTACTGTTGCTTCATGCTTATGCTTATGTATGGTGTTATGACAAATAAATAAATAAAAGAACAGTGAAGGGACACAGAGTGGAAAACATCCTGAAAAAAACACAGCTCCACAACACCGTCCTTTCAGCAGTTCCAAGAAGGCTACGCACCCATTCACACCACTCAGGTGACCCTGAGGACACAAAGAAACCTCCAAGTGGCCTCAACAACCCTCTGAAAGGATGCAAATGACCAGCTGTCTACAAAGAGTATGAATCCTTCCATTCCCCACCATCCAGTCAGAGCTGAAGAAGCTTCTTGGATGGGAAGTGAAACGTCTTCCAAGAAAAAAACCAGAAAGTCCAGTTGCCTCTTGAAAAAAGCACCTTTGGGATAAGAGTTAGGAACAGGGATGAAATGTAAAATTTTCTACTACCGGTTCTGTGGGCATGGCTTGGGCGGGTGGGGATAATGTGACTGGATGGACATAGCCAACTTTTCTTTTTACAAAGCATTTGTAAAAAAAAAATTGTAAAAAAAATAATAATAATTGCTACCAACCTGCCTTCCATTGAGGACCTGTATACTGCACGAATCAAAAAGAGGGCCATGAAAATATTTACAGATCCCTCACATCCAGGACATAAACTGTTTCAACTCCTACCCTCAAAACGACGCTATAGAGCACTGCACACCAGAACAACTAGACACAAGAACAGTTTTCTCCCGAAGGCCATCACTCTGCTAAACAAATAATTCCCTCAACACTGTCAAACTATTTACTAAATCTGCACTACTATTAATCTTCTCATCGTTCCCATCACCCATCTCCTCCCACTTATGACTGTATGACTGTAACTTTGTTGCTGGTAATCCTTATGATTTATATTGATATATTGACCATCAATTGTGTTGTAAATGTTGTACCTTGATGAACATATCTTTTCTTTTATGTACACTGAGAGCATATGCACCAAGACAAATTCCTTGTGTGTCCAATCACACTTGGCCAATAAAATTCTATTCTATTAAAAAAAAATAATAATAATTGCTACCAACCTGCCTTCCATTGAGGACCTATATACTGCATGAGTCAAAACAAGGCCATGAAAATATTTACAGACCCCTCACATCCTGGACATAAACTGTTTCAACTCCTACCTTCAAAACGATGCTACCGAGCACACCAGAACTAGACACAAGAACAGTGGTCTCCCGAAGGCCATCACTCTGCTAAACAAATAATTCCCTCAACACTGTCAAACTATTACTAAATCTGCAGTACTATTAATCTTCTCATTGGTCCCATCACCTATCTCCTTCCACTTATGACTGTATGACTGTAACTTTGTTGCTGGTAATCCTTATGATTTATATTGATATATTGACCATCAATTGTGTTGTAAATGTTGTACCTTGATGAACATATCTTTTCTTTTATGTACACTGAGAGCATATGCACCAAGACAAATTCCTTGTGTGTCCAATCACACTTGGCCAATAAAATTCTATTCTATTAAAAAAAAAAAATTCTATTCTAAAAAAGCATTTTTTTACAACCTCTTTGGCTGAAGAGAAAAAATGCTTTTAAAGGGTTCTGACAATTTTAAAGGTTTTAAAGGGTTCTGACGATCCCAGTTGAGTTCTGATCGCCAGAACCTTTTAAAAGCATTTTTTTTGCAACCTCTTCAGCTAAAGAAGTTGTAAAAAAATGCTTTTAAAAGCCTCTAATGATCAGGCAACTCAGCTGGGATCGCCAGAGGAACCTTTAAAAAAGCATTTGTTTTACAACCTCTTCGGCTGAAGAGGTTGTAGAAAAAATGCTTTTTAAAGGTTCTGATGATCCCAGCTGAGCCGCACGATCATCAGAGGCTTTTTTTTTAACTTTCAAAAGCATTTTTTTCGGCCGAAGAAAAAATGCTTTTAAAAGTTAAAAAAAAAAAACCTCTGATGATCGCATAGCTCAGCTGGACATGGGTGGAGGAGGGAGGGATTTTTGTTACAAGTTCTCCGAACCACCTGTTGCCATCGCTACCGGATTGGGCAATCCGGTCCAAACCGGGAGCATTTCACCACTGGTTAGGAGGTGCATCAACATGGTTCATGGATGACTGGTCAAATCAGAATAACCAAATAGCAGAATAAAAGAGAAGAAAAACCAGAAAGTCCAGTTGCCTCTTGAAAAGGAAAACTGAATTGGAAGGAATCTTCCAAGAGAACAGCATGAACTTTTTGGAACTTGCACGTACATTTCTCCCTGCCTGCCCCCCTCCTTCCCCCTAAAATACCCAGAAATATAATGAAACCGGCCCTGCCAAACAGTTCAGTCCACTGAAGTGAAAACTGTTCATTTGCTGTCTCCATTTTTTTTTTTTTTAAGATGCCAGAATCAAAGTGCGGGCATATTCTCCGTGGACGTAATGGGACATTTAGCAATTCATTCATTTCCTACACATGCTACTTATTTAGATGCTCAGCGGTTGGCAGCTTTGATGTGAAGTGGTGGAAATTATAAAGACATTACGTACCATAAAAATATAAATGAAAGAAAACACGCGGTTCTCTTTTATATCAGGGTAAATTGACTAGTGTCAGATGTGGGATATTTTCTTTCTATAAATTATAATAATTGTCAGAGGAAGGTAGTCCCTTGGGTTGGAACGCTACCTGGAAATAATGAAATTGTACAGGTTGTGCGTTCTCTTAAAAAAAAAACCCACACACAATAAAGTACAACGGCGATGTAAAAGAGTTTCTGGATACATTGGATGTGCCTCCTACCATTACTGTTTCTTATGTTTAAGATTTTTCGATACATCCACCCCTCTGGGTGCTCTAAGAAACAAAATGAAACAAACAAACAAAAAAGAATTGTCAGTTCCGTTCACACAATAGACACAACCGACTCAACGACGGGATAAGCACACGATGTAAACACTGCATCTCAGCAGTGGGGCAGAAAAGGGTTAGTTTTAATCCAAATTAACTCCAGGGTTGTTTGGGGTTTGAACGGCCTCCCACAGTCAGCAATCTTGCGCAAAAAACTAACCGTAGTCAAAACGGGCGTATTTCTAAACTCGGCAGTCAATCCTTCAAGGCAGATTTAGATTGAAAAACCAATGCCGCGTAAGCAGCAATCGGCTGCTGCCGGTTCGGATGGTTCCAGAGAACCGGTAGTTCCGACCATCAGCTGGCCCCACTCACCCGCTCCTGCCCTGTTGATCCTCGCCCGCCCCCCTCTCCGAAGCCGGGCCCCTCTCATCTCCTGCTATCTCAGCCAGAGACTGATAGTGCAGACGAATGGCCTGGCATGCCTCCAGCCCCCAGTCCTGGCACCATGCCCGGACAGACTGAGCAATTAACCCCCCTGCCCCCACAGCGTGTGAGCATGATGAGCATGAAGCCAGTCACGAGCTAGAATTGCCGGCAGCTGGGCAGGCAGACGAAGGGTGGAGAGTTCCCCGCTTCCGGAGAATGGAGAGGTGACGTCAGCAAAAGGAAGGGAGGGGCAGTCCTGGATAAGTGCTGAATCATGGAGCCACACCCCATGGGCCTATATAAAGGATCTGCTTTCTGGCATTCCTTGAGTCAGGCAAAGTCTAATCTGGTTGCTGAAGTCACACCTTGGATTCCTGCCTGCCCTGAGAACTCTGACAGGACTTTGGCAAAGCTGCAGAGGCTTTGTGGCCACGCTTGATACAGACTTCCCAGACCCGGCCGTCAGAGGAAGAGTGGGACACGACACGCCCTATCCCGTCCTACTGTATATTTCCTTCTTTCTGGCTCAGCTGATACATGTGGCAAAGCTGATTTCTGCACCTCCGCTGTTTTACTTACCTTAGAAGGTAAACAGCTGACCTTCAAATTGCTGCATTTTGAACGCTGCGTGCAAGTGCGTTAGCTCTGGATGTGCATGCACAAAGCGTGTGTTCAGAGAACCCATTGTTAAACCAGTTGCAGCCCACCACCGCACGTACGTCAATGTTACTTTTATTGTATTAATAAAGGAAGATTTTGTAACATCTTAATAAGACCGCATCTGGAATACTGCATCTTATTTCGGTCAGCCCCTTAGTGGTATTTGACGGGCTGCCACCAAGAAGAGGGGGTCAAATTCTTCCCCAGATCACCAGAAGGCGAAACAAGAAATGGTGGATAGAAACTAATCAAGGAGAGGAAACAACCTGGAATTAAGGTGAAACTTGCTAACAGTGAGGACAATTGACCAGTGGAACAGCTTGCCACCAGAAGTTGTGGATGCTTCAACACTGGAAGTTTTTAGGAGGAGACTGGAAAGCCACTTGTCTGAAATGATATAGGGTCTCCTGCTTGAACAGGTGGTTGGACTAGAAGACCTCCAAGGTCCCTTCCAGTTCTATTCTATTCTATTCTATTCTACTCTACTCTACTCTACTCTACTCTACTCTACTCTACTCTACTCTACTCTACTCTACTTCTATTCTATTCTATTCTATTCTATTCTATTCTATTCTACTCTACTCTACTCTATTCATTCTACTCTACTCATTCTACTCTATTCTACTCTACTCTACTCTACTCTACTCTACTCTACTCCACTCCACTCCACTCCACTTCATTCCATTCCATTCCATTCCATTCCATATTTCTATTCTATTCTATTCTATTCTATTCTAAAAAAGATACTGAGACTCTGGAAAGAGTGCAGAGAAGAGCAACAAAGATGATTAGGGGCTTGGGTATGGCTAGTCTAGAGAAAAGAAGGACCAGGGTTGACTTGATAGCAATTGTACAATATTTGAGGGGCTGCCACAACAAAGAGGGGGTCAACTTATTTTCCAAAATTGTGGATGTTCCATCATTGGAGGTTTTTAAGAAGAGACTGGACAGCCAATTGTCCAGAACTGGTATAGGGTCTCCTACACATGGGGTTGGACTAGAACCAAGGCTCAATTCTGTATTATTTAAAGCTAGAGGAATAGAAACCCAACAGTGTGAAGATGCTTCCCCCATCCCTCTCTGGACCTTTTTATAAAGCAGGAGGAGACTTGTCTGAAATATTTACACAGGTTGTGGTAGCAATAGTTCTTCCTCTCCTACAAAGACATTTCCCCTGTTCTCTATATCTGCAGCCAGTCCACAAAGGGAAAAAAAAAAGAGTTGGCAAAACACTTTTAACTAACATATTATTCCCTGCGATCTAGGATGGTTAAAGATACAGAATATATTGTATGCTGCCCCAAGCAGTACATCTTTTTTTAATTTGAGGAATTCAGATTCTAACCCTTGTAATTGTGTCCAAGTAATTTGCTAAATCTTTTGCTGTGGCATCAAGAGCACCACCTCCAACAACAACATCAATAGCAAGAATAAAACTTCTTCTTCTTCTTCTTCTTCTTCTTCTTCTTCTTCTTCTTCTTCTTCTTCTTCTTCTTCTTCTTCTTCTTCTTCTTCTTCTTCTTCTTCTTCTTCTTCTTCCTCTTCCTCTTCCTCTTCCTCTTCCTCTTCCCTCTCCTCCTCCTCCTCCTCCTCCTCTTCTTCTTCTTCTTCCCCTCCTCCTCTTCCTTGTCCTCTTTCTCCTTCTCTTCCTTGTCATTTTTCTCCTTCTCTTCCACCTCCTTCCTTCCTTCATCTCCTCATCTTCTCCTTCCCTCTCCTCCTCCCTCTCCCTTCCTCCTTCCCCTTTTCCTCCCCTTCCTTCCTTCCTTCCTTCCTTCCTTCCTTCCTTCCTTCCTTCCTTCCTTCCTTCCTTCCTTCCTTCCCTCCCTCCTCTTGTCCTCCCTCTCCTCCTCCTCCTGGTAAACAGTCAACATGGGCAGATAGGTACAACTCACACATGGATGGAAGTTTTTAAATTGTCTCAAATTGTACAGAGACTCCTCCTTGAATGGGGGGATGGACTAGAAGACCACCAAAGTCCCTTCCAACTCTGTTCTGCTCTCTCCATTCACGTCTCTTGTCAAGAATATCTGGAGTTGGTGGGTTATTATTATCATTATTTTTTAGGTGAATATTGCAAAGCAGGAAACCTACTGATTTATTCAGCTTGTTGGCATGCGGAAATAGTCCGACCACCTTGGTCAACTCCAGACGCATTTTAATTGTGGGATGAGAGGTAGCAACAGCATCTGGCGGCTGGAAGCATCCCGAGTTCATTTAAAATCCCATCTTGCACTGGGTCATCGCAAGACGCCGAGATCGTTCCTATGACCGAGCCCGATGGCACGTATCATCATCGTATAATATATTTATGCATCCCATCCATGGGGGCTCAAACCCATTCTATCTGGGGGCCCCCAGCCTGGCCTTTTAAAATGGCACTTGTCATTTAATTATAATCAAATCCCTCCCACCCCCCGTGAGGAGAAGGTGCATTTTCTCACCTCTCCATTTTCCAGGGTGTTTGAAACTGTGCCATAAGTAAAGGAAGGAGAAACTGATTTAGCTGGGATTAGTGTGGGAGAAAGCTAATTGCTCTTTCACCTTATTTTTGCTGTCATTCCTTCAAGGATTAAGCTAAGCCGCCAAGTATGTTTCATCAGGCTAGCGTAGGGATTATATTTAGTCTCTCCGTCTGTCATCCAGACACTTCCAGTAACGTTGACTAGGGCTTTCTAAGCTTTGCGATTCATCATGCAAGTTCGCGCGAGTTAAATTTGGTGTGTTATTCCAGTTACCCCGAGCAGACGCTGCTGCTGGCTCTAATCGAATTAACTAGAAAGGTTGATGCTATTACCTACCTGGAGAACGGAATGTTCCGAAGGCATCCTAAACCATCCATTACTTCCTCCCACCCCCATCAGTGCTCCTGAAAGCATCCCTCACCTATGGATAATGCCAAGGCTACCAGGCCAAGGCACTGAGGTTGTCTAGCTTCCCCCCAGGTTAGATTACGTCCCTTGTTGTGATCGCTTCTTTGCACCCAGTCTGATAAATGGTTCTGGCTGGATTTGGTATTTTTGGCTAGCGTATTGTTCCCTGGGATTTAGGGGTGCTTAAGGACGCTGTCTTAATGTATATAACATAACATAACATAACATAACATAACATAACATAACATAACATAACATAACATAACATAACATAACATAACATAACATAACATAACATAACATAACATAACATAACATAACATAACATAACATAACATAACATAACATAACATAACAAACAACATAACATAACATAACATAACATAACAACAGAGTTGGAAGGGACCTTGGAGGCCTTCTAATCCAACCCCCTGCCCAGGCAGGAAACCCTACACCATCTCAGTCAGATGGTTATCCAACGTTTTCTTAAAAACTTCCAGTGTTGGAGCATTCACAACTTCTGCAAGCAAGTCGTTCCACTTATTAATTGTTCTAACTGTCAGGAAATTTCTCCTTAGTTCTAAGTTGCTTCTTTCTTTGATCAGTTTCCACCCATTGCTTCTTGTTCTACCCTCAGGTGCTTTGGAGAACAGCCCGACTCCCTTTTCTTTGTGGCAACCCCTGAGATATTGGAACACATCCCATATGTATGGGATGCTCCAAGTAATGTAGCTTTTTTTTAAAAAAAAATTGGAGTAGAGTGGAGTGGAGCAGAATGGAATGGAATGGAGGAGAGGGGATGGGAGGAGAGGGACAGGGGAGAGGAGGGGAGGGGAAAGGGAGGAGAGGAGGGACAAGAGAGAAGGGAGAAGGAAGAAGGGACAGGGGAGGGGAGAAGTGAAGAGAGGAGAGGAGAGGAGGGGAGAGGAGAGGAGAGGAGAGGAGAGGAGAGGAGAGGAGGAAGAATGGACAGGGGAGAGGAGTGGAGGGGAGGGAAAAGAGAAGACAGGAGAGACAAGGGAGAAGGGAGAAGGAAGAAGAGACAGCGGAGGGGAGAAGTGAAGAGAGGAGAGGAGAGGAGAGGAGAGGAGAGGAGAGGAGGGACAAGAGAGGAGGGAGAAGGAAGAAGGGACAGGGGAGAGGAGAGGGGAAGGGAAATGAGGGGAGGGGAGGGGAGGGAAGGAGACAGGAGGAGGAAGCTATAAAGTATTTCTGCAGGCGAGGACACGAAGGTTCAGGTTCGGGGTTGGCGCTGAAGGGAAGGAGCAGATAATTAGGGCTGGCATTCTAACCAAGTGTGGTTAGAAACACAAGGAATTTGTCTCTGGTTCAGAAGCAGTCACTATACTTGTAAAACAACAGAGAAAATAATAATAATAACAATAGGCCCATTTCCATATGCCTCCATGATTTATGGACTCAAAATAAGGAACCCAAGATTATGAGGCCATCTCCGAAGTCAGGGTGCCTCCAACCTATTGAAATTCTTGGGAACAGAGAAGTCAGTTGGCTGGCCTATTTAATTTCTATCGATCGGCGGGGCGTAGGCACACCTAACTTCCTCCCCATCCTACCTGACAACACCAGCCCTAATTATCTGCTCCTTCCCTTCAGCGTCAACCCCGAACCTGAACCTTCGTGTCCTCGCCTGCAGAAATATTTTATAGCTTCCTCCTCCTCCTCCCCACCCCTCTTCCCTCTAATTAAACATTTTGAGCAACGAGTCATTATGGAAGTGATTTATGGAGCCAGCTCCGATTGCCAATCTTTGCAGGGTGTTGTTCCGTATTACTTAATTGTTTTAGTAGCGCTTCAGCCATTACTTTCTCCGTTCGGGAAAAACAGGAAACAGGAGTGTTCTATTACAGATGTTTGGTTAATTAGCTCAGAGGCTGTCTAATGGGGGCGATTAAAAATGCAAATAAGGAGTGATCAAACAGAGGGAAGTTTTGTCTTGACAGTATATACTAATGTGTGTGTATGCGTATGTATGTATATATTATGTATGTATGTATCAGAGATGGGTTTCAGCAGGTTCTGACCAGTTCTGGAGAACCAGTAGCAGAAACTTTGAGTAGTTCGGAGAACCGGTAGTAAAAATTCTGACTGGCCCCGCCCACATCTATTCTCTGCATCCCAAGTCCCAGCTGATCGGGAGGAAATGGTGATTTTGCAGTATCCTTCCCCTGGAGTGGGGATGGAATGGTGATTTTGCAGTAACCTTCCCCTGCCATGCCTGCCATGCCATGCCCACCAAGCCACACCCACAGAACCGGTAGTAAAAAAAATTGAAACCCACCACTGGCTTGTACGTATTGTATAAAGGTAAAGGTTCCCCCGTACATGTCTGTTAGTCGTTCCCGACTGTAGGGGACGGTACTCATGTCTGTTTCAAAGCCGAAGAGCCAGCACTGTCCGAAGACGTCTCCGTGGTCATGTGGCCGACATGACTCAACGCCAAAGGCGCATGGAACGCTGTTACCTTCCCACCAAAGGTGGTCCCTATTTTTTCTACTTGCATTTTTTTACGTGCTTTCGAACTGCTAGGTTGGCAGAAGCTGGGACATGTCACAGGAGCTCACCCCGTTACGCGGCACTCGGGATTCGAACCGCTCAACTGTCGACCTTCTGATTGTCAAGCTCAGCATCTTAGCCACTGAGCCGCCGCATCCCTATATGTATACAAGTATATATATGTGTGTTTGTGTGTATGTGTGCGCACGTGCGCATGGAGGGGGGGCTATGATAACAGAGAGGATTTTGTTATCATAATGGTGGCAGATTTCAGAGTTAAAATGGGCGGGTGCTAAAAGAAGAGGAAAGGACGCCAAATATTATAGATCGTAAGAATAAATAAAATAATAATTTTATTATTATTTTATAATATGGTATAGGGTTTCCTGCCTGGGCAGGGGGTTGGACTAGAAGACCTCCAAGGCCCCTTCCAACTCTGTTATTATGTTATATGTTATGTTCTAATAATGTATTTAAGTGCACTGGCCGCTCAACTTCATTGTAATAATACAAAAATAAAACGAGCGGAGCATGGATTTTATTTTATTTTTTTGCAACCACTTTAGGAGCAGCCGTAAGAGAGGTCTGTTTTTTGTTTTTTTTTTTGTATAATTGCACGATGTGTGTTTGTGCGCATTGAGGAGCCCAGGGTGGACCGCATACACACCATTCTGAGTCACGTGGCCAGGATGGAGACGGGGGCTTCCGTTGACTCCCAATTCAATTCGTTGACTCCCAGACCCAATTCAAGCTGCTGTTATTAAACAAATAATTCTTTAAAGGCTTGAGACCAAGGTATTTTTAAGACTGCCTTTACCTGTCTCTAATGGTCCAGACAGGTAATGTTCTGTCCTCTTTCAGCTCCGTCCGAGTGATGGCTTAATTAGCCGGCACTATCAGCTCTGGCAGCAGAATAGCGAACGTCTGCCAAGTTCTCTGATATCTCCCTCGATGCTGGTGAGCCACTTCAGCTCTCAGTTAATCAGTTGATTTGCTGGCTACGAAGAGACACAGCAGTGCTCACTGCCTTTATATCCTGTGGGGTGTGTCTCCATGACTCAGCACTTCCTAGGCCTGCCCCGACCCTGCTTCTGTTGTTCCCGCCTCTCCTGCCTACGAAACCTAGGGTCCAGCCAGGCCTGATTGCCATCAGCTGGGTCTGAAGGTGTGGCCTGGAGGGGGGGAAGAGTCAGGGGCAGGAGGCCTTGTTATCTCTTCCAACTGGCCTGCTTCTGGCTCTTGGAGCTGAGCCAGGGAAGCCGGTGCTCCCGAGGTAAGTCCTGACGGCCCTTCCCCCTCACTTTCCAAGTCACTTTCTGGCAGGGGGCCCGGCTCGGTGGGGGTGCAGACACAACAGGTAATGAAGCACAAAGGTTCTTGGTGCTTGCTCAACTTGGTGATTTCCTTGCAGATGTTTCATTACCAAACTAGGTAACCTCATCTGTGATGGTGCAAGCAAACCCCACAATGATTCCCACTGATTAATTAAGGATATGGTCTGTTTTAAACATTCAAAATTGGGTGATTAATAGAACTCTGGCCTTGTACTCGCCTTCGAACCATACATTTTCCTTTGAAAAGTCCACGGGAGAACATATGGACATTGAGATATATAGTGGAGTCAAGTGTATAGGTCTCCTGCGTGAGCAGGGGGTTGGACTAGATGACCTCCAAGGTGCCTTCCAACTCTGTTACTGTTACTGAAATCAAAGATAGATAGAAAGATATGAGAGGGGGTGAGAGAGAGAGAGAGAGGTAATACAGAGATATTAGATAGATAGATAGATAGATAGATAGATAGATAGATAGATAGATAGATAGATAGATAGATAGATAGATAGATAGATAGATAGGAGAGAGATATATGATACAGCGATATTATATATATATATAATATATATATATATGTGTGTGTAGGTCTTTGGTTATTCGAGTTTTCTCCCGCGTAAAATTGGAAGTGTCTTGGCGATGTTTTGACGAAGTCTCATTCGTCATCTTCAGGCTAGTGTTTTGACGAATGAGACTTCGTCGAAACGTCACCAAGACACTTCCAATTTTATGCAGGAGAAAACCCGAATAACCAAAGTACTACATACAAACACCCGCGAAAACCTCAGAAAACATTATATATATACAGAAAGAGCGAGAGAGAGAGATGAGAGAGTGATATTATTCTATTCTATTCTATTCTATTCTATTCTATTCTATTCTATTCTATTCTATTCTATTCTATTCTATTCTATTCTATTCTACCTCCCTTCCAACTCTGTTATTCTGTTCATCATGATATATATGGTTTCCATGATATATGGTTTCCATGATCTGCTGGACCTTCTGAATAAATTCAGGGGTTACATTGGAAGCCCATATGGTCTTCGGACCCCCTGGAAGCAACTCAGAGTAGACCTGTGGACATTCTGAAATCAAATTATGGAAAAATAGAGCGCTGGATTAAATCGATCCCCAGCTTGATCCAGAAAGACCATCAATTCATCAATATTCCGTTTATGTTTCTTCAATTCTATGTATCTTTAAGGTCAATTTGCAGGTGGCACGCACAACCTCCTTCCTTCCCCCGCTCGGTCTTAGTTTTCCTTAGAATCTTTGTTCCTCCTGCGACTTTCTCCTCCTTCCAATTGTTGTTATCGAGATGGACCGATATTCTCCTCCACTTCAGGGGGAAATTATTGCCTAGCCTCCTTCTGTCCCATTTGCACAGCAGAAAAAATATACATAAAAATATCAAATGACAGAGGATTATTGAGGATTGCTAGCCTACCATTCTCCCTCCCTCCCTCCCTCCCTCCCTTCCTCCTCCCTCCCTCTCTCTCTCTCCCTCCCTCTCTCTCTCTCTCTCTGATCTCTTCTAATTGCTTTTGGTTGGATGGGGAAAATCAAGTGTTACAAATGGAGAGAAATTTAACTCAGTTCCAATCACGATACGAAATTGAGTTTTACGTCCAGGAGTGAATCACTGGAGCCTTGCAAAGATATTAAAATGAATCAATACGAGGTGGAATAGGTGTGCGTGGCCCACCCTACCGGAGTTTTCAGGTTCGGATACCCAGCCTAGCAAGCAACGCCTTATAAAAAAAATAATTCTCTCTCCGGTATGAGAAAAAGAAAAAAGGAAAAAAAAAATCAAAACCGAAGATTACACCAAATGAATGCTTTTTAATCCTGTCTGATTACAGGGAGCTGCCACGAACAGGCGAGCTGTGTCTACATCCCTTGCTTTTGTGTATTTGGTGTCTCTTCTCTTTTAAATAATAAACAACTCAGTGGATACAACGGTCTGGCATTTTGTACAGTAAATTAGGTTTCATTTGCCCCAAAATACCACTGAGTTCTCCAACATTTCTGAGCAACGCTAAGCATGCCAGGAAAAAAACAAATAAAGTAAATAAATAAATGAAGCACAGGAGATGT
Organism: Ahaetulla prasina; assembly: GCF_028640845.1. Lineage (NCBI taxonomy): Eukaryota > Metazoa > Chordata > Lepidosauria > Squamata > Colubridae > Ahaetulla > Ahaetulla prasina. The sequence goes on along the minus strand of NC_080540.1, from coordinate 299,042,515 downwards.
TTCCATTAATAGAATAGAACAGAACAGAACAGAACAGAATATAAAATAGAATAGTAAAGAATTCTTTATTGGCCAAGTGTGATTGGACACAAAAGGAATTTGTCTTTGGTGCATATGCTCTCAGTGTACATAAAAAGACAAGATACACTTGTTGAGAATCACAAGGCACAACACCCAGTGACAGTCATATGATACAATAAGCAATCAAATCATATTAGGAAACAGTCAATATAAATTGTAAGGATACCAGCAACAAAGTTACATTCATACAGTCATAAGTGGGAGGAGATGGGTGATGGGAACGATGAGAAGATTAATACTAGTGCAGATTTAGTAAATAGTTTGACAGTGTTGAGGGAATTATTTGTTTAGCAGAGTGATGGCCTTCGGGGAAAAAACTTGTTCTGGTGTGTAATGCTCTATAGAGTTGCTTTGAGGGTAGGAGTAGAATAGAATAGAATAGAATAGAATAGAATAGAATAGAATAGAATAGAATAGAATAGAATAGAATAGAATCGTTTATTGGCCAAGTGTGATTGGACACACAAGGAATTTGTCTTGGTACATAAGCGTGAGCTCAAAACTTTAAGCGCGAGCTCAAAACTTTTTTCTTTCACCAAGCAGGGCTGGCCTAATGATAAATTTTAATTGTGGGTTTGTTAGTGGGATTTTTAAGGGGTTTAATTTATTTAAAATTTTATACACTTATTTTAAATATTCAGCCTATCGAATTAGATTTTTAATTGATGTATTTTAAAAATTTTTGGTACTTACGTTTTATCTATGCTGTACACCACCCTGAGTCCTCGGAGAAGGGCGGTATAAAAATGTAAATAATAAATAAATAAATAAAATATGCTCTCACTGTACATAAAAGAAAACATACGTTCATCTAAGGTACAACACTTAATGATAGTCATAGGGTACAAATAAGCAATCAGGAAACAATCAATATCAATATAAATTAAGGATACAAACAACAAAGTTATAGTCATAAAGTCATAAGTGGAAGGAGATGGGTGATGGGAACTATGAAACGATTAATAGTAGTGCAGACTTAGTGAATAGTTTGACGGTGTTGAGGGAATTATTTGTTTAGCAGAGTGATGGCATTCGGGAAGAAACTGTTCTTGTGTCTAGTTGTTTTGGTGTGCAGTGCTCTATAGAGTTGCTTTGAGGGTAGGAGTAGAATAGAATAGAATAGAATAGAATAGAATAGAATAGAATAGAATAGAATAGAATAGAATAGAATAGATTTTTTTATTGGCCGAGTGTGATTGGACACACAAGGAATTTGTCTTGGTGCATAGGCTCTCAGTGTACATAAAAGAAAAGATACGGAGTGATGGTTACAATGGTATTAGCAGAGTGATGGTTACAATGGCACAGAAGAAAAGCGACTTATGGCCATTGTTCACACTTATGACCATTGCAGCCGCCCCACGGTCACATGACCAAAATTCAGATGCTTGGCAACTAGCTTGTATTTACGACGGTTTTCAGTCTTTCTGATGAGCAAAGTCAGCGGGGAAGCCAGATTCGCCTAACGTACATGTGATAAATTTAATCACTGCAGCAATTAACAGCTGCGGGAAGAAAGGTCGTAAAAATGGAGCAGAAGTGACTTAACTACCGTCTCGCTTAGCAAAGAAAATTGTGGTTCTAAATAGAGGACTATCCTTAAAGTATTAACATAGCATAGGTTCTCCTGCTTGAGCAGTGGGCTGGACTAGAAGACCACCAAGGTCCCTTCCAGATTCTATTCTATTCTATTCTATTCTATTCTATTCTATTCTATTCTATTCTATTCTATTCTATTCTATTCTATTCTATTCCATTCCATTCCATTCCATGATTCCCTTCCCTTCCCTTCCCTCCCATCCCATCCCATCCCGTCCCACTCCCTTCCCTTCCCTTCCCTCCCTTCCCTCCCATCCCATCCCATCCCATCCCATCCCATCCCATCCCATCCCATCCCACCCCACTCCCTTCCCTTCCCTTCCCTTCCCTTCCCTCCCATCCCATCCCATTCCTTCCTTCCTTCCATCCCATCCCATTCCATTCCTTCCTTCCTTCCCTCCTCCCTCCCTCCTCCCTTCCCTTCCCTTCCTTCCTTCCTTCCTTCCTCCATCCCATCCCATCCCATCCCATCCCATCCCATCCCATCCCATCCATCCCATCCCATCCCATCCCACTCCTTCCTTCCTTCCTTCCCTCCATCCCATCCCATTCCTTCCTTCCTTCCTTCCTTCCATCCCATCCCATTCCTTCCTTCCTTCCTTCCTCCCTCCTCCCTCCCTTCCTTCCTTCCCTTCCTTCCTCCTCCCATCCCATCCCATCCCATCCATCCCGTCCAACTCCACTCCTTCCTTCCTTCCCTCCCATACTTTCTCTCCTTCCCTCCTCCCTCCCTCCTCCCACTCCACTCCATTCCATTCCATGGAATAAGTCAATCTCCTCTCCATTACGTCTCTCAAACTTCTGTAAATAATTGCTCAGGCCCGATTCCCACTCCTAGGCGTTTTCCCCATGACCCCCACCCTTCCACACCAAATGCTTCCACTTCCCTCCCCTCCCCTTCCTCTCCCTCTTTTGCAGCCCCCCCTGCCGACTTTTTCTCCATGGGGGCTTTGCTCTCTCTAACCGTCAGAGCAGGGCCCCACTGTGTAAAATGAGGCCTGTTTGCTTTGGCATTATCTGTGACGGGGCTACGTGGGGCTTTAAAAAAAAAGAAAAAAGAAAGAAATTACAGCCCTTATAAAAAATGTAGACTAGAAAAATAACAAAGCTGTCTCAGTGGAAACCCTTCTCCCCACCCAACGGAAGAACCGATGCCAGTCTAGGCTGGGTAAGAAAAGTACCCAATTCGGAAAGTGTTATTAAGTGATAAAAAATGGGGGGGGGGCAGACAGGTAGGAAGGCTCCCCCACTTCCCTTACCATTCAGACATATATTTTTTTTCCTATATGGGGTGCAAATTTCCTATAATTGCAGAAAACCTAATTTTAGGAATCAAGGAAACAGATCGGGAAAAAAGAAAACAATGCAGACTTTGAAGATCGGATCCAAAGTGGTCTTTTTCACCCTGGTAGCCCTTTAGAGTAAAAATGTGGATTTTCTCATAGCTCCTAAGGTCTAATTGCTAACATCACACACGACTCTGGGGTAACCTAAATAAGCATCATGTACGCCATGATTATATCTCTTTTTCTCATTCCTCCTCTGCCCCAATTTCCCATTCACTGCTTCTAGTGACAGGGGGCGACGCCAGAGACTTGAGTGGCTCAGACTGCTAAAGACAGTCTGTTATTAACAGCAGCTGCTTGCAATTACTGCAGGTTCAAGCCCCACCAGGCCCAAGGTTGACTCAGCCTTCCATCCTTTATAGGGTAGGTAAAATGAGGACCCAGATTGTTGGGGGGCAATAAGTTGACTTTGTATATAATATACAAATGGATGAAGACTACTGATTGACATGGTGTAAGCCGCCCTGAGTCTTTGGAGAAGGGCGGGATATAAATCCAAACAAAAATAAATAAATAAAAATTAAATTAAATTAAATTAAATTAAAAAAAAAAAAAGACTGTTGAGGTTGGGGGGGGGGAAATGTCCAAGGAAAGTTTTCTCCCTTTAAATGAGTATATATCTGTATCTATATAGATCTATATCTATGTGGGACGTGGTGACTCAGGGGCTAAGACGCTGAGCTTGTCGATCGAAAGGTCGGCAGTTCAGCAGTTCTAATCGTGAGTGCCGTGTAACAGGGTGAGCTCCCATTACTTGTCCCAGCTTCTGGCAACCTAGCAGTTTGAAAGCACGTAAAAAAAAAATGCAAGTAGAAAAAATAGGGACCACCTTTGGTAGGAAGGGAACAGCGTTCCGTGCGCCTTTGGTGTTCAGTCATGCAGGCCACATGACCACGGAGACGTCTTCGGACAGCGCTGGCTCTTCGGCTTTGAAATGGAGATGAGCACCACCCTCTAGAGACGGGAACGATTAGCACATATGTGCAAGGGGAACCTTTACCTATACCTATACCTATACCTATACCTATACCTATATCTTCTATCTATCAATATGAATGAATCACCTTTAGGGAAGGTTGCAAATGAACAGGGTCTTGTTCAGGGCAGTTTGAAGGTTGTTTGGGAAAACAAAATTAAGATAGTTTCAGAGGGAAGGGAGAAGTTTGATTGTGGTCTTCACTTGGGATTTCTTCTATCTCCAAATTGGCGTCCTTGGTGGTGTTGTCCAGAAAGCTTGGGTCTTCTTCATGACCCAACAAGGCGACATCATCAGTGCTAAAAGGGAGTGGAGTTTGGAAGGAGGAGGAGGAGGAGGAGGAGGAGGAGGCGAACTGTGATATGAGGGAGTCCTTGGTGCTCTCTGAACTTGGTGGCTTTCTTGAAGACATTTCATGACCCAACTAGGGAACATCATCCGAGGTAGAAGGGATGGGGTTGGCAGCGACGAGGAGGAGGAGGAGGAGGACGATGACTGTGGGTTTCTTGTTGCTCTCTGAGCTTGGTTTTCTTTCAGGCATTATGTGACCCAGCTAGGCAACATCATCAGTTCTAGAAGGAAATGTGGTTTGTGGAGAGGAGGACAAGGGAGGAGGGGGAGGGGAAGGGGGAGAAGGAGAAGTGTGTCCTTGGTGCTCTCTGAGCTTGAAAAGAGGAGAGAAGAAGGGATAGAGTAGAGTAGAGTAGAATACAGTAGAGTAGAGGAGAGGAGAGGAGAGGAGAGGAGAGGAGAGGAGAGGAGAGGAGAGGAGAGGAGAAGAAGGAATGGAATAGAATAGAACAGAACAGAACAGAATAGAACAGAACAGAACAGAACAGAACAGAACAGAATAGAATAACAGAGTTGGAAGGGACCTTGGAGGTCTTCTAGTCCAACCCCCTGCTCAGGAAGGAAACCCTACAACATGTCAGACAAATGGTTATCCAATCTCTTCTTTAAAACCTCCAGTGTTGGAGCATTCAAAACTTCTATGTTGGAGCACAACATTTTAGAGCAGTTTTAGAGACCAAGTTAGGTTCATTGAGCAGCATTTTTAGTTGGACTTAGCTCCCCCATCCCCACAAAAAAGGAGGAAAGGTGAGAAAAACAAAAGTGCTTTCCAAGTCATAACTACAACCAGATGGGCCAATTAAATTCAGCCTAATCTTGATTGCTGAGCTGATGGCTGCGCGGCTAGAGATGAAGTCAGACTTTGCTTTCGAATGGTAGCAATTTATGGAAACGCCAGTTAATAGCATTCCTAATGAGCAGTTTAGGTGTTATATCTGAACACTATACATCTTTTGGGAGAGGCTGTTGGTGGCATTTCACATGTTGCTCAACTACAGTTCCCAGCCAAACTAGCAAGCATAGCCAGCGATGAAGGATGCTATGAATTGTCGTTCTGCAATATCGGGTATGCCTTCAGTTGTCTACTCCTGACATCAAGAGTTGTTAGCTACCCTTGTAAGCAGAGGTGGGTTTCAAATATTCTTACCACAGGTTTGCCATGCGTGTGCACACTCGCTTCGCATACACGCCTTCCGCAAATGCACCCGGCCTCAAAAACATGGCTAAATAGGAGGGTATTATGCTGGGGCAGGTGGGCTCACCTGTTGTGACCCAGGCCCAAGTAGGTAGTGATAAACTCAGTCCGTGGAAAAACACACTTTATTCGAACAGCTGGGAATTACTTCATTCCCAGCTGTCGTTCAACTCAAAGTAAAACAAATACTTCCCAACACAAATTCCTCAGTTATCTCACAAACCTTAGTCCAATTAGGCAAACTGCCAAAAGCCCTTCCTGACAAATGTCCAGAAGCCACAAAAACAAAGACGTATAAGAAGCAGAAGATGAAGCAGAAGATGCAGCAACAACATTGTTTTCCAGCAAAGCTCAAATGCCATTGCTGGTCTGTTGTTGTTGTTGTTTTTTTGTTTACATTTATACTCCGCCCTTCTCCGAAGACTCAGGGCAGCTTACAATATATAAGGCAATAGTCTCATTCTATTTGTATATTTTTTTACAAAGTCAACTTATTGCCCCCCCAACAATCTGGGTCCTCATTTTACCTACCTTATAAAGGGTGGAAGGCTGAGTCAACCTTGGGCCGGGCTCGAACCTGCAGTAATTGCAGGCTCTGTGTTCTAATAACAGGCTTCTCTACTGCCTGATCTATGTTTTAAGCCTTATGGGAGAGGCCAATCATCTCTTGGCCTTACTCCTGAGTTGTCCTCTCTGCTTGAGCTGCTCTTGCCTTCTGGAAGCTCTTCTCATGCATGCATTAGGAACAGGCTCCTCCTGTTCCTCTGCCCCTGGAGGCTCTGGAGTCCACGCATTGTTCCCAGATGGCCCTGACCCCATCTCTGCCTCTGACACAGATCCCTCATCCGGGCCTTCCCCTGACTCCAGGACTGGCCCATGGTCCTCCTCAGCCTCCTCACTGTCCGACTCCGCTGCCAGGTCCGCAGGCTGCTGGTGGACCACAACAGGTTTGTCCCTGCATTACAGCTTTTTTTTTTTTGTTTACATTTATACCCCGCCCTTCTCCGAAGACTCAGGGCGGCTTACAATGTATAAGGCAATAGTCTCATTCTATTTGTATATTTTTTACAAAGTCAACTTATTGCCCCCCCAACAATCTGGGTCCTCATTTTACCTACCTTATAAAGGGTGGAAGGCTGAGTCAACCTTGGGCCGGGCTCGAACCTGCAGTAATTGCAGGCTCTGTGTTCTAATAACAGGCTTCTCTACTGCCTGAGCTATCCCGGCCCCTAGAAGAATCAGCTTCTGTGATTCTGAGTTCTGGTGGTTCTGGCTTCTGCTTCTTGTCCTTGTACTTGCTACCACATTGCAAGAGCTGAATGGGTATTGTGTACATGCATCATGATTTATATTATTGTATATAAAGAAGTTTCTTCTACAAATGAATCCTGGTGAATTATTTACTTGAGTGCCGGCTAGATTGCTGCAAACTCTAACACCGGAAGCGAACATTTCCAACACACCTTCTTGCTCCTCTTTTCCCCACTACAACAATTCAGAGAGAGACTGGGCAAATGTCACCCAGTTGGCTTTCATGCCTAAGGTGGGACTAGAACTCACCAATGCCTGGTGATTGACCCAAAGTCACCCGGCTGGTTTTGATGCCTAAGGAGAAACTAGAACTCACCAATTCCTGGTGATTGACCCAAAGTCACCCAGCTGGTTTTGATGCCTAAGGCAGGACGAGAAATCACCAATTCCTGGTGATCGACCCAAAGTCACCCGGCTGGTTTTGATGCCTAAGGCGGAACTAGAACTCACTGATTCCTGGTGATTGACCCAAAGTCACCCAGCTGGTTTTGATGCCTAAGGAGAAACTAGAACTCACCAATTCCTGGTGATCGACCCAAAATCACTCAGCTGGTTTCGATGCCTAAGGTGGAACTAGAACTCACTGATTCCTGGTGATTGACCCAAAGTCACCCAGCTGGTTTTGATGCCTAAGGAGAAACTAGAACTCACCAATTCCTGGTGATCGACCCAAAATCACTCAGCCGGTTTTGATGCCTAAGGTGGAACTAGAACTCACTGATTCCTGGTGATCGACCCAAAGTCACCCGGCTGGTTTTGATGCTTAAGGTGGGATTAGAACTCACCATCTCCTGGTGATTGGTGCAAACTCATCTAACTGGCTTTCATGTCTAAGGAGGGACTAGAACTCACTATGTTTTGGTCACTGGCCAAAATTACCCAGCTGGTTTTGATACCTAAGGCGGGACTTGAATTCACTTTTTTTTATTGATTGGCCCAAAGTCATTCAGCTTTTTATAGCTTATGAGGGACTAGAATTCTTCTGTTTCCTAAGTTGATGCTTTAACCAAGTCTGTTCAACCTCTTCCCCCAGATGTTCTAACATCCTCTGGGTAAGACATCTTGTAAGTAAATTGGGGGTTATCTTTTCATTCAGATTTCAAGAGTTGTTTTGCTCGTTCATGGGAAAATCCTATATTTTTCGTCTTGTTTACCACTTCTGTGTAAGGGTAATTACTGTTAGACTCCTTTATGTCAATTTTTATGCTACAGAAATATGTTAAAAACACAACTTGTCTTTAAAATAAATTAGGAATGATTGGATGCTGCTGAAAACATTACCATCCTGAGATGTAAACAAGCCTTTAAAAAGTTCTTTGGAATGCCACTAATGTAGTTTGACAATGCAAATAAATAAACACTAGGAACTTATAATGCTGCCGAACATATTCACCATCCACTCTAGAGATTTGAAATGAATTCCTTTCAAGGGAGGGAGAAGGAGGAGAAGGGAGATCAAGAGATACGTATCTTTTTAATTTCTAATTTATTACATGATTTATTGATTTATTGCTGATATTTCATTACACCTCTATCTCTCTATCTCTTAATTATTTCTGTCTCTATATATCCATCCATCCATCCATCCATCCATCCATCCATCCATCCATCCATCCATCCATCATCTATCTATCTATCTATCTATCTATCTATCTATCTATCTATCTATCTATCTATCTATCTATCTATTATCTATTTTTTCTATTGGCATCCTTCAGTCTCAAAAGACTATGGTATCGTGCTCTGGAAACAGCATCTAGTCTCCAGGGGAGCTTTTCACCAGGCTCGCCTGGTTCGCCAGTTGCGCCCCTTCCTTGATCGGGATGCCTTATGCACAGTCACTCATGCTCTTGTTACCTCTCGCTTGGATTATTGCAATGCTCTTTAGATGGGGCTCCCCTTGAAGTGCACTCGGAGGCTTCAGTTAGTCCAGAATGCAGCTGCGTGGGTGATAGAGGGAGCCGCATATGGCTCCCATGTAACACCACTCCTGCGCAGGCTGCACTGGCTGCCTGTGGTCTTTCGGGTGCACTTTAAGGTTCTGGTTACTACCTTAAAAGTGCTCCATGGCTTAGGGCCTGGGTACTTACGGGACCACCTACTGTTACCTCACGCCTCCCACCGACCCGTACGCTCACACAGAGAGGGACTTCTCAGGGTGCCGTCCGCCAAACAATGTTGGCTGGCGGCCCCCAGGGGAAGGTCCTTCTCTGTGGGGGCTCCTACCCTCTGGAACGAACTTCCCCCTGGTTTGCGCCAAATATTTGATCTTCGGACTTTTCACCGCGAATTGAAAACGTATTTATATACTCGCGCGGGGCTGGCTTAAGTTTCTGTTAGTTTTTAAATTTTTAAATTTTTTAAATTTCTAAATTTTATATGAATTTTAACGGGTTTTTAGATTTTAAATGTTTTAAAGTTTCGGCCAATTGTATAATAAGTTTTTTAATTTTGTTTTTAATTGTATATTGTTTGTGTTTTATTTCGGCTGTAAACCACCCTGAGTCCTTCGGGAGTAGGGCGGTGTAGAAATCTAATAAATCATCATCATCATCATCATCATCATCTAGTGTGGCTAAAAAGGCCAATTCGAGAGTGGCAATCCCTTCCACACGGAGGGCAGATACATTCTGTCCCCTGCCCAGCCCCCAGATTTCGCTGGTTCTGGGACTGCCTCTTTGCCTCAGCCTGCCGAACAAATGTCTCTTCGAATTGGAGAAGGCCATGCTGTGTCTTTAGCCTCCAAGCTGAACGATCGGAGGTCAAGGTTTCCCAGTTGTTAATATCCCAGGGCCTTTAGGTCCCTCTTGCAGATATCCTTATATTGCAGCTGTGGTCTCCCTCTGAGGCGCTTTTTCCTGCATTAATTCTCCATACAGGAGATCTTTCGGAATCCAGCCATCAGCCATTCTCACGACATGCCCAAGCCACTACTGAAACGTCGCTGTTTCAGTAGTGTATACATTTTTTATTTTTTTATTTATTTTATTTGTCACAACATTATATATAAGCATAAGCACGAAATAACTATACGATATATAAGCATATATATAACCATAGGTATGTAATAACTATATGAAATTGTATACAATCATGCTATCATGCTAGAAATTCCAGCACGTTCCAAGACTGCGCTATTTGGAACTTTGTCCTGCCAGGTGATGCCAAAAATATGTCAGAGACTGTGCATATGGAGAGAGAGAGAGAGAGAGAGAGAGAGAGAGAGAGAGAGAGAGAGAGACATACAACATATTGATATTTGAGGGACCTTGATTTTTTTTCTTCTTGCTATCTCATTCTATTTTCATTCTCTCCTATTTTTGTTTTTAACATGAATCTGAATCTGAATCAGAATAGAGCTGGAACCATGGAGATCTTCTGGTCCAACCCCCTATTCAAGCAGGAGATCCTCTATCATTTCAGAAAAATGGCTGCCCAGACTCTTCTTGCTGGCCCCTGTTCTAGTCCAACCGTGGCTCAAGCAGGACCATTTTAGATAGATGGCCAATCTTCAGATAGTCCAATTTTTTAAAAAAAAAAACCTCCAGTGATGAAGCATCTACAAGTTCTGAAGGCAAGCTGTTCCACTGGTTAATTAACATAATAACAGAGTTGGAAGGGACCTTGGAGGTCTTCTAGTCCAACCCCCTGCTCAAGCAGAAGACCCTATACCATTTCAGATAAATGGCTCTCCAGTCTGTCCTTAAAAACCTCCAATAATGGAGCACCCACAATTTCTGAAGGCAACTTCTGTTCCAGTGTTCCAAATTTCTCCTTTCCTTGGTTAGTTTCCATCAGTGGTGGGTTTCAGCCAGTTCGCACCTATTTGGGAGAACCGGTTGTTAACTTTCTAAGTAGTTCGGAGAACTGGTTGTTGGAAGAAATCTTATTTTGTTTTTTTCCACTTTATGGGGCTAATCCTGTAAGGAAGGCAGGAAGGAAACATTCTGGTGGTGTTTCTAGCCTCATCTTTATTGCCCTGCTTACAGAAACTGCCTCTCTGGTTAACTCTTATTACATTGTAACAGCTAAGGCAAAGTGCCCATCATCATGAGTGACATTGAGTTGGCCATGCCCACACAGTCACATGACCACCAAGCCACGCCTATCCAGCTGGCCTTAGGGCAGAAAACCAATTGTTAAATTATTTGAATCCCACCACTGGGTTTCCATCCATTCTTGCCTTCAGGTGCTTTGGAAAATAGTTTGACCCCTTCTTCTTTGTGGCAGCCCCTCATACATTGGAACATCACTTTCATGTTACCACGTTACAAAAAAGATGTTGAGATTTTGGAGGGGGGAAAATGCAAAGAGGAGCAACTAAGACGATTAAAGGCCTGGAGTTTGCAGAATTGGGTATGGCCAGTCTAGAGAAAAAAAGGACTAGGGGGGACATGATAGCAGGATTCCAGTATTTGAGGGGCTGCCACAAAGAAGAGGGGGGTCAAATTATTCTCCAAAACACCAAAGGGCAGGACAAGGAACGATAGATGGAAACTCATCAAGGAGAGAAGCAACCTGGAATGAAGGAGAAACATCCTATCAGTGAGGACAATTAAGCAGAGGAACAGATTGCCTTCAGAAATCATCGCTGGAGGTTTTTAAGAAGACACTGGAGAGCCACCTACCTGAAATGGAATAGACCAGTGATGGCTAAGCGTTTTGCCCTCACATGCCAGGAGCGGGAGGAGCGCAGGGGGAGTTGTGTGTGCGCATGCCCACACCCATAATTCTATGCACCTATGCACATAGTTGGGAAGTTGGCAAATGGGCCATTTCTGGCCTCCAGAGAGCTTCCAGGGGGGTGGGGAAGGTGATTTTCACCCTCCCCAGACTCCTAGAAAGGCTCTGAAGACTGCAGACAGCAAAAAATGGGCCTTCCGATCCCACTGGACGTTGGCAAATGAGACATTTCCAGCCTCTGGAGGGCCTCTGGGGGAGTGGGGAAGGCTGTTTTCACCCTCCTTGGGCTCCTAGAAAGGCTCTGGAGACTGGGGAGAGAGAAAAACAGGCCTCCCCCCGCAAGGCCCTCCGGAGGCAGGAAACAGCCTGTTTCCCTACTTCTGGTGGGCCCAGAAAACCCAAAAATGTGCGCGCCCGTGCTGAGCTCACATGCCCACTGATATGGCTATGCATGCCACCTGTGGCATGCATGCCATAAGTTCACCATCATGGGTATAGAGTCTTCTGCTTGAGCAAGGGGCTGAACTAGAACATGGGTGTCAAACCTGATTTCATTGAGGGCCGCATCAGGGTTGTGTTTGACCTCGGGGGGGCCGGGATGGACAGGGCCAGGGGGAGCATGGCCAGCTCGATGTCACTTGTGTGAGGGGTGCCTGTGGTGTCCCGAGTGCTCTGCCAGCGAAAACTGGCTTCCAAGCTCTGCTTTTGGCTGTGACGGCCTTCTGCAACCCTCTGCCAGCAAAAGTTGTTGTGACTCGTCCTCCCTCCTCTCCTCAGCCGGGCCCCTCCCGTCTCCAACCGGGCCTGTTATCAGACTCCGAGTCTGATAATGAAGATGAACGGCCTGTCATGCCTCCAGCCCCCGGCCCTGGCCCCATGCCCGGAGATGATTCCAGGAGTGAACAAACAAGCCCGATAAACCTCACTCATACGGCGTGTGTTCCTTTGGCTCAGCTGTCAGAGGAAGCCAGCCAGGTGCTGGAATTACTGACAGCAGATCCAAATGAAGACAATTTAGAGTTGGAGGACCCTCGCTTCTGGAGATCTGAGAGGCAACGCCAGCAGAAGGAAGGGAGGGGCAGGCCTGGATAAATGCTGAGTCATGGAGCCACACCCCACAGCCTATATAAAGGACCTGCTTTTGGCATTCCAACCTTAAGTCAAGCAAAGTCTTAGCTAGTTTGCTGATATCGGACTCTATCGCTGAAGTCACAACTTGGACTCTTGCCTGCCCTGATAAACCTCGAAGGAACTTGGCAAGCTGCAAAGGCTTCGTTGCCAAGTTTGTTACGGACTTCCTTGACTCGTGCGTCTGAGTGGGAATGGGACACGACATCAGTAGAGCTCAGGAGGGCCACCCATGGTCCTCGCAAGCTCCATTTTTACTGGAAGAGGCACCACGGGGAGGTCCTTTGCTGTTTCCGGGGCAGCCTCACAGGCCATATCTAAGCACCCCGTGGGCTGGATCTGACCCCCAGGCCTTGAATTTGATACCCCTGGACTAGAAGATCTCTAAGGTGTCAGGGTTCCAAATAACACCCCCAACAAAATCAAACTGTGAGGCTTGTGATTACTCAAAGCCTAACTTTTATTAGAGGTGTGATATTGGCACATCTGTGGAAAACCCGAATCAGAGAGCTTCCGGGTTTCCCTCACCCAAAAGAAAGTTCAAGCCCTTGCCCAATTCTCCCACATGTCCGCCACTGCTCCAATCTGTTCCTTCGTGTACAGAAGACAACCTCCGCTTTCTTCTCAGCCCAGCTGTCGGACACCATGGCCTGGAACTCCTCTGCAAAGTTTTATTATGGCTAATTCTACTTCACTCATGCAATCCACCCTCCCAACTTCCCACGGTAGGATTGTGGCAGGCCTGGATTCTGAAGGCACCAAGATAATATGGCTTCCAGAACAGTTCTATTCTGATTGATTGATTGATTGATTGATTGATTGAGAAGTTGTGGGTGATTCATCATGGAGGTTTCTAAGAAGAGACTGGGGAGCAACTTGTCTCAAATGGTATATTAATGGTATATTGAGCAGGGGTTGTAACAGGGGTGAAATGCTCCCGGATCGGAGGGGATCGCCCGAACCGGTAGTGATGGTGGCTGCTGGTTCGGAGGACCGGTAGTAAAAATCCCTGGCCCCGCCCCCCTGCCTCTGCTGAGCCGCACCATCTGCAGAGGTTTGTTTTTTTTTACTTTTAAAAGCTGGTTTTGCTTCAGCTGAAACAGGCCTTTAAAAGTAAAAAACAGCAGAACCTTACTTGTACTCTTACTTGTAGAAAACATGTTTTCTACAAGTAAGAGTAGAGATTCTAAGGCACTTACCTGATTACTGAGGAACGCATGGCCACAGCCCGAAAGCAGTTTCAGTTTCAGCCCAGACAGCATCAATCGCTCAGCTAATCTATTTCCTAGGTGATCAACTGGCTGGCTTTGCGAGCTGAGGAACTCTGGGATTTGAAGTCCACAATAAAATAAAATAAAATAAAATAAAATAAAATAAAATAAAATAAAATAAAATAAAATAAAATAAAATAAAATAAAATAAAATAAAATAAAATAAAATAAAATAAAATAAAATAAAATAAAATAATCAAATAAAATAAAATAAAATAAAATAAAATAAAATAAAATAAAATAAAATAAAATAAAATAAAATAAAATATTTGTGCAGCTTTCTGAGATTTGGTGTGTTTCTGTAGTGTTTCACTCTAACTACACAAACACACAAAATCTCAGAAAGCTGTATTGTGTGTGTGTGTGTGTGTGTGTGTGTTAGTTGTGTGTGTGTAAAGTGTGAAAGTTGGTTTTTGAGCTTTTTGTGGCTGTGTGAAGTGTGAAGTGTGAAGTGCAGCTGCTTTTACATTGTGTGTGAGTCAGTTGTGTTGTTTGTGTGTAAAGTGTGAAAGTTGGTTTTTGGTACCTCTTATTGTTTTTTTATACTTTGTTTATTATTTTTATTATTTATTGTTATTGGCCACGCCCACCAAGCCATCTGACCACCAAGCCATGCCCACCAATTAAGCCACGCCCACAGAACCGGTAGGGAAATTTTTTAGATTTCACCCCTGGGTTGTAAGACCTCCAAGGTACCTTCCAGCTCTATTCTGATTGATTGATTGATTGTTAGTAGGTCTGAGTCAAAAGGAAAAAAGAATTTTCAGATCTATCTTTCATTTCACGAGACATTTCCCCCTCTTCTTTTGGTCTACAACAAGAAACTTGGTAGAGGTTACTTCAAGAACTTGCCATTATACAACTTCTTTTATTAAAGTTCCAGGTTTTATCACTGCTTTTAAAGTTTTATCACTGTTTTTGAAGAGCTTTTATTTTGTTGTCTGGCAGACTTTGTTTATTTTTGACACAGAAAATAGATGTAATAGTAATTGATTTTCCTTACTGGTCAATCCCACCTTGTTTAGCCATAACTGTGGCTGGTTTGTTGATACACAGATAGTTTGTGACTTAGAACCATTCATTTAGTGACCGTTCTAAGTTACAAGGGCACTGAAAAGGGTGGCTTATGACTGTTTTTCACATTTATGACAGGGTGGTATTCACTTACCGTATTTTTCGGAGTATAAGACGTGCCAGAGTATAAGATGCACCTTAGTTTTTGGGGAGAAAAATTTAAAAAAAGCTGATTGGCAGGTGGATCGGCCTCTGGAATACCTCCAATCAGCTGTTCCCAGAGGTGAATTTTAGCAACAGGTTCCTTGGTTGTGAGCTCTGTGCCTTTTTTTTTTTTTTTGCTTTTTTTTCCTGCCTCTGAAAGCCTCCAAAACAGAACTTCAGAAAAAAAGCCTCTGAAACTCTGTTTGGGGGCTTCTTTTCTGAAGCTCTGTTTGGAGGCTTCTTTTCTGAAGCTCTGTTTGGGGGCTTCTTTTCTGAAGCTCTATTTGGGGGCTTCTTTTCTGAAGCTCTGTTTGGGGGCTTCTTTTCCGAAGTTCTGTTTGGGGGGCTTCTTTTCCGAAGTTCTGTTTGGGGGGCTTCTTTTCCGAAGCTCTGCTTGGGGGCTTCTTTTCCAAAGCTCTGTTTGGGGGCTTCTTTTCCGAAGCTCTGCTTGGGGGCTTCTTTTCCAAAGCTCTGTTTGGGAGCTTCCTTTTTGAAGTTCTGTTTGGAGGCTTCTTTCCTGAAGCTCTGTTTGAGAGCTTCTTTTCTGAAGCTCTGTTTGGGGGCTTCTTTTCTGAAGCTTCTTTCAGCCTCTGAAACCTCCATTTGAGAAGCTGGGCATGGCTACATTCGGAGAATAAGACTCACCCTCTTTTTTTGGGGAAAAAGGTGCATCTTATACTCCAAAAAATATAGTACTTCACTACCGGTTCACAAATGTGAGCGCATACGCCATCTCTGTGCATGCACAGGGCCTTCCACGCATGCTCAGAGAGTCAAAAACAGGATATGATGACATCCGGGCAGGTGGGCGGAGCTGCAGCAGCTGCCGCTACCAGTTTCCCCGAACAGGATAGAACCGGCTGAATACCACTACTGATTTATGACCTCTGCAGCATCCTAATGGTCACGTGATCAAAATTCAGATGCTTGGTAACAGACTCGCTGTTCTGTCCTCCTCCACCTCTGTCTGAATGATGGCTTAATTAGCTGGCACTATCAGCTCCGGCGACAAAAGAGCCAGTGTCTGCAAGAGCCCTCATTATCTTCCACGATGCTGGTGAGTCACAAACTTCAGCTCTAGTCAATCAGTGGATTTGCCTGTTACAAAGAGACACAGCAGCTCTGGCTGCCTTTTATATCCTGTGGGGTGTGGCTCCATGACTCAGCATTTCCTAGGCCTTCCCCACCCTTGCTTCTGTTGTTCCCTTCTCTCCTGCCTACGAAACCTAGGATTCAACCATGCCTGATTGCTGTCAGCTGGGTCTGCAGGCGTGGCCTGGGGGGGGAAGAGTCAGGGGATGGAGGCCTCGTTATCTCTTTCACCTGGCCTGCTTCTGGCTCCTGGAGGTGAACCAGGGAAGCCGGTGCTCCCGAGGTAAGTCCTGACGGCCCTTCCCCCTCACTGTCCAGGTCACTTTCTGGCAGCAGGGCCGGCTCGGGGGGTGCAGACACAGCACTCACATTTACGATGGTCGCAGTGTTCCCAGGGTCCCCTTTTCCGACCTTCTGCCAAGACAAGTCAATGGGGAAGCCTGCTGTAACTTAATAAGTGCAGTGATTCGCTTAACAACTCTGGCCAGAAAGATCGTAAAATGGGGCAAAACCCACTTAGTAACTCTCTTCACTTAGCAACACAAATTTTGGGCTCAGTGGTCGAGGACTAACTGTACCTCCCAGTTAGTCCCGCTGATAACCTCAAGGCCTCGAGTAGAAAATGCCAGAAATGGGAGGGAAATTCTTGGATCAATTCAAACTGTGTCTGTATTTAAGATATTATGGAGCATCTTCCTTTTTAAGATGCAAACAAGACTGGGAAAAAAATGTAGGTGTTGATAGAAGCCCCTCAAATGTAGCACTTTTCCAATATTTGAGGGGCTCCTACAAAATTAAGAAGGTCAAACTATTTTCCAAAGCACCGATAACCAAAACAAGAAACAATTGATGAAACTAACCAAGGAGAGAAGCAACCTGGAATTAAGGAGAAACTTCCTGACAGTGGAGACAATTAACCAGTGGAACAACTTGCCACCAGAAGTTGTGGGTGCTCCATCACTGGAGGTTTTTAAGAAGAGATTGGACAGGCATTTGTCTGAAATGGTATAGGGTTTCCTGCCTGGGCAGGGGGTTGGACTAGAAGACCTCCACGGTCTCTTCCAACTCTGTTGTTCTATGTTCTATGAAATACTTTGAGGTCCTTTTGTGGTGCTTATTGGAGTCTAAATCATGAAAGCTCTTGAGGAATTGTTCCTTTTAAAAGATAACATGAAACCTGCATTGCAGAAAGAGACAAGCCAGTTGCTGAAAGTTGTTAAACTTTTGATGGAAAAGTTTAGACTTTATCGAAACAGAGTTGCTGTAATTAATATATTTGTAGGGCTATATAAAAGAAGATGTTTTTATGGAAACTATAAAAAAGAACTTTTATGGAACTGTTGTCTTGTTCTACAGCATCTTTAATCACATTCATTCTTTTTTTTTTAACTGTATTATTATAACAAAGGTGTTGAAAACAAAGATCTATTGATCAACTGAGTGTAGAGATAACCTCCTGAGCACTGTGTTTGTTCAAATGTGTGAAATTCGTATCCTGAGTAAAGTGAGATCAAGATTTTGAAAGTCAGTCTTCAGTCTTAGATGTGTCTAACTAAGTTTTAATTAATCCTTTAGAACAGGGGTCTCCAACCTTGTCAACTTTAAGACTTGTGGACTTCTACTCCCAGAATTCCTCAACCAGCAAAGCTGGGAGTTCTGGGAGTTGAAGTCCACAAGTCTTAAAGTTGACAAGGTTGGAGACCCTTGTTTCAGAAAAGGAAGGAAGGAAGGAAGGAAGGAAGGAAGGAAGGAAGGAAGGAAGGAAGGAAGGGAGGGAGGGAGGGAGGGAGGGAGGGAGGGAGGGAGGGAGGTCATTTATTTTGATGATGATCAAATATTGATTAATTAAACAGACAAGCCATCATTAAGGTTATTACTGATAGCACTTGGAAAAAAAGAATTTGTGATTCTGCTTAGCTTCACCTGCTGCTTCCTGTTTGTTAGGAAGCTTGTGATCCACTTACAAGTCTGTTCCGGTACCTATAGCTGTTCCGGTACCTATATACCTATAGCTGTTCCGGTACCTATAGCTGTTCCGGTACCTATAGCTGCTTTAGCTTAGTTAGAAGAGTGTCTGGAATGATGGTATTGAATATTGAACTAAAGTCTACAAAGAGGACCCTTGCGTAGGTCTTTGGAGATTCAAGATGCTGTAGGATGTACTGCAGAGCCATATTAACAGCATCATCTGTTGATCTATTTGCTCGGTATGCAAATTGCAAGGGGTCTAACAGCGGATCCATGATGGTTTTCAAGTAGGAAAGCACTAGCCTTTCAAAGGTTTTCATGACTACAGATGTTAAAGCAACTGGTCTGTAGTCATTCAGTTCCTTGATGGTGGGCTTCTTCGGCACTGGGATGATGGTAGAGCGTTTGAAGCAAGAAGGAACATAACACATCTCTAGTGATTTATTGAAAATAGAATAGAATAGAATTTTTATTGGCCAAGTGTGATTGGACACACAAGGAATTTGTCTTGGTGCATATGCTCTCAGTGTACATAAAAGAAAAGATACGTTCATCAAGGTACAAAATATGGGTGAAGATGGGGGCCAACTGGTCAGCACAGACTTTTAAGCAAGAAGGCGTTATTTTGTCTGGGCTTGGAGCTTTTCCTGGCTTTTGTCTGTGAAATAGGTCTTGCACTTCCTTTCCTGTGATCACTAGGGGTTGTGAACCCAATGGGATGGGGTCAGTCGTAGGAGGCTTGGCTGTTGTTGGTGTGTCTGAGATGGGGGTTGTGGAGATAGGTGGCTGTAGTTTCCTTTCAAAGAAGAAGAAACTTCTTGGATGAGAATAATAATAATAATAATAATTTAATTTTTATACTGCCCTTCTCCCGAAGGACTCAGGGCGGTGAACAGGCAGATAAAATAATACAATATATTACAATAAAAATACTATTTAAAAAACTTATTCAATATAGCCTAAATTTAAAATACAATACAAAATATAAAATAAACCCCAATAAAATCCATGTTTAAAAACCCTATTTAAGCCAGTCCTGCTCGGAAGAATAGATATGTCTTCAGCTCGCGGTGAAAGGTCCGGAGGTCAGGAAGTTGTCGAAGTCCTGGGGGAAGCTCATTCCAGAGGGTAAGTGCCCCCACCGAGAAGGCTCTCCCCCTGGGGGTCGCCAGCCTACACTGTTTGGCTGACGGCACCCTGAGAAGACCCTCTCTATGGGAGCGTACTGGTCGGTGGGAGGCATGTGGTAACAGAAGGCAGTCCCGAAGATATCCCGGTCCTATGCATTGGAGCGCTTTAAAGGTGGTAACCAACACCTTGAAGTGCACCCGGAAGAACACAGGTAGCCAGTGCAGCCTACGCAGGATCGGTGTTATATGGGAGCCACGAGTGGCTCCCTCTATCACCCGCACAGCTGCATTCTGAACCAACTGAAGTCTCCGGGTGCACCTCAAGAAGCAAGATGACTTCAAGGAAAAACAAAAAAAAATCCAGTTGCCTCTTGAAAAAAGTAGTTTTGGGACAACCATGACCTGGATGATTGAGAATCTCTATAGATACTCTTCTTCAGAGGTGTGCATCAATTTTTTCTGGGTAAAGGTCGTGATCAAATCAACCCCAGCTTCCATTCACCCAACGGGATGGCACATAACCACCATCTTTATCCCATTTTTCCGAGTAGCAGTTTCTCCATATTTGAGAGCTATTTATTAAACCTATATTTCTTCTCGCTCGTCATTGTGTTTGGTGCGGGAAATTTATGAGTGCAGGGTTGGCTCCGTCTTCAGGATTAAGGCTGGGGAGTAGAAAATGCCTTAACAGCCCTCTTCCCCGTTACATAAAAAATCATAAATTTTGCCTCCTTGGAACTCTTCTTGTGGAATATATCCTGCCTTTTGTAGCATTTCCTCCAGGGAAATTCCACTGACTGTTAGATGATCAGCCAGACAACTAAATTATCAAAAGTTCTCCATTAAATAACACAAGTATGATCGGTCGAGTATTTTGCATTCTCCAGGCGGTTTTCAAACACCCCTGGTGGATAATTGTCACTTAATGTTTTTAAAAGGATGGCCACCTTGAATGACTCTTTGTTAAAAAGTTCAGATTGGCCATGCGTTAAGAAGCTGGCGCAAAGGTGTAAATTCATGGTGTAATCGCTTGTGTAATTGTGTGGTTACAAAGTGCAATCACTGATGGTTTTTAAGAAGAGATTGGACAGCCATTTGCCTGGAATGGGTATATAGGGTCTTCTGGGCGAGCAGGGGCTTGAATTAGAAGTGGTCTGTTCTGTTTCCCTTCCCCCAATACTCCCAGCAAAGAGTCCGTCAGAGGCCTTCCTTTTTTTTCCTTTTATTTACATAGATACATGTCCTGGCCACGTCTACCCACGGGCCTGCCAAGTTTCTGGAGATAACGAGGAAATTATAGATAAGGCCAGAATTACTCACGAATATATTCTTCCCTCCATGAATTAGCTTGCGCCAAATTCATTGCTTTGTCCGAGACAAAAAACCAGGAAGTCCCGCCTCCTATTTATAGTCTCTGCAGATGTCACTGCATGACAATTATGACTTGGCTTTGTCCCAACTCTTCCGCTGCTGCGCACGCCGATCAAGCCTCACGTAACCTTGCGTCCCTCCAAAACTGTTCTTGGGCGTTGCCAAATCAGAAGAAGGCCGGGAGAATCAGGCCTTGCCGGCCCCTCCCTTTGAGTGGGTGCCAGGGAGGGAGAGGGCTCAAGAGAAGCAGGGCTTGCCAGGTCTTCTCCCTCATTTTCTGAATCATCCGAGTCCAGGAGTCTGGGTCCAGGAACCTGGGTCACAACACTATCCCTCACCGCAGGGCCCTTCCCCCGGGGCTGACGATCGGGATGCGGTCGGGCTGGGTTCTGCTCATGGAAGGCCTGCACCAGGTCAGGGGCATGAGCCGGAGGCATCTACCCAGGAGAAATCAGTCCCGTATCCCTTCCACGCGATCAAATATTGGAAACGACCCTTTAGCCAGCGAGAGTCTCGTACGCTGTGGACTTCGTATTCCTCAGATCCGTCCTCAGCGACAGTGACGGGTGCTGTTGGGCACCGAAGGGGACTCGGTGTGGCCTCAGGAACCAGAAGGGACCGGTGAAAAACGGGGTGGATCCGCATGGATCGTGGCAGGGTCAGTCGGTAGGCTACCGGGTTGATGACTGCCTCGACAGGGAACGGGCCGATGAATCGGTGGTCCAACTTCTACCGGGCGGTCGGACGGGAGGTGTTTGGTGGAGAGCCACACCCGGTCTCCAACTGCCAGCGGGGCGTTGCCCGTCGGGAGCGGTCGGCGGACGTTGTAGTCCTCCTTTGCCCGATTCAGCTGCTGACGTACAACTGTTGGACCGCATGCAATTCCGTCAGGAAGGTCTGCGTTCGGGAACAGGAGAGTCGGTGGTGCCAGAGGAAGAGCCGCGGATGGTACCCACATTGGCAAAGAACGGGGTCATCTGAGTAGAGGTGTGCTGAGAGTTGTTAAAAGCAAACTCCGCCAGGGACAGGTAGTCGGCCCAGTTGTCCTGTTGCTGGTTGATGAAGCAACGGAGATACTGTTCCAGTATACCGATGACCTTCTCTGTACCCCGTCGGTCTCCGGATGGTGCGAGCGACGACAGACATACCTGCACCTCCAACGCGCCATCAGGCTCTTCCAGAAGCGGGCTGTGAACTGAACTCCACGGTCCGAAACCACCCTGTCCGGTAGACCATGGAGGCGGAAGATGTGCTGCAGAAAGAGGCGGGCGTTTTGCGGCTGTGGGCAGTCCGCGGCAGGGGATGAAGTGTGCCATCTTGGTGAGCATGTCCACCACCACCAGCACCGTGGTGAACCCAGAGGACGGCGGCAGGTCTGTCAGGAAATCCATAGAGATCGCCCCAGGGTCTGTCGGGTGTCGGCAAGGGCTGGAGGAGCCGGAGGGGCCCCGTGGCGGTCTTGGCTTGCCGGCACGGTACGCAGGATGTCACGAGGCATGTATCATGCCGCACTGGGCCACCAAAAGGTCCGTGTCACCAGGTGGAGGGTCTTGAAGAACCCAAAATGTCCTGCTGCAGGGTTGTCGTGGCACTGGGTCATGACGAGGGCTCGGAGTGGTCCTGTGGGCACATATAATCGCCCAAACTTGAGTAAGTCCTCCTCCAAGGTCCAAGGAGACGTGGGGCCCACCTCCGCCTCCTTTGCTGCGACCAGGCGTCCTGGCGCTGCGCCTCGCACCTGGGCCCGCAAGTCCACTGGCTCCGTGCTGCGGCCAAGGCTTCTGCCGGCAGCACTGTCCGTGGAGGAAGGGGTCCTTGGCGCAGAGGTACTCTGGCTTGCGGGACAGGGCATCCGCCTCCGGTTGTGACCGCTGGGAATGTAGGTCACGCGAAGTTGAACCGGCAAAACAACGACCACCGGATCTGCCGCTGGTTCAACTTCCGAGCTGTGGTGAGGTGCTCGAGATTCCGATGGTCCGCTCGACCTCCACCTGATGTCGGGCCCTCCAGATGGTGTCGCCAAGCCTCGAATGCAGCCTTGATAGCCAGCAACTCTTTTCCCAGATAGTGTAGTTGCGCCGGAAGGGTTGAGTTTCCGGGAGTAGTAAGCGAGGGAAAAAGTGTGCCGCCATTCGCCGGAGCCTGTAGCAGCACCGCCCCAGAGCCACATTGACGCGTCCGTTTCCACCACAAAAGGCCGGAGCGGGTCGGGATGCCTCAGGACGGGTTCCGTGTGAAGGCTTTCTTGAGGGCTGTGAATGCTTCTTGCTGCGGGGACCCCACCGAATGCAACCTTCTTCCTGAGGAGCTGGGTAAGTGGAGCTGTCAGTGTGGCGAAGCCCGGATGAAGGTCCGGTAGTAGTTGGCGGCCCAGCAGGCGCTGAACATCCTTCACCCGACGAGGGCTTCCCAGCTACACAAAGCTTCTACTTTACATGGGTCCATGGCTATGCCCTCGGGCGAGATGATATGCCCGAGGAATTCTATGGAAGTCCGGAAGAAGACGCATTTCTCCAGTTTCGCATTGAGTTGTTGCTCCGCAAGCGTTGCAGAACCAGACCGACGTGTCGGTGGCTTTCCTGGACCGAGTAAATCAGGATGTCGTCGAGGTAGATAACCACGAACCGATCCAACATGTCTCGGAACACGCTGCTCATGAAGTGCTGAAAACGGCGGGAGCATTGGTCAACCCAAATGGCATGACAGTGTATTCGTAGTGTCCGTATCGGTGCCGAATGCCGCCTTCCATTCGCCTCCTTCTCGTATCCGCACCAGGTTGTAGGCCCCGGAGATCGAGCTTGGTGAAGATCGTGGCCTCGCAACCTTTCCAGTAGCTCCGGATGAGCGGGGGTAGCGATTCCGCACCGTAATGGCGTTTGGCGGCGGTAATCACAGCATAGGCGCAAGTCCCTGTCTTCTTCTTCACAAAGAGGACCGGGGCCGAGAGAGGGACTTTGAAGGCCGGATGAACCCTCGGGCCAGGTTTTTGTCCAGGAAGTCCCTGAGGCGGCCAACTCGGCCCGACATGGAATACAGGCGTCCCACAGGCAGTGGTGCGTTGGGCAGAAGGTCCACGGGCAATCGTGGGGCCGATGCGGGGTAGTCGGTCCGCCTCCTTCTCGCTGAACACGCCGGGCGAAGTCCGTCAGCTCAGGAGGCAAGGTGATGGCAGCGGTGGGGACGTTCTGGCCGGCACAGGTGTGGCGGATGTGATCGACGCACTGCAGACTCGGGAAAGAGATGGCGTTCCGTGACCAGGCCACCTGAGGATCGTGGGTCCGAAGCCAGGCCAACCCAAGGACCAAGGGAAAATGAAGGTCCGCCGTGACATAAAACTGGATCGCCTCCTCATGGTCCCCAATAGCCAGGCGCAAAGGCTGGGTGGCGAATTTAATGGGGCCGGACACCAGTTCTCGTCCATCAATTGTCTCTACCCGCATCGGAGGGTCCACCGGAACCACGGGGACCGCAAACTGGGTCACAAAGGCCTGGTCCATAAAGTTTGTTGTGGCCCCTGAGTCCACCAGCGCATGCGCCTGGAGCCCGTCCGACTGGTTCCCCAACCATATCCGTGTGTCCAGAATCAGATGCCGAGGGGGCCCAGAGTCTACTTCCAACGTCCAGTGGGGTTAGTAATGCGTGCCCGACCTAGGGTTTCCCGAGGTCGGGCCTGCTCCGCTTCGATTGGTCACGCTGTGATTCGGGGACGGCGTGCCCCACTTCGCTTTCTGGGGCAAGAAGCGGCGAAGTGGCCGGGCTCCCACAGTACAGGCACAATCCCCTTGGCGCCCGGTTCCGCCTCCTGGGCTGTTAGGCGAGGTCTGGCCGCTCCCAACTCCATGGGCTCTTCCGCAGCGGTTACAAAACGTGGGCGACCCTGGGTGCTGGTGGTGCAGGAAGTGGGGTGCAGATGTCGACGGAGGGTCCCGGGGTGCGACGGGACGGTCGCCCGTTGCAGACGGGCATCGAGGCGGAGACAAAGGGCACCAAGTTGTCGAGGGTCCGCGCCTCCACCGGGCCAGCTCGTCTTGCAATTCCTCTGAGAGTCCCTCCTGAACGCGCGTCCACCAGCGCTGCATCATTCCAGTCAGAGTCCTGGCACAAAAGACGAAATTGGCGATGTACTCCTGCAGGGGCGTTTCCTTGACGGAGTTCCTTAAGGCGCCTGGTTGCCGTCAGCATTCGAACGGGTCCTCATACATGGTGCGAGGTGCTGCCAAAACGCTGTTGGTCCGCCAGCAGGGGCTGTCCTGGAGCAAGAGGGCGTGGCCCATCGAGCAGCCGAGCCGGAAAGAAGGTTAATCACGAAGGCCACCTTAGCCCGGTCGCCTGGGAAATCCTCTGGCCTCATAGCCATGTAGAGCTGGCACTGTCCCAAGAAGGTCGGGAACATCTCAGGCTGCCCAGAAAACTTATCCGCACGGTTATCGGGCACTTGCGGCGAGGAGGAGGAGTGGGAGGATGGGGGGCTGCAGGCACATTCCTGGCAGCAAGTTGGCCTGCCAAGTGAGCCACTTGCTGCTGGAGCTGTTGATTAGCCGCTGTAGCTGCTCTAACTGCTGCTGTACCTGCTGCTGATCCATCTTTGGTGGAAGATGTTTTAGTCAGGTCTCGGACAAAATGTTCTGTTTCCTTCCCCAATACTCCCAGCAAAGAGTCCGTCAGAGGCCTTCCTTTTTTCCTTTTATTTACATAGATACATGTCCTGGCCACGTCTACCCACGGGCCTGCCAAGTTTCTGGAGATAACGAGGAAATTATAGATAAGGCCAGAATTACTCACGAATATATTCTTCCCTCCATGAATTAGCTTGCGCCAAATTCATTGCTTTGTCCGAGACAAAAAACCAGGAAGTCCCGCCTCCTATTTATAGTCTCTGCAGATGTCACTGCATGACAATTATGACTTGGCTTTGTCCCAACTCTTCCGCTGCTGCGCACGCCGATCAAGCCTTCGTAACCTTGCGTCCCTCCAAAACTGTTCTTGGGGCGTTGCCAAATCAGAAGAAGGCCCGGGAGAATCAGGCCTTGCCGACCCCTCCCTTTGAGTGGGTGCCAGGGAGGGAGAGGGCTCAAGAGAAGCAGGGCTTGCCAGGTCTTCTCCCTCATTTTCTGAATCATCCGAGTCCAGGAGTCTGGGTCCAGGAACCTGGGTCACAACATGGTCCATGACTCCTTCCAATTCTATTATTCTGTTATTCTCTATTCTTCCTGCAAACCAGATGGGCTTTCTAGTGATAGGATCAATCTGTTGGACAAAGTTTGGTTGTTTATCAATAAAGGAGAATAGTTGCACCTCAGAGTTGACACGAGGGGCGTATTGTGACTCCAGCCCCCGAACCTGGGCCCATGCCCGAAAGTGACTTTGAGAGTGAGGGGTCGGGGTCGGTAAGGCTTACCTCGGGAGCACCAATGCCTTTGGCTCAGCTCCAAGAGCCAGAACCAGATCAGTCGGAGGACGTAATGAGGCCGTCATCCCCTGATTCCTCCCTTCCCCAGGCTACGCCTTCAGACCCAGCTGATAATTTATTTATTTATTTATTGCATTTGTATACCGCCCTTCTCCCGAAGGACTCAGGGTGGTTAACAGCCAATTTAAAAGATACAATAAATACACATTAAAAACAGACTAAAATTTATATAAATAATAGCCAAAATTTTCAAAAAACTAACTAATACACAAAACTAAAACTCCATTTAAAATTACTTAATCAGGCTAGCCCAGCTCGATGGAATAAAAGAGTCTTCAACTCACGGCTAATAATAATAATCAAGCTTGGCTTGACCCACGCTTCAGAAGATTCAAGAGGCGGTGTCATCAAAAGGAAGGGTGGGGCAGGATCCCCACCCCACAAGATATATAAGGAGCTTTGGGACTGCTCTCACTCCACGGGAAGCAAAAGTTTAGCTGAACCGTTTCAAAAAGAGCTGAAAGTCTTGCTATGTGAGTCATTTGTTTGAACTTTGGCAGGCAGCTGCGATTTCTCTGCCAGGCCTGATAAGAGCTGTGAATCCACCGGCTGAAGGCCAGCTCATTTCTCCGAAGTGGGGAAGGAGACAGAACAGGACTGGTCTCTGAGCTTGGTTGTTTTCTTGCAGACGTTTCATTATCCAAACTAGGTAACATCATCAGTAATAGAAGGGAGTGAGGTTTGGAAGGAGGATCAGGAGGGGGTTGCACTTACCTTCACTACTGGTTTGGAACTGTGAGCGCACGCGCTCGCTTTGCTTGCAGCCCTTCTGCGCAGAACCTTCTGCACATGTGCAAAGTGTCCCTGATGATGTCCAGGTGGATGGGTGGAGCCTCCCGCCGTTACTGGTTCACCCAAATTTGGGCAAACCGGTAGAAACCCACTATTGAGGACGATGGTGACTGTGGATTCTTGGTGCTCTTTGAGCTTGGTTGTTTTCTTGCAGACTTTTCATTACTCAACTAGGGAACATCATCAGTGCTAGAAGGGAGTGGGGTTTGGGAGGAGGAGGAGGAGGAGGAGGTCTGAGGGGTCTTTAGTGCTTTCTGAGCTTGGCTGTTTTTTTTTACAGATGTTTCATTACTCAAACTGGATAAATGCATCAGTACTAGAAGGCGGTGGTGTTTAGGAGGAGAAGGGAAGGAAGAGGAGGAGGAAAACTGAAGAGTTCTTGGTGCTCCCTGAGCTTGGCTGGTTATTTTTTACAGATATTTCATTGCCCAAACTAGGTAAATGCATCACTGCTAGAAGGCAGTGGTGTTTAGGAGGAGGAATGGGAGGAAGAAGAGGAGGAGGAAGACTATGGGATCCTTGGTGATCTCTGAGCTCGGCTGTTTTTTTACAGATGTTTCATTACCCAAAGTAGGTAGCACCATCAGTGCTAGAAAGGAACAGGGGTTCCCCTCATTTTATATACAAGATTAACACTAATCAAGAGAGCAAGCTACACTGATATCATTCTACACCAGCACTGATGATGTTACCTAGTGTGGGTAATTGAATGTCTGCAAGAGCAACAAAAATGATTTGGGGTCTGGAGGCTAAAAAATATGAAGAACAGTTGCAGGAACTGGATATGTCTAGTTTAATGAAAAGAAGGACGAGGGGTGACATGATAGCAGTCTCGCAATATCCGAGGGGCTCCTACAAAGAAGAGGGGGGTCAAATTATTTTCAAAGCTCCAGAAGGCAGGACAAGAAGCAATGGATGGAAACTAATCAAGGAGAGAAGCAACCTAGAACTAAGGAGACATTTCCTAATAATGAGCGCAATCAACCAATTGAACTGGTTGCCTTTTGAAGTTATGGGTGCTCCATGGAGAAGCACTGGAAGTTTTCAAAAAGAGTCTGGACAACCATACATCTGAACTGATATAGGGTGTCCTGCTGAAGCAGGGGGGTTGGACTAGAAGACCTCCAAGGTCCCTTCCAACTCTAATATGCTCTGAGGTGAGATTCAGCTGGTTCGGACCAGTTCAGCTGAACCGGATGTTAATTTTATGTATGGTTCAGCGAACTAGTAGTTCGGATGACTGTCTGGCCCCGCCCTACTGTCTGGCCCCCTTCCCTCCCAGGAGTCCCCATATGGCCCGTTTTAGATTGCAGGTAAATACAAGGGCGCATGGAGCCAGAGGAGGTGGAAAATGGGCTTCCCAGAGGCCCATGGAGGGTGACAATGGGCCTATTTCCAGCCTCCAGAGCCTGGGGAGGTGGAAAATAGGCCCTCCACACCCCATTTTTGCTCCCAGGAGGTTGCATGGAGGCCTACTAGGACCAAATCAGGGTGTAGGGTGTGAGGCGTGCCCCGGTGGCCCATTTTTGCTCCCAGGGGGTGTGCAGGAGGCCGAGTGTTGCCGGACACACCCCCTGGCCACGCCCACCATGGCCACGCCCACCCAGCTGGTCATTAGGGCAGAGAACCGGTTGTAAATTTATTTGAATTCCAACCACTGATTATGCTGTGTTCTACGTACTCTTCGTGTAACAAGAAAAAACAATGAAATGAACAATGGAAGAGGAAGCTTATTATGGATCAAGATAAAATCTCCTTTGAGTCCATTTCCTGAGTGTTTCACAGATCACTTTCTTGACAACAATAAGAAAAGGAGGGTGTGTGTGACCCTGCCCTCTTCTAGAAACGGGGGATTTGCAGGAAAGTGAAAGTTTTCATGAACATGGTGAATTGTGCCTTGTGATGTCGTGAGACAAGCACCGTCCTTTACACATTGGCATAGATGTCACAAAACACTACAGAAAGTGGGGTGTTTATGTTGCAATGTTTATTTTATTTTATTTATTTTATTTGTCACAACATTATATATAAGCCTAAGCATGAAATGGGACATGGTGGCTCAGGGGCTAAGACAGCTGAGCTTGTTGATCGAAAGGTTGGCAGTTCGGCAGTTTGAATCCCTAGTGCTGTCGTGTAATGGGGTGAGCTCCCGTTACCAGTCCCAGCTTCTGCCAACATAGCAGTTTCGAAAGCACGTAAAAATGCAACTAGAAAAAACAGGGACCACCTTTGGTGGGAAGGTAACAGTGTTCCGTGCGCCTTTGGTGTTGAGTCATGCCGGCCACATGACCACGGAGACGTCCTTCCTTCCTTCCTTCCTTCCTTCCTTCCTTCCTTCCTTCCTTCCTTCCTTCCTTCCTTCCTTCCTTCCTTCCTTCTTTCCTTTCCACCTCCCTTCTTCCCTCCCTCCCACCGTCTCAACATTTCTTTTCTCCCTCTCTCCCATATTTCCTTCCTTCTTTCCTCCCTCCCCTACCCTCCCATCCTCCTCCCTCCTTCCTTCCTCCCTCCCTCCCTTCCTTCCTTCCTTCCTGTCTCCCATATTTCCTTCCCTTCCTTCCTCCCTTCTTTCTTTCCTTCCTATCCACCTCCCTTCTTCCCTCCCTCCCTCCCTCTCACCATTTCCTTTCTCACTCTCTCCCATATTTCCTTCCTTCTTGCCTCCCTCCCTCCTTCCTTCCTCCCTCCCTCCCTTTCTTCCTTCCTTCCTGTCTCCCATATTTCCTTCCTTCTTTCCTCCTTCCTTCCTTCCCTCCCTCCCTCCCCTCCTCCTTCCCTTCCTCCCTCCCTCCCTCCCTCCTTATTCATACTCATCCTACCACAAGCTCCAGTCACTTCCAATCTAAGTCTACTGAACACAAAGGGCATCTAAGCAAAATAACTTCAATTTTAGCTTTTAGTTTATTTCGCCCTCTACTTTTCGATAACCAGCCGCACACAGCACGTCGGTGAGGGGATGGTTGCATTTCAAATAAAAATGAAAATCCCACACCTTTAACCACATCCGTGAAAGTTCTCTCAGGCATGTTTGGACACCTTCTGAGGCTTGGCTGATACCCTCCTTGGCTCTTTTTTAAGTGGATATCATTAGTTTGTGCCTTCGAGTATCGTGCTGACCCAGAAAAAGAATTAACTCAGTTTCCCAGCTTAAGCCTTTGTGTGTGTTTTTGTTGTTGTTTTGTTGTTTTGTGAGTTCGAGAAGGCCCCCACCTGCCACGAGCAGCTGGAAAAAGCTTGGTTGACAATTGCTTCCTTTTGTTTTCTTACATCCAGACCTGTCCAGCTACGCAGCAGCGACTGCTCCACCTTCCCTCAGTTCTCCTTGATGTCTGGCATTTATAGAGGGAGAAAACCTCCCTTCTAATTAATGTCACAATAGACTCTCCCTCTCCCCACCCTTTTCCCCCCACCCCTCTCCATCCCCAGTAACTCCTTGCTCGGCTCTGTGGGGCTGCATTTCGCTGGAGAGGTTAAGTTCGGTGAGAGCTACCACCTCGACTAATAAGGGATGAATGAAACACGGTGTCACTTTCAAAGAGCATCAATGATTTACCTTCAAAACAGGACAAGGCGTCCTCATTCATTACCTTTTCCCAAATCTATATGGCAAAGTTAATCTCTTAGAGAAAAAAGCTTTCACAGTAATGCGAAATAAATAAAGCCCCAAAAATAAATCTGCTGTTTTGCTGGAACTAAATTGTCCAGGGGAAGACAGGACTGTCTTGGGGATGAGCGATCGTTTCAGACCGGAGATTGTGCGTGGAGGGCTGAGCGTTTGGGAAGAATCCACAGACTTAATAGAATAAGAGAGTTGGAAGGGACCTTGGAGATCTTCTAGTCCAACCTACTCGAGCAGGAGAATCAGTGGTGGGA
The DNA here is from genome assembly GCF_028640845.1 of Ahaetulla prasina. NCBI lineage: Eukaryota > Metazoa > Chordata > Lepidosauria > Squamata > Colubridae > Ahaetulla > Ahaetulla prasina. Next base: position 299,011,660 of record NC_080540.1, on the reverse strand, counting down.
TTCAACCAGTTCGCACCACTTTGGGAGAACCGGTTGTTAACTTTCTGAGCAGTTTGGCAAAGTGGTTGTTGGAAGAAATCATTAGGACAGAGAACCGGTTGTTAAATTATTTGAATCCCACCACTGAGGAGAATGTATACCATTTCAGGCAAATGGCTGTCCAATCTCTTATTAAAATCTCCAGTGATGGAGAATCCATAACTTCTGGAGGCAAATTGTTCCACTGAATAATTATTCTCGCTGCCAGGAAATTTCTCAGTTCACGGTTGGTTCTCTCACAGAACATAGAATAATAGAATTGGAAGGGACCTTGGAGGTCTTCTAATTAACCCCCTGCCCAAGCAAGAAACCCTATACCATTCCAGACCAATGGCTGCCCAATCTCTTCTTAAAAGCCTTCAGTGTTGGAGCATTCACAGTTTCTAGAGGCAAGCAGTTTCACTGATTAATTGCTCTAACTGTTAAGAAATTTCCACTTAGTTCTAGGTTGCTTCTTTCCTTGGTTAGTTTCCATCCATTGTTTCTTGGCCTGCCTTCATGTGCTTTGGAGAATAGCTTGACTCCCTCTTCTTTGTGGCAGCCCCTCAAATATTGGAAGACTGCTATCATGTTACCCCAGTCCTTCTTTTCATTAAACTAGACATACCCAATTCCTGCAATCGTTCTTCATATGTTTTAGCCTCCAGTCCCCCAATCATCTTTGTTGCTCTTCTCTGTGATCTTTCCAGAGTCTCTACATCTTTTTTTTAAAAAAAAATATAATATGGTGACCAGAACTGGATGCCTTATTCCAAGTGCGGTCTTACTAATGCTTTGTAAAGTGGTGCTAATACTTCACAAAGGAAACTAAGATCATGGCTCCCGGCCCTCTCAATTCCTGGCAAATAGAAGGGGAAGAAATGGAGGTGTAACAGATTTTATTTTCCTGGGTTCCAAGATCACCGCAGATGGGGACTGCAGCCAGAAAATTAAAAAATGCTTGTTCCTGGGGAGGAAAGCTATGGCAAAGTTAGCATACTAAAAAGTAGAGACATCACCCTGCCAACAAAAGTATGTATAGTTAAGGCTATGGTTTTCCCAGTTACAATGCATGGCTGTGAAAGTTGGACCATAAGGAAGGCTGAGCATCAAAGAATTGAGGCCTTTGAACTCTGGTGCTGGAGAAGACTCCTGCGAGTCCCTTGGACTGCAAGGTAATCAAACCAGTCAGTCCTAGAGGAGATCAACCCTGACTGCTCTTTAGAAGGCCAGATCCTGAAGACGAAACTCAAATCCTTTGGCCACCTAATGAGAAGGAGGGACTCACTGGAGAAGATCCTCATGCTGGGAACGATTGAGGGCAAAAGAAGAAGGGGACGACAGAGAATGAGGTGGCTGGATGGAGTCACTGAAGCAGTAGGCATGAGTTTAAATGGACTCCAGAGGATGGTAGAAGACAGGAAGGCCTGGAAGAACATTGTCCATGGGGTCGGGATGGATCGGACATGACTTCACAACTAACAACAACAATAACAACAACAATACTTCACATGATCTCCAGTCTAGTTGTCTCTTAATGCAAGCTAAGATTTCATTGGCTGGTTGTTTGAAAAGGCAGATCATGTGAGGAAACTCATCAATGTTGAATGATGTCCCCAGGGAAACAGCAGGGAGGGGACCAGCCCACCCCAAGAAGCCCCTGAACGCTGCCCTCTAAAAACCTTGCTGTTATTGTGTCCAATGGATCAAATACCAAACCCGAGACATCATCATCATCATCATTATTATTTACTTTATTCATTGAACATGAAACTCAGTCAGCTGAACATTCAAAAAATACATCACAAATATAATTGACTGGTGCTGATGGTTGATACGGGTTGCTGCCAGTGTCCTAGGTATCAACCAAGTACCTTCTTAAGATGTACGATGTTCCAAGTAGCGCAGTTTTTTGCAGTTCTGCTGGTTTTATTGCAGGAAGCTGCAATTTCCTGATGTACTTTGTGAAATTCTTGGACATGGTACCATGTGCCCAGATGACAATGGGTATCACTGTTACATGTTTCATCCATAGCTGTGTAGCTACGATGGCCAGGTCGCGATATTTCATGATTTTTTTCAGTCTTTTTCTTTGACTCTGGCATCTCCTGGTATCATGATGTCAATGAACTGTATGTTTCAGTTTTCGACAACTGTGATATCTGGTGTGTTGTGTTCCAAGTGCTGATCCATTTGTATTCAAAAGTCCCACAAGATCTTCACCTTCTCATTTTCTATAACTTTTTCCACTTTATGGTCCCATGACTTTTCGGATACAGGCAAGTTGCACTTTTTATATAATGACCAGTGGATTAATTTAGCAACTCAGTCGTGTCTAGCTTTGTAATCAGTTTGTTCGATTTTGCTGCATTCACATATTAAATGTGAAACAGTTTTGACTTTGTTGTTGCAAAGTCGACAGTTTGGATTGTCGGTGGATTTTTGTATCTTCGCTTTCATGGCATTAGTTTGTAGTGCTTGTTCTTGTGCGGCGAGTATTAAACCTTCCATTTCTTTCTTTGATGGTTCCCATCTTAAGCCATGCCCATGTCAAGTTGTCGTCACATTTTCCTTCAATGTTTTTCAAGTGCTGCCCATGCAAAGCTTTGGTTTTCCATCTATTTAATCTGTCATCCAGCTGTTTTTCCTTATATTCTGCCGTTGTTTCTGTTGTTTTTATAATGTTCTCCGTTTTCACAGCCTGCAGCAATTTTTCTGTACTTCGACTCACATAATCATTCAAACTTCATTTTTCTTCTTCTACCGTTTGATGGATTTGCAATAGTCCTCTGCCCCTTATTTTTCTTGGCAGGTACAATCTGTTGATGTCACTTCGTGGATGTAAAGCGTAGTACATATTCAAAAGTTTACGCATTTTCTGGTCCAAGTTTTCTAGTTCAGCCCATGTCCAATTGATGATTCCAACTGAGTAGCGTATCACTGGAACTGCCCATGTATTAATGCCTTTAATTATGTTTCCAGCATTCAGCTTTGATTTCAATATTTTGCGGACCCTCCTGATGTGTTCCTTTTGCGTTGACTCTTTGACGTTTCTGCTTCCAATATGCAATATTTAGTACTACTACTACTACTACTACTATTAAAGGTAATGGTAAAGGTAAAGGTTCCCCTCGCACATACATGCTAGTCGTTGCCGACTCTAGGGGGCGGTGCTCATCTCCGTTTCAAAGCCGAAGAGCCAGCGCTGTCTGAAGACGTCTCCATGGTCATGTGGCCGTCATGACTCAACGCCAAAGGCGCATGGAATGCTGTTCCCTTCCCACCAAAGGTGGTCCCTATTTTTTCTACTTGCATTTTTACGTGCTTTCGAAACTGCTAGGTTGGCAGAAGCTGGGACAAGTAACGGGAGCTCACCCCGTTACACGGCAGCACTAGGGATTTGAACCGCTGAGCTGCCGACCTTTCGATCGACAAGCTCAGCATCCTAGCCCCTGAGCCACTGGCGTCCTTACTAGAATAGAATAGAATAGAATAGAATAGAATAGAATAGAATAGAATAGAATAGAATAGAATAGAACAGAATAGAATAGAATAGAATAGAATTTTTTATTGGCCAAGTGTGATTGGACACACAAGGAATTTGTCTTGGTGCATATGCTCTCAGTGTACATAAAAGAAAAGATATGTTCATCAATAATAACTATATAACTATATCACTATTATTATTATTATTATTATTATTATTATTATTATTATTATTATTATTATTATTATTATTATTATTATTATTATTATTATTAAAAGGTGTATAAAAAACAATAGCACAACTCCGTCTGATTATATTACGCTATGCATCTTCTCATGAATCAGCAAAACGTACCTCGGAAGTGAAGCTAATTTTCATATTTACAGTGGGGATGGTAGTAAAATCGTTATGTTTTGCATTGCTGGGGATGTCTGGGGGTTGAAATAGATAAACTATGTTGGAGATTAGTAATAGGTAATTATTCTCTACTTACGTATTCAGCGCCATAATTCTAAATTAAGGTAAGTGGGAAAGCTTATAAAATATTCAAGCTTGCTTTATCTTGCCTCCTCCTTCTTATTACAGCCTGTGCATGAATTTGCATTGAATAAACCGGGCCCATAAATCAAAGCAAGAAACTGCAAGGAAGCCCTTTGTAAGTTATAATTTAAGGTTAACCATCGCACATATTCCCCCTCCCCCGCCCTTGCTGTATTATTAATGACTCGGGTTCATGTTAGACAAGATTCCATATTACGTTTAAGAAAAATAAAATATGTAGGTAGACAAAATTTCAGGTGGCAGCTAATTTGTTCCCCTAGCTAAAACCTAGAAGAGAGACCATTTCTCAAGATGGACAAGACCGGACTAAATTAACCATCTAAGTTATGTAAAGCCTGTTTTCTATATTTCTGCTGCTCTTAGGATATCTCATACCTGAACCTATTAAAAAACAGAAAATCTGTATAAGATGTTTTATAGACAGCACCAGTGAGGTTGGCAAAAATGTTCAAAGATAATTCAACCAAATGTTGGAAGTGCCACCAGATAAAGGTAAAGGTTCAACTTGCACATGTGTGCTAGTCGTTCCCAACTCTAGGGGGCAGTGCTTATCTCCGTTTCAAAGCTGAAGAGCCAGTGCTGTCTGAAGATGTCTCTGTGGTCACATAGCCGCCATGACTAAACATCAAAGGCGCACAAAACGTTGTTACCTTCCCATCAAAGATGGTCCCTATTTTTTCTACTTGTATTTTTACATGCTTTCGAACTACTAGGTTGGCAGAAGCTGGGGCAAGTAACGGGAGCTCACCCCATTATGCGTCACTAGGATTCGAACCTCTGCACTGCCGACCTTCCGATCGACAAGCTCAGCATCTTAGCTACTGAGCCACTGCATTCTTTTTGCCATCAGATACCTGGGTCCTATTATCATAGGTGGTGGACAGGTGTAGAAGCAAAAAAATAAAATAAATACTGGACAAAAATACTTACATAGCTGGAAAAGATGATAAAGCAGCATGTTGATTTAAAAACAGAAATATTTTTTAGGACTTCCGGTTTGGCACCGTAGGTGATGGCGGTGATCTTTACGATCACCAACCTCTGGATTTTGTGGAATCGCTAGGACAGCTTAAATCTGCTGTCCAGCGGTTTGAAAAACCCTCTTCGGGAGAAGAGGAGGGTGAGCTGAGGCAGAGGTTGAATTTCCTAAAGCCCCTGAGAAAAAGGGGTTTGAAGGGTTAAGTTCCTCCAGCAACCAAGAGCTCCAGATCCGAGGATTCTTCTGCTTGGCGGAACCAATCACCACGACCAAACGCCGAGATTTATTTTGGACAATAAAGGATTATACCGGACAGAACGAAAGTGGAAGAACTTTATGCAAGTAGCGAAGCCGATTCCCCGATACTTTGTAACAAGTTTGAAAACAGCAAGAAAATGGAGGCGAATTGTTAACAAGTTAACGAGTGGAAAGCGAAAGTGATACTTTCAGCGCTTGCCGTCTGATCTTGGTAATTTGCATGTTATTTGCTACTTTAACTCTTTAACTCTTTGCTGCCTAGAATCTAGGAGATTTTCTAAATATTGCTTTAAAAAGCTTTAAAGGACTGTGTTTCTCAGAGGTTAAGAAGATTTAAACTGAATATTAAGTTGGAAATAAATAAATAATTTTATAGAAGATGGCAGCCAAACAATTAAAGTCTACTGTAACAAAGAGCTCTGGAACTTTATCAGCTGGTGCCTCTCCAGCTCATACAGCAGAGACTAGAACATTGAACTTAGAGGCGTACAAGAGAATTTAAAAGACTTTATGCAAGAAAAATTTAAAGTAATAACTGAGGAGATGTTGAAATGAAAGAGCAGATATCAGAAATTCAAGTGGGAAATAAAGAAGTTAAGGAAGGATTTGTAATTGCAGTACAAAGTTTGGCAAATAATGTGATTTTATTGAAGAGGAGGTTGAAGAAATTAAGCAACATAATTCAAAATTAGATAATAAAATGGCTGAATTTCAAAGTAAAATGGAAAAACAGATGATGAAATAGTTTTGATACAATACAGAAATATGGAATTTGCTCTAAGAATTCGTGGTCTGAAAGAGAATAAAGAAGAGGATTTAAGGAAATTTTTCTGAAGTATTTGCTGAGATATTAGCAGCTCGTCCAGCAGATGTGGCTTATCAAATTGATAAAATATATCGTGAATTCTTGGATAGCAAGGCAAAAAAGTTGCCAAGGGATGTTGTTATTTATTTTACAAATAGAACAGTGAGAAATCAGATTTTGCAAGCCTCATATAAGGGGAGAAGATTCAGATTGCTGGTCAGGATATTTTAATATTAAAGGAAATTCCACCAAAATGTTAAGGGCTAGAAAGGAATTTGCCTTCCTGGTGAATGAACTTAAAAACGTCAGATTGAATATAGATGGGATATTCCAACTGGTATAATAGTATATTATGCAGGAAAGTACATCGTCTCAATACAGTTGGAAAAGCAAGAGAATTTTATGTTGAGGCATTAAAAGTTGGAAGTCTTTCTCCACTGGATGCTAGAAGAAAGGAGACTGAAGTGAAGGAAAGAGAAGTGAAGCAGGTTCAAGAACAGATTGCGATGGAAGAAGATTTATTACAAGTGTTGGAAATACCTATGACGGGTCCAGATTCAAAAGAACAAAGGCTGACAAGAGCTGCTGCTAAACGCAAGGAACAAGAGATGAAGGCACAACAACAACTGGCAACTACTACAACGGAAACAGTGGGAGGAGCAAGGCCTAAAGCAAAATGTGATTTATGGCTAGTGTTCCAAAAGTTTCCTTTGGCGATAATGGCAATTAAACTATTATCTTGGAATGTTAATGGTTTGAATTCACAGAAGAGAAGGAAAGTATTTCATTATTTGAAACAATTTAAAATGACATTACTTGTTTACAAGAAACACATAGTAGATCTTTAGACCAGATATATTTGATAAATTCAAAACTGGGAGTACATTTTGTTGCCTCCTCTTTGGAGATAAAAAATGGTTTAGTTATATATATAAAGAAGGATATATCAGCAAAATTAATTGAGGTGGATAAGCAAGGAAGATACATTGCTATTGAACTCTTGTTGGAGGAAAGAAGACATTATTAATAGGAGTTTATGCTCCGAATCAACAACAAGAAAATTTTTCAAGTTTTACATAAAAGAATAGTATTTTGGGATTATAAATCATATATATTAATGGGTGATTGGAATGGTGTGTTGGATACTCAAAAGACAAAAAAAAGCTTAAGGAAGATATCAAGTAAATTACCAAAGGCTTTTTGAAATGATGGAGGACTTGGAATTAAGAGATATTTGGAGAGAACATAATACAGAAGAGAGGATTTTACCTTCTTTTCTGATAGGCACCAATCATTTTCGAGGATTGATTTTATTTTGATTACTAATGATTTGTATTCTAGAGTGAAGAAGACGAAGATTTGTTCAAGAACTTTATCTGATCATAGTCCAGTTTGGATTGAATTTGATCGGGAAAAGGAGGCTAGGAGATCATGGAGGTTGAATGAGAATTTGTTTAAATATGAACAAAATGTAAATGAATGTAAAAACAAATGAAAGAATTTTTTATTATGAATATGAAAAAAGAGACATCTATAGAGATGATTTGGGACTCCAGTAAGGCTTATATGAGAGGAAATCTTATACAAATGAATATTAAATACAAAAATAAATTGCAGAAAAAGAAAAAGGAACTGGAAGAGGAAATTAAAAAGAAAGAACAATTATTGATAAATAGCCCAGGAAATAGTAAAATAAAAGAATCAATAAATATATTGAGAGGTCAGTTTAATATGTTGATGGCAGATCAAGTAGCAATTAATTTACAATATGTAAAACATAATACGTTTAATAATGCCAATAAGCCAGGAAGATGGCTTGCCTATTTAATAAGGAAAAAACAGAAATCACGAACGATTGATAAAATAGAATATAGGGGTAAGGAAGTTTATCAAAAGAACTTGATTAAAAAAGCATTTTTAGAGTATTATAGTAAGTTATATTCTAGGGATATGGTTGATGATACAGAGATAGAAAGATATTTACAACAACAAAATATTTGTGAGCTTACAGAAAATCAAAGAGAAGAATTGAATCAATTAATTACTTCAGAGGAAATTTTCTTAGCAATTAAACAACTTAAAATCGGTAAAGCACCAGGAACAGATGGTTTAACAGCTGTTTATTATAAAAATTACAAAATGAGATGGTTGAACCACTTAAAGAGTTATTTAATAAAATTCAAATGGGAGGAGATGTTCCCCCTTCATGGAGGACAGCCTTTATTTCGTTAATACCGAAGGAAGATCGAGATGGTATTAAAGCAGAGAATTATAGGCCTATATCACTTTTAAATACTGATTACAAGATATTTACCAAGATATTGGCTAATAGATTAATGCCAGTGATGAATCAAATAATTCATAATGATCAGTCAGGATTTATTAAGGGTAGGCAGATGAGATATAATGTGAGGCAAATCGTAAATTTACTTGAATATTTGGAACGAAACAACCAAGTATCAGCGGCATTCCTTTTTGGATGCTGAAAAGCTTTTGATAGATTGGATTGGCAGTTTTGTTTAAAGTAATAGAAAAATGCAATTTGGGGATTATTTTATCCATGCAATTAAAGCAATATATCAGAAGCAAACAGCACAAATAATAGTAAATGGTGGGTTAACAGAAACTTTTAAAATTGAGAAAGGGACGAGACAGGGATGTCCCTTGTCCCCCTTACTTTTATTTTAACTTTAGAAATTCTTCTGAATAACATACGTGGTTCCGATCGAATAAAGGGAATTAGAGTTAAACATCAAGATTATAGATTAAGAGCTTTTGCAGATGACCTGGTTGTTACTGTATCTCAACCAATATACTCAGTAACTGGTTTAAAAGATATAATTGGTCAGTATGGTAAAGTATCTGGATTTAAGGTGAATCAGCAAAAGACAAAGATGATAACTAAAAATATGAATATACAACAAAAGAAGAGTTAGAAAGAACTTCAGGTTTTGAAATCGTTAAAAGGTTAAATATTTAGGAATATATATTACAGCTTCAAATGTTAAATTATACAAAAATAATTATGAGGTATTGTGGCAGAAGGTATGGAAAGAAATGGAGAGTTGGAAGAAGTTACAACTATCTTTGCTGGGAAGAATAGCGGCTATAAAATGAATGTTTTGCCCAGGTTTTGTTTTGTTTCAAATGATACCGGTGTTTAAGAATGATATTAAATTACAGGAATGGCAAAAGGGATTAGTAAATTTGTATGGATGGGCAAAAACCAAGAATAAAATTAAAAGTAATGCAGGATATAAGGAAAGGGGGTCTTAAAATGCCTAATTTAAAATTGTATTATGAAGCAGTTGTTTTATCATTAATTACTGATTGGATTAATTTAACTGAGGAAAGAGTTCTGAATATAGAAGGTTATGGTTTGTTATATGGGTGGCATGCCTATTTATTATATGATAAGAAAGTTGATAAAATATTTAAAATAATATAATTAGAAATGCATTATTGAGGGTTTGGAGGAAATATCAATACAAATTAGATGGAAAGATTCCAATATGGGCAAACCCGAGACACATGATAGAAAATATAAATATATATCAAAAGATGGAGGTAGTTACTTATAAAGAACTTCTTTGTATGGAAAAGGGGGAGTTACAATTAAAATCTAGAGAAAAGATGGGGGAAGAAGGGAAAAATTATACATGGTTCCAATATGGACAACTACAAGCTAGATGGAAATTAGATCAAAAAATAGGTGTTAAGCAAATTGAGGATAATTTGTTAAAACAAATGAGAGATCAAGGTCAACAGCATATTAAGAGGTTGTATAATGTATTAGTAGAAATAGATTCAGAGACTGATTTGGTTAAGGATTGTATGATTAAGTGGGCACAAAATTTTCAGCAACCAATAATGTTGGAAACTTGGGAAAGAATTTGGGTGAGGAATGTTAAATTTACACAAGCGCAAAATATGAGAGAAAATTTTTATAAGATGTTTTATAGATGGCATTTAGACCCCAAAAAATTGTCATGTATGTATCCTAATGTACAGGCTAAATGCTGGAGATGTGATTGTGAAGATGCTACTTATTATCATATATGGTGGACTTGCAAAAAAGTCAAAGCATTTTGGATTAAAGTATGGTGGATCATGCAGAATATTTTGAAAAGAAGATTAAGTTTACCCTGCAGTTCTTTTACTAGGAATAATTATGGATTGTACAGCTATAGAGACTAAATTGATTCTGAACTTAATAACAGCAAGACTTTTGATTGCTCAATATTGGAAGAAAGAAGAATTACCTACAATTGAAGAATGGACTCTTAAAGTATCAAATCTGGCAGAAATGGCAAAAATCTCTGCTTACTTGAAAGACTATACACAAGAAAAATATATTTTAGAATGGAAAATGTGGATTGATTATATTCAAAATAAGTATCAGATAAAAAAATATCAAATAGCATATGAGTAAATTTAGGAAATAATTTGTATTAGATATATTTTTGAAGGAGAGGGGAATTGAGAGTGTGAATAAGCGTGGAGAGACTAGAGATTATAATTTAGGAATTATTTTAGATTATGATTGTTAGTTTTGATACCCTGCATTTTGTTCTGGGAAGTCGGGGGGGGGGGTGTAAGGGGGAAGGGAATTGGGGGGTTGAGGTTAGTGATGGAGTGATGGTTAATGTACAGGGATTATTGAAGATGTATAAATATAATTAATGTAGGGTCGGGTCTGACCAGTTGCCATTTTAGAACGGTGGGGAGGGAAAAAAGAGAGAGTAAGAGGTAGGAAAGAGGAGAAGAGGAAGGAAGAGGGGTAGAAGAGGGAGAAGAGTGGAGGGTGGAGGGAGGAGAGGAGGTAGATAAGAGAAGGAGAGGAAGGTTTGGAAAGTAAAAGAAGGTAGAAGAGGGAAGAAGGTTAAAAAGGGGGGTGGTGACTGGGCAGGCCCGACTAATTGTATATAACTGTACATTGGATGAATTATTTGATAAGATTGTAAAAATAAAACTTTTTTATATAAAAAAAAAAAACAGAAATATTTTTGTTGGGGATTCTACCTGAAACTTACAGCAAAGAGAATGCATATTTAATTATCCATGCATTAAGTGCAGCTAGAATTGTACTTGCACAAAATTGGAAAAGTGAAGAGATCCTTACTGAAGAGAATATGATTAGGAAAGTATTAGAATGTGCAGAAATGAACAGTTCAACACTCACGATAAAGGAGAAAGAACAAACTGAATATTAGATGATATGGGAATTATTTTATTGATGGTTAGAGAATAAAAATGGGTTGGAAATAAAAGAAGGAGATTCGAGAAGAGGAGAAAATATGTTAAGATAGAGATGTAAACAACATGATGATTGTTATTATTATGACTATTATGCTTAATATGATTATTATATGCTTATTAGAAGATATGTTAAGAGGGGAAATGAATAGGTTTACTATGTTCAAATACTACAGTTGTAAGATTAGAGAAATAGTATCTCCTTCGCCTAGACTTTCGAACCGCTGCTCACCACCGCAGGGAGACGGAGCCGATGCGTTGGTTCCGTCCCAGGCGCCTGATGGACCCGGAGAGGTTCCTGACGGAGCTTGGGCCGTTTCCTGAGGATCTTACCCACGGCACGACTGAAGAACTAGTTGCGGCTTGGGAACGGGCCGCGGCTGGGGCTTTGGACCGTGTCGCGCCTTTGCGACCTCTGACCCGGCGCAGATCTCAATTGGCTCCCTGGTTCTCCGGGGAGTTGAGAGAGATGAAACGCCGGAGAAGACGCCTAGAGAGTGTTTGGAGGTCCAGCCGTTCCGAGGCTGATCGGACACTAGTGAGGTCCTTTACTAGGACCTACCTAGTGGCAATGAGGGAGGCGAAACGTTCCTACGTTTCCACCCTCATTGCATCGGCAGATAACCGCCCGGCCGCCCTGTTTCGGGTGACCCGTTCCCTCCTCCAACAGGAGGGACGGGATGACCCCCTGCAGGGACGAGCTGAGGAGTTTAACGGTTATCTATACGATAAAATCGTTCAGCCGTGATGGTTTGGATCATGATTGCGATGATTCAGCCGAGGCGGCAGAGACTCGTCTTGTTGAGGTTATTTGGGATGAGTTTGAGTCTGTGGCTCTCGAGGACGTGGACAGGTTGCTGGGGAGGTTGAATGCAACTACGTGTTTACTGGACCCGTGCCCTTCCTGGTTAGTACTGGCTGCTCAGGAAGTGACGAGGCTGGCTCCAGGGATTATAAATGCTTCTTTGGTTGAAGGGTTTTCCCACCGCCTTGAAGGAGGCGGTGGTGAGACCTCTCCTGAAGAAGCCTTCCTGGACCCAGCTATTTTGGGTAATTATCGTCAGTCTCCAACCTTCGCCAGCGAAGGTTGTAGAGAGTGTTTGGAGGTCCAGCCGTTCCGAGGCTGATCGGACACTAGTGAGGTCCTTTACTAGGACCTACCTAGTGGCAATGAGGGAGGCGAACGTTCACGTTTCCACCCTCATTGCATCGGCAGATAACCGCCCGCCCGCCCTGTTTGGGTGACCCGTTCCCTCCTCCAACAGGAGGGACGGATGACCCCTGCAGGGACGAGCTGAGGAGTTTAACGGTTATCTATACGATAAAATCGCTCAGCTTCGTGATGGTTTGGATCATGATTGCGATGATTCAGCCGAGGCGGCAGAGACTCGTCTTGTTGAGGTTATTTGGGATGAGTTTGAGTCTGTGGCTCGAGGACGTGGACAGGTTGCTGGGGAGGTTGAATGCAACTACGTGTTTACTGGACCCGTGCCCTTCCTGGTTAGTACTGGCTGCTCAGGAAGTGACACGAGGCTGGCTCCAGGGGATTATAAATGCTTCTTTGGTTGAAGGGGTTTTCCCCACCGCCTTGAAGGAGGGGGGGGGGGGGGCTCTCCTGAAGAAGGCTTCCCTGGGCCCAGCTATTTTTGGGAATTATCGTCCAGTCTCCAACCTTCGCCAGCGAAGGTTGTAGAGAGTGTGGTTGCATGGCAGCTTCCCCGGCACCTGGAGGAAGCTGTCTATCTAGACCCGTTCCAGTCCGGCTTCCGACCCGGTTACAGCACGGAGATGGCTTTGGTCGCGTTGGTAGATGACCTCTGGAGGGCCAGGGACAGGGGTTGTTCCTCTGCCTTGGTCCTATTAGACCTCTCAGCGGCTTTTGATACCATCGACCATGGTATCTTGCTGCGCCGGTTGGAGGGGTTGGGAGTGGGAGACACCGTTTATCGGTGGTTCTCCTCCTATCTCTCCGACCGGTCGCAGACGGTGTTGACAGGGGGGCAGAGGTCGTCCTCGAGGTGCCTCACTTGTGGGGTACCACAGGGGTCGATTCTCTCGCCTACCCTGTTCAACATCTATATGAAGCCGCTGGGTGAGGTCATCAGTGGTTTCGGGGTGAGTTATCATCTGTACGCTGATGATACTCAGCTGTACTTTTCCACCCCGGACCACCCCAACGAAGCGGTCGAAGTGCTGTCCCGGTGCCTGGAAGCCGTACGGGTCTGGATGGGGAGAAACAGACTCAAGCTCAATCCCTCCAAGACGGAGTGGCTGTGGATGCCGGCACCCGGTACAGTCAGCTGCACCCGCAGCTGACTGTTGGGGCAGTTAGTGGCCCCAAAGGAGGTGGTTCGCAACTTGGGCGTCCTCCTGGATGGTCGGCTGTCCTTTGATGAACATCTGGCGGCCGCCACCAGGAGGCGGGTCCGATGCGTTGGTTCCGTCCCAGGCGCCTGATGGACCCGGAGAGGTTCCTGACGGAGCTTGGGCCGTTTCCTGAGGATCTTACCCACGGCACGACTGAAGAACTAGTTGCGGCTTGGGAACGGGCCGCGGCTGGGGCTTTGGACCGTGTCGCGCCTTTGCGACCTCTGACCCGGCGCAGATCTCAATTGGCTCCCTGGTTCTCCGGGGAGTTGAGAGAGATGAAACGCCGGAGAAGACGCCTAGAGAGTGTTTGGAGGTCCAGCCGTTCCGAGGCTGATCGGACACTAGTGAGGTCCTTTACTAGGACCTACCTAGTGGCAATGAGGGAGGCGAAACGTTCCTACGTTTCCACCCTCATTGCATCGGCAGATAACCGCCCGCCCGCCCTGTTTCGGGTGACCCGTTCCCTCCTCCAACAGGAGGGACGGGATGACCCCCTGCAGGGACGAGCTGAGGAGTTTAACGGTTATCTATACGATAAAATCGTTCAGCTTCGTGATGGTTTGGATCATGATTGCGATGATTCAGCCGAGGCGGCAGAGACTCGTCTTGTTGAGGTTATTTGGGATGAGTTTGAGTCTGTGGCTCGAGGACGTGGACAGGTTGCTGGGGAGGTTGAATGCAACTACGTGTTTACTGGACCCGTGCCCTTCCTGGTTAGTACTGGCTGCTCAGGAAGTGACACGAGGCTGGCTCCAGGGATTATAAATGCTTCTTTGGTTGAAGGGTTTTCCCACCGCCTTGAAGGAGGCGGTGGTGAGACCTCTCCTGAAGAAGCCTTCCTGGACCCAGCTATTTTGGGTAATTATCGTCAGTCTCCAACCTTCGCCAGCGAAGGTTGTAGAGAGTGTTTGGAGGTCCAGCCGTTCCGAGGCTGATCGGACACTAGTGAGGTCCTTTACTAGGACCTACCTAGTGGCAATGAGGGAGGCGAAACGTTCCTACGTTTCCACCCTCATTGCATCGGCAGATAACCGCCCGGCCGCCCTGTTTCGGGTGACCCGTTCCCTCCTCCAACAGGAGGGACGGGATGACCCCCTGCAGGGACGAGCTGAGGAGTTTAACGGTTATCTATACGATAAAATCGTTCAGCTTCGTGATGGTTTGGATCATGATTGCGATGATTCAGCCGAGGCGGCAGAGACTCGTCTTGTTGAGGTTATTTGGGATGAGTTTGAGTCTGTGGCTCTCGAGGACGTGGACAGGTTGCTGGGGAGGTTGAATGCAACTACGTGTTTACTGGACCCGTGCCCTTCCTGGTTAGTACTGGCTGCTCAGGAAGTGACACGAGGCTGGCTCCAGGGGATTATAAATGCTTCTTTGGTTGAAGGGGTTTTCCCCACCGCCTTGAAGGAGGCGGTGGTGAGACCTCTCCTGAAGAAGCCTTCCCTGGACCCAGCTATTTTGGGTAATTATCGTCAGTCTCCAACCTTGGCTTTTAGCGAAGGTTGTAGAGTGGTTGCATGGCAGCTTCCCGGCACCTGGAGGAAGCTGTCTATCTAGACCTGCTCCAGTCCGGCTTCCGACCCGGTTACAGCACGGAGATGGCTTTGGTCGCGTTGGTAGATGACCTCTGAGGGCCAGGGACAGGGGTTGTTCCTCTGCCTTGGTCCTATTAGACCTCTCAGCGGCTTTTGATACCATCGACCATGGTATCTTGCTGCGCCGGTTGGAGGGGTTGGGAGTGGGAGACACCGTTATCGGTGGTTCTCCTCCTATCTCTCCGACCGGTCGAGACGGTGTTGACAGGGGGCAGAGGTCGCCCCTCGAGGTGCCTCACTTGTGGGTGCCCCAGGGGTCAATTTTCTCGCCTACCCTGTTCAACATCTATATGAAGCCGCTGGGTGGGGTCATCAGTGGTTTCAGGGTAAGTTATCATCTGTACGCTGATGATACTCAGCTGTATTTTTCCACCCCGGACCACCCCAACGAAGCGGTCAAGTGCTGTCCCGGTGCCTGGAAGCCGACGGGTCTGGATGGGGAGAAACAGACTCAAGCTCAATCCTCCAAGACGGAGTGGCTGTGGATGCCGGCACTGGTACAGTCAGCTGCACCGCAGCTGACTGTTGGGGCAGTTAGTGGCCCCAAAGGAGGTGGTTCGCAACTTGGGCGTCCTCCTGGATGGTCGGCTGTCCTTTGATGAACATCTGGCGGCTGTCACCAGGAGGGCCTTTTACCAAGTTTGCTTGGGTCGCCAGGTGCGTCCCTTCCTTGACCGGGGTGCCTTATGCATGGTCACTCACGCCTGGTTACGCCTCGCTGGATTATTGCAATGCTCTCTACATGGGGCTGCCTTGAGGTGCACCCGGAGGCTACAGTTAGTCCAGAATGCAGCTGCGCGAGTGGTAACGGAGCCGTTCGTGGCTCCCATGTAACACCACTGCCCGTAGTCTGCACTGGCTTCCTGTGGTCTTCGGTGCGCTTCAAGATTCTGGTTACCACCTTTAAAGCGCCCATGGCTTAGGACCCGGTACTTACGAGACCGCCTGCTGCTACCTTATGCCTCCCATCGACCAGACGCTCTCACAGAGAGGGCCTTCTCAGGGTGCCGCCTGCCAAACAATGTCGGCTGGCGGCCCCAGGAGTAGGGCCTTCTGTGGGAGCACCAACACTCTGGAACGAACTCCCCCCTGGCTTACGTCAAGTGCCTGATCTTCGGACCTTTCGTCGTGAGCTTAAAACATATTTATTCATTCAAGCAGGACTGGCATAAATAGCTGTTTTAAATTGGGGTTTTAATAATATTTTAAATTTTTAAATGTTTTAATAATCGGCCACATAGTAATAGTTTTTTTTAAATTCTTTTAATTGTATATATTCTGTGTTTTATTTTGGCTGTACACCGCCCTGAGTCCTTCGGGAGAAGGGCGGTATAGAAATTTAATAAAATAAAATAAATAAATAAAGTGTAATGAATGCTGTTGTAAATCTTGATGGTTATTGTACAGAGATATTTGAACCCAGATGGCTCACTGTCTAAGGGAGGATGAAATGTTTTTATTGAAAAAACAAACACACACACACACACAAACACACACACACACATATATATATATATATGTCTTCGGTTATTCGGGTTTTCTCCCACGTAAAATTGGAAGTGTCTTGGCGACGTTTCGCCAAATTTTTCTCCTAGAAATACGAAGCTGTAAGCACCTAGCCTGATGATGACGAATGGGATTTCGTCGAAATGTCACCAAGACACTTCCAATTTTATGCGGGAGAAAACCCGAATAACCGAAGACCTACATACAAACACCCGCAAAAACCTCAGAAAATATATATATATATATTTGTTTTTATAACCAAAGACCTACCTACCTACATACATACATACATACATACATATATATATATTTGTTTTCTGAGGTTTCTGCGTGTGTTTGTATGTAGGTCTTTGGTTATTCGGGTTTTCTCCCGCGTAAAATTGGAAGTGTCTTGGCGACGTTTCGACGAAGTCTCATTCGTCATCTTCAGGCTTCAGCTTCTTGCTCCCAGAAGCACGAAGCCGAAGCCTGAAGATGACTAATGAGACTTCGTCGAAAACTAAAACTATGGCTAAAACTAAGTTGTGGTTGGAATGATACACCTGCAATGTGTAGACACATCCTCCTTGTCTGTTTTACAACCCACAAAGTCAACCTTTATATGAAGTGTTAATACCACTTTATAATGCCTTGATAAAGCCACACTTGGAATACTTCATCCAGTTTTGGTCGACAGGATGTAAAAAAAGATGTTAACAATAGTCCCTCTTAACCACGGAAATTTTGGGCTCAATTGTGATTACCTGAGTTGCTTTACATCCGACGTTTCTTCAGCTCCTGTGCCTGACGAAACTTATTTATTTTATTTATTTATTTATTTATTCATACTTTTATACCGCCCTATCTCCCTAGGGACTCAGGGCGGTGTACAGCCATATAAAAACACATAAATATACAAAGTAAAAACGTTCATCTAAAAAACTTATTATATAGGCCAAAATTTAAAATAGACATATAAACAATAAAACCCAATTTAAAACCAAATCTAAAATTTAGACATTTAAAATTTTAAAAAATCTAGTCCAGTCCTGCGCAAATGAATAGATGTGTCTTGAGCTCGCGGCGGAAGGTCCGAAGGTCAGGAAGTTGACGAAGTCCTGGGGGAAGCTCGTTCCAGAGGGTGGGAGCCCCCACAGAAAAGGCCCTTCCCCTGGGCATCGCCAGTCGGCACTGCCTGGCCGACGGCACCCTGAGGAGTCCCTCCCTGTGAGAGCGCACAGGTCGGTGGGAGGCATTCGGTGGCAGTAGACGGTCCCGTAAGTAACCCGGACCTATGCCATGGGTGCATCACAAATACCATTGACTGGTGCTGATAGTTGATACGGGTTGCTGCCAGCGTCCTAGATATCAACCAAGTACCTTCTTAAGATATATGATGTTTGAAGTTGCGTAGTTTTTTGCAGTTCTACTGGTGTTATTGCCGGAAGCTGCAATTTGTTGATGTATCTTATAAAATTCTTGGACATGGTTCCAAGTGCCCTGATGACAATGAGTATCACTGTTACATGTTTCATCCATAGCCGTGTAATTTTGATGGCCAGGTCGTGATATTTCATGATTTTTTCTAGTTCTTTTTCTTCAACTCTGGTATCTCCTGTTATCGCGATGCCAATAAATTGTAGGTTTCGGTTTTCCACAACTGTGATATCTGGTGTGTTGTGTTCCAAGTGATGATCCATCTGTATTCGAAAGTCCCACAAGATCTTCACATTCTCATTTTCTATAACTTTTTCCAGTTTATGTTCCCATGACTTTTCGGATACAGGCAAGTCGTATTTTTTTCATAATGACCAGTGGATTAATTTAGCAACTCAGTCGTGTCTAATGTCTCCTTCTTCTCCTCCTCCTCCTCCTCCTCCTCCTCCTCCTCCTCCTCCTCCTCCTCCTCCTCCTCCTCCTTATTTATTTATTTAATTAATTAAATTTCTATACCGCCCTTCTCCCGAAGGACTCAGGGCGGTTTACAGCCAAAGTAAAACCATATTAATAAATAAAGTTAAAAGATGCTATAAAAATCTAATTCAATTTTGGCTAACGTTAAAACTAATTAAAATAGTAATAAAACCCTGACTAAAAACCATTAACACATTAGGCCAGCCCTGCGCGGTGAAACAAAAGAGTCTTGAGTTCGCGTCGGAAGGTCCGGAGGTCGGGAAGTGATCGTTAACCCATAGGAAGTTCATTCCAAAAGGTAGGTGCCTCCACAGAGAAGGCTCTTCCCTTGGGGGTCGCCAGCTGACATTGTTTGGCTGATGGCACCCTGAGGAGACCCTCCCTGTGGGAGCGCACAGGTCGGTGGGACGCTATCAGTGGCAGCAGGCGGTCCTGTAAATAACCCAGTCCTAAGCCATGGAGCGCTTTAAAGGTGGTTACCAACACCTTGAATTGCACCCGGAAGACCACCGGCAACCAGTGCAGCTTGCGTAGGAGAGGTGTTATGTGGGAGCCATGAGCGGCTCCCTCTATCACCTGTGCAGCCGCATTCTGGACCAGTTGGAGCCTTCGGGTGCTCTTCAGGGGGAGCCCCATGTAGAGAGTGTTACAGTAGTCCAGGTGGGAAGTGACGAGGGCATGAGTGACCGTGCACAAAGAATTATTATTATTATTATTATTATTATTATTATTATTATTATTATTATTATTATTATTATTATTATTATTATTATTGTAACAATAACGAGATAAGTATGCTGGATTTCGTATCACAAATCACTAGTCGAACACTTATTATTATTATTATTATTATTATTATTTATTATTATTATTATTATTATTATTATTATTATTATTATTATTATTATTATTATTGTTGTTGTTGTTATTATTATTATTATTATTATTATTATTATTATTGTTATTATTATTATTATTACTATTATACATTTATCCCGCATTATCCGAGCTTCCATCAGATACTGAAAACCTGGCCTTTTACTTGGGTACCAAAATCTGAATCATATAATTGCAAGCAAACATTGTCCCCACTGCAGCCTGCGTCTGTTCCATTCTTCCACCTCTCTTTGATTTCTTTTCTCTTTTTTTTTAGTTGTACCAAAGTTAAACAAAACACAACAAAAACGAAGCTGACTCCCCCCTCCAAAGGAAAAAGCCTCATGGCTAGACCAGATGCTGCTGAGTGGCTCACCCCCCCACCAGCCCAGGTGAAGGAGAGAGAATGGCAGGTAGAAGAAGAGGCAAGATTTCAAGGCCATTTAAAAGACGAGGCGACAATTTTGATCGTGTTATCTTGTGTGTTCGCCGCTCCACACATATCCCAAATGGCTGTAAAATGATTACAGGCGGTTTATTCTGCTTTTAGCCAATACCGGGATCAATTCACTAATTAAAGCCTATATAATAGTATAGTAAATAGCACCTCTTAATAGGCTTTGCAAATTCAGTGGGGATGAGAGATGCATTCCAGGAAATTTTAAAGATGTACAAATGAATACATGGGTGAATATTGTTTGTTTATTCCGTGTTATCTGATGGAGCATAAGATCCCTCCTTCTCTCATTTTTTTTTTAAAAAAGTCACAGCTATCCTATGCTTAGAGTTGTAAACTGTGACTGTTCTAATTTGTCCCACGCCCATGACATGTTGAAGCAGCTTACAGAGTTGCTGCATTTTGTAGACTAACCAACAATAAAGGAGAAAAGTTGTAGCTCAGGGTTGAAACGAGGGGTCCTTGGTGCTCTCTGAGCTTGGTTGTTTTCTTGCAGATGTTTCATGACCAAACTAGGTAACATCATCAGTGCTAGAAGAGAAGAGATTTGAGAAAAGGAGGAGGAGGAGGAGGAAGAGAGGAGGAGGAGGAGGAGGAGGAGGAGGTGGAGGAGGAGGAGGAAGAAGAAGCTGGTAGATTGTCTCTTTTGCATAGTCTGTAGATGTTGTTGATGACTATGTGTCTATTGATGGCTGATTTGTCAGAGTGACAGGCTGTTGTGGTCTGCCAGCAGCCTGCAGAGCTGGCAATGGACAGCGATGAGGCTGAGGTGGAGCCAGGGCCATCGGGGAGTGAGGTGCGGACTCCAGAGGCTGACAGTAGTGAGGCAGAGAAACAGGAGGAGCCTGTTCCTAATGCACGCATGAGAAGAGCTGCCAGAAGGCAAGAGCAGCTCAAGCAAAGAGGACGACTCAGGAATAGGGTCAAGAGATGATTGGCTTAAAACAGACCAGCAACGGCGTTTGGGCTTTGCCGGAAAACAACGTTGGTAGCTGCGTCTTCTGCTTCGTCTAGGTCTTGCATTTATTTTTGTGACTTCTGAACGTTTGCCAAGAAAGGCGTTTGGCAGTTTGCCTAATTGGACCAAGGTTTGCGAGAGAACTGAGGAATTTGTGTTGGGAGGAATTTGCTTTAATTTAGTTGAACTACGCTGGGAATGAAGTAATTCTCAGCTGTTCGAATAAAGTTTGTTTTTTTCACGGACTGAGTTTCCTACTACCTACTTGGGGCTGGGTCACAACACAGGCTTCTAGAAATTCCCTAGCATTTTTGGACTCGGCCACCCACCACAGACAGGCAAGACACCAGAACATAAATGGACAGCAAACAACTCCTTACTTCAGACTGATGATGTTACCTAGTTTGGGCAATGAAACGTCTGCAAGAAAACAAGCAGGCCCAGAGAGCACCAATGCCCCTTCAAACCATAAACAGTCCCGTGGGATGAGTTCACACGATACTTTAAGCCTCTTTCTCAAAAGCACCTGATCTATTCAATGCTTTCTTGACAACTCGTCTGAGGTTAAATACCAAAGATACATCATCTTATAGAGGTTTTCTTTTAAGTTATAATTAAATGTAAAATTTAAACCTTTCTTCCACATTTTGTCCCGTTGCCTCCAGAAGTTGTGAAGGCTCAAACACTGGAAGTTCTAAAGAAGAGATTGGATAACCATGGTGTAGGGTTTCCTGCCTAAGCAGGGGGTTGGACTAGAAGACCTCCAAGGTCCCCTCCAACTCTGTTATTCTATTCTACACTATTGCTTAACCATTACATTATAGCCAAAGTTCCTTGGACCCTGGTGCCATCAACTAAGCCTGAACAAAGCATTATCATCCAAAAGTGACATACACCGCAAGACAAGCCCTGTTCTCATTCTTCTTAAATTTTAATTTATCTTGACATACAAAGTATTCTGGCTTTCGTCTAGAAATACAGTGCTTTATTTGTTCCTTGTCCAGATTTAAATTCAATAACATTTCAAGAAGAAGAAGAATAGAATCTATTCTGTTCTTCTTCTTCTTGAAATGTTATTGAATTTAAAGGGAAGGGACCTTGGAGGTCTTCTAGTCCTGTCCCCTGCTCAAGCAGGAAATCCTATACCATTTCAGACAAATGGTTGTCCAATCTCTTCTTAAAAACCTCCAGTGATGGAGCGCTCACAAATTCTGGAGGCAAGCTGTTCCACTGGTTAATTGTTCTCACTTTCGGGAAGATTTTAAGCTGGAGGCAAGCCCCGAATTAGCGAGCTGGAAGGTCATGAAAGGCCTTTTCCTGAAGTTCTCTGATGCCTCCTAAAATAAGAGTCATCACAAGTTGAAGAGACGATGCTTTGGGGTTTTCTTCAAGCGGACTATCTGGGAAACATTGCTTTCTAGATGAAAGCCAGAATACTATGTATGTCAAGATAAATTAAAATTTAAGAAGAATGAAAGCAGGGCTTGTCTTGCGGTGTATGTCACTTTTGGATGATAATGCTTTGTCAGGCTTAGTTGATGGCACCAGGGTCCAGAATATGTCTGCAAATTAAAGAGAGAGGAAGGGAGGACCACATCGCACAGTCCTCTCTCTAGGTCTCTGTCTTGAAGACTAAAGTTTTTAAGAAAAGGTTGGACAGCCAGGTATCTGAAATGGTATATAGGGTCACCTGCTTGAGTGGGGGGTTGGACTAGAAGACCTCCAAGGTCCCTTCCAGCTCTATTTTGCTTGATTGGTTGCATCATCATGATCCTTATAGAACTAGTTGGATTGAAAATGAGCTGCTGTGAAAGAGGCAGGAAAAAAAATCAGTATAATATGAATAATCCTCTTCCTCCTCCTCCTCCTCTTCCTCCTTCTTTGCCTCCTCCTCTTCTTCCTCCTCCTCCTCCTCTTCCTCCCATCGTCCTTCTCTTCCTCCTCTTAATCCTCCTCCTCCTCCTCCCATCATTTTCACTTCCTTCTCTTCCTCTTCCTCCTTCTCTTCCTCCCATCGTCCTCCTCTTCCTCCTCCTTCTCTTCCTCCCACCGTCCTTCTCTTCCTCTTCCTCCTCCTCTTCCTCCCATTGTCTTCTCTTCCGTCTCTTCATCCTTCTCTTCCTCCCATCCTCCTCCTCTTCCTCCTCCTTCTCTTCCTCCTCTTCCTCCTCCTCCTCCTCTTCCTCCCATTGTCCTTCTCTTCCTCCTATCGTCCTCCTCTTCCTCATCCTCCCATCTTCCCATCCTCCTCCTCCTCCTCCTCCTCCTCCCATCCTTCTCCACCTCTCCTCTTTCTGCTCTTCTCATTTCCTGCATCTCTCATGCTTCTTCTTCTCTTGCCCTTTCTCCTTCTCTTTCTTCTTTTCCTTCTCCATCATCATCATCACCATCATCATCGTCAGACCTAAACCAAAATTTGTCTCTGTCTCTTCATGCTGCAAATCTCCACCCACTCTGAAATTTTAAAAAAAGTTGATTTTTTCCCCTCCTTTTCTGCGAAAGACCGAAAACAAGGAGAAAAGGCTTCCCTTTAAACACACACACACACACACAGAGAGAGAGAGAGAGAGAGCACTTACATGGAAGGGAAAAAAAAACAGGCAAGAAATGCTTTTCATGCCTTAGAAAGGAGTTCATCCTTTCTGTTCACCTCAGAGAAAGTTGGAGCTCTCAAAACCTGAATTTGGGAGGACAGGAGCCCAGGAAAACCTTGACCTGAAGCATGATGGGAAAGGGTCTAACAATAACCAGGAAAGAAGTCGGCTGCGTGTCAGTTAAAAGCCAAGGAGCTGAACTATTTAAGAACCCTTTTTTTTTTCTCTTGTTCCCCAGGGAGGTCAGGTAACAGGAGCAAGGCTGGCTTTGCGATGCCTGCTAGACCATTTATGAGGCTCTCTATTGATCGGAAACCTTTTGTTGTCTAGCAAAAGGTAAAAGAATCTCCGGGTAAATTGGAATTGACAAAAACCAAGGCAGTCCCAGACACAGAAGTCTCTCGAGTCGGCTATCACCACAGGCAAAGAGAGCGAAGGCGAAACAATTGATCGAGCTGCAGGAAAGTCTCGGAGGGACGATGGCGTTACCCGGGCATGTCGGGCCGTCCGTTGATGTCATTGAAAGGGGGGTGGGAGGAGGCTGTGAAAGAGGTTTCCATGAGGCGCAAGATGGTGGTCCTCGACTTAAAACTATAATGGGGAAGAGAGTTTGTGTCGCTAAGCAAGGTGGTTGTTCAGCCCACTGCTAATTGGTTGCGATTCAAATGAATGAATGTAATTTTTGGCTTCCACAATTTAATTACGCAATTTTATTTTTAGAATTACAATGAATTAATTTGTGATCCTAAGAGCTGGGCTTGTTATGACTGAAAAGGATGGGAGGATGGTGCTGTTTTAAAGACGTTGTCTTGAGTGACATGATCTCTTGTGGCAAAATGCAGCCTAAACTCAGCCAGTGGGCTTTCTTGCCTAAGGTGGGACTAGCACTCACGGCTTCCTGGTGATTGGTCCAAAGTCAGCCAGTGGGCTTTCTTGCCTAATGTGGGACTAGAACACATGGCCTCCTGTTGATTGGTCCAAAGTCAGCCAGTTGGCTTTCTTGCCTAAGGTGGGACTAGAAATCACAGTCTCCTGGTGATTTATGTCCAGGATGTGAGGAGTCTATAAATATTTTCACTCTTTTTGACTCGTGCAGTATATAGGTCCTCAATGGAAGGCAGGTTGGTAGTAATATGATAGTTACCCGTGTGCTTAATCATTTTCCTCTTTGGTCATACAAAAACATTATGGTTTTGAAAGCACTTTTGGGAAGGTCTAAGGAGCATCTCCTAAGGCTCCGAGGATATTCTACGCGTATAGTTGTTCATCTCTGTTCTAAGGAAACTCTTAACCGCTAAGATACTCCAGGCAGCATCAAATCTATTTCTTATTTAGCAGTTTCTTGAACAATGGGCTCCTGAACTCTAAGAAAAAATGTTCTTTCCACTGTGCTAAACATAGAAAAACAACTGTTTTTATTTTCATTGATTTGAAGAAAGGTATTGCTGCCTCAAAACCTTCTGTTGAATCTCAGTTGTCAAAGACTTAGTAAGACCACACTTGGAATACTGCACGCAATTTTGATCAAGACAATAGAAAAAGATGTTGAGACTCTGGAAAGAGTGCAGAGAAGAGCAACAAAGATGATTAGGATAACTGGAGGCTAAAACATATGAAGAACAGTTGCAGGAATTGAGTATGTCTAGTTTAATGAAAAGAAGGACTAGGGGAGACATGATAGCAGTGTTCCAATATCTCAGGGACTGCCACAAAGAAGAAGGAGTCAAGCTATTCTCCAAAGCACCTGAAGGCAGGACAAGAAGCAATGTGTGGAAATCAAGGAGAGAAGCAACCTAAGAACTAAGGAGAAATTTCCCGAGAGAGAGAACAATTAATCAGTGGAACAACTTGCCTCCAGAAATTGTGGGTGCTCCATCACTGAAGGCTTTCAAAAAGTGACTTAACAGCCATTTGTCTGGAATAGTATAGAGTCTCCTGCTCAAGAAGGAGGTTGGACTAGAAGACCTCCAAGATCCCTTCCAATTCTGTTATTCTATGTTCCTAAATGATGGCTGAATATTGTATCTAGCATGTCATCAAATTAAATTAAATGGAATTAAATGCCATTATAGAAGACTTTCCAATATTGGAGGGGCTGCCACAGAGAGGAGGGGGTCAAGCTATTTTCTAAAGCACCCGAAGGCCAGACAAGGAATAATGGATGGAAACTGACCAAGGAGAGATTCAACCTGGAAATAAGGAGAAATTTTCTGACAGTGAGAACAATCAACCAATGGAACAGAAGTTGCCTTCAGAGGTTGTGGGAGCTTCATCCCTGGAGGCTTTCAAGAAGATATTGGACTTCCATCTGTCATAAATGGCGTAGAGTCTCCTGCTTGGGTGGGAGGGTTGGACTAGATGACCTACAAGGTCCCTTCCAAATCTGTTAATCTGTAATCTAAAATTAATGGAGGAGATAAAGTTACTCTGAGAAAATTGCTTCTTGGCTAAACCCTGCTAATTTCCGGTAATTTCTGCATTGCTTCTGAGATGTTTAATATGTTTAATATGTTGAATATATTTATGAACCTCCTGTTGAGTCTTCTTGTGCATGTAGTTTCCTTCCATTCTTCCAGAAAAAATTAGGAAAAGCATCTGCCTTTCTTTGGTTCTTTGGAATTTCAATTGTTCTCCAAGAGTGGTTGAAGAGAATTATGACCAGTTGTGGTCATAAGCTGAGGACTTACCTGTAAGTTGTTTTTTTTCAACCATGCTGAAATTATGATGAACCAGAATTATCTATGGAGATGGGGGATATGAGGAATACAGGAAGTCCTTGACTTACAACCATTTGTTTATTGACCATTTGAAGTTACAATGGCACTGAACAAAGTGACTTATGACCAGTGGTGGGATTCAAATAATTTAACAACCGGTTCTCTGCCCTAATGACCAGCTGGGTGGGCATGGCTAGGGGGTGTGACAGGCCTCCTGCATCTCCCTGGGAGCAAAAATGGTGTCAGGGTTCCAAGGAACACCCCCAACGAAATAAAGCTCTGAGGCTTGAGGTTCCTCAGAGTTCCAATTTATTAGAGATGTCATGTTGGCACAGCCGGGGAAACCCGAAACTGAAAGCTTCCAGGTTTTCCACACCCGGTTGACAGTTCACAGCCCTGCCCGACACCCACAGGTTCATCACATTGTCCAATCAACTCTTCACATTCAATTGGATGCAGTCTTCAGGCAGTCTACATCAGACGCAGGCAAAAATCCTTGAATATATAATGTTGTTATGACTAACTTTCTACCGCTCCAACAACAACCCCCTCCCAACTTCCCCAGCTAAAATATGTGGCAGTTAAGAAGCAAAAAGGAAAATTGTTTTCCAAAACATGCCACACCCAGCCATGCCTTGTTTTGGGCCTAGGAGGCCTCCCTGAAGCCTCCTGGGAGCAAAAATGGGCCGCGGGGGTGGGTGAGGGGTGGCGTGGTACACACAAATCCGCACCACATTTTGGGCCTAGGAGGCCTCCCTGCACTTACCTGGGAGCCAAAATTGGGCATGTGAGGACTCCTGGAAGGAGCAGGGCAGGGAAGGGCCAGCTAGCAACTTAACTACTGGTTTGCCCGAACCAGCTGAATCCCACCATTTCTTATGACCATTTTTCACACTTACGTCCGTTGTAGCATCGGCATGATCACGTGATCAAAACATAGACGCTTGACAACTGACTCATATTTATGATGGTTGCAGTGTCCTAGGGTCACGTGATGCTCTTTTGCAACCTTTGGACCGCAAAATCAATGGGGAAGCCAGCTTTACTTAACAACCGTGTTACAAACTTAATAGCTGCAGTGATTCACTTAGGAGCTGTGGGAAGGAAGTGTTGTGTCTCGCCCGCTTTCACCGCAGCCGGGGCCTTCTTATGTGCTTCCGAATGCTGAGGAATGTCCTAGTATGCCTCCCGGCCCCAGCCCTGGCTCCATGCCCAGACAGGCTGAGGAGGAGGGGGCACCTCCCGGCCCCAGCCCTGGCTCCATGCCCAGGCAAACGGAGCAACTAGACCCCTCCCCCTCCCCCACAGCATGTGACCCTGAGGGAGGTCAATTACCAACAGCTGCAGACTGGAGTGACCCTCGCTTCAGAAGAATTGATAGGCGGCGGCGACAGAAGGAAGGGAGGGCAGGCCTGGATAAGTGCTGAGTCATGGAGCCACACCCCATGTCCTATATAAAGGATCTGCTTTCTGGCATTCTCTGAGTCAGGCAAAGTCATAAAAGGGGGCAAAGCTCATTTAACAAGTGTCTCGCTTAGAAAAAAAAATTGTGGATTCATTTGAGCCCGTTAGTCGAAGACTGCAAGAGGGATCTTAAAGCCCTAGTGGACAACCATTTAAGTATAAGCCAGCACAGTGCAGAAGCTGCCAAAAAAGCCAACACAATCCTAAATTGCATTAACAGAGGGATACAATCAATATCAAGGGAGGGACTAATACAACTCTATAAAGCCCTAGTAAGACCACATCTAGAATATTGCATCCAGTTTTGGTCACCACAATGTAAAAAAGATGTGGAGACTCTAGAAAGAGTGCAGAGAAGAGCAATGAAGAGGATTGGGGGACTGGAGGCTAAAACATACGAAGAACGGTCGCAGGAACTGAGCATGGCTAGTCTAGTGAAGAGAAGGACCAGAGGAGACATGATAGCAGTCTTCCAATATTTGAGGATAGTAATCCAGGTGGAAAGTAAAGACAATGCTCATGACTCAAATCCTGCATGATTGAGCATTCCTAGTGTCTCTCTCTCACACACATACACAAAAGTGACAGATCCCAAGAACTGACTGATCAAGATTCTTGGATGAGAAGCTAAATTCCTTCCCCTTTCCTCCCCCTCCTCCTCCTCTTCTCCCCTCCTTCCTTCTCCAGCACATACTACTACTACTCTTCCTCCTCCTTCTCGCCTTTCTTCTTCTTCTTCTTCCTCTTCTTCTTCTTCTTCTTCTCCTCCTCCTCCTCCTCCTCCTCCTCCTCCTCCTCCTCCTCCTCCTCCTCCTCCTCCTCCTCCTCCTCCTCCTTCTTCTTCTTCTTCTTCTTTTCTTCCTCTCCTCCTCCTCCTCCTCCTCCTCCTCCTCCTCCTCCTCCTCCTCCTCCTCCTCCTCCTCCTCTCCCTTCCCTTCCCCTTCTCTTTCACCTTCTTCTTCCACCTTTGAGATAACTTTGACCTGGTGACTGAGAATCTCCACAGACAATGTCCCTTCTTACTTCCTGGTCTTCAGTGCTACATCTTATTCTGAGTTTTTTCTATTTTGATCTTGCTGATTTCATAAATATCTCTTATGGGCTATTCGAAGTCTCCTCCCACTGTGTCCCCTGCACAATAAAAACAGCTTTCATCTTGTGCCAAAACTTCCATGTTATTCCTTTTCTTCGACAAGAAAAAGGGAGTGAAAAAAAAAGGAAGAGTGGGGGAAATGCAGCAATAGTTTTTATTTTGCAGGGAATGGCAGGATGTCAAAGTGCAGAATCCTGCCCCTTTCAGGCAAATCAAATATTAAACAGGTGCTTCAAAATGCAGGTAGGGGAACCACTCAGATAAGGAGATGAAAAATTAATTTTAATGCATGGTGGGATTAAGCGATTCACTTATTTCACAACCTCAATCAATTTTAATATTTTAGTATTTAATGTGAAAGTGGTGTCTCACCAAGAACAATTTTAAAAGTTGCCCGTATCTCTTTCTTACTTTAAAGGTAAAGGTTCCCCTCGCACATATGTGCTACTCGTTCCCGACTCTAGGGGACGGTGCTCATCTCTGTTTCAAAGCCGAAGAGCCAGCGCTGTCCGAAGACGTCTCTGTGGTCATTTGGCCGGCATGATTCACCACCAAAGGCGCACGGAATGCTGTTACCTTCCCACCAAAGGTGGTCCCTATTTTTTCTACTTGCATTTTTTACCTGCTTTCGAACTGCTAGGTTGGCAGAAGCCGGGACAAGGAATGGGAGCTCACCCCGTTACATGGCACTTGGGATTCGAACTGCTGAACTGCCGACCTTTCTATCAACAAGCTCAACGTTTTAGCCATTGAGCCATCGCGTCCCTTCATTTCTTACTTTACCTGCCCACAAAGACACGGTATTTTGTGTTCTCTGTTTCTCTTCACCCTGCAAACAGACAAACACGCAGTTTTGCATGATGCAAGCTGATAAAAAAAGTATTACACAGGTCACCGTCATTTGAACATGTTTTTTTTTCTGTTTACAAACACAAGCCTACTGCTACCGAATACCTCTCACCGACCCGTGCGCTCTCACAGAGAGGGACTCCTCAGGGTGCCGTCAGCTAGGCAGTGCCGTCTGGCGACACCCAGGGGGAGGGCCTTCTCTGTGGGGGCTCCCACCCTCTGGAACGAACTCCCTCCAGGACTTCGTCAACTTCCGGACCTCCGAACCTTCCGTCGTGAGCTTAAAACACACTTATTCATCTGCATGGGACTGGATTAGATTTTAAATTTACTGGTTTTAAATGGGTTTTATTATTTATATGGTTTTAACAATTCGGCTATGGAATAAGTTTTTTACTTGTTATTTTAGTTTGTATTTATATGTATTTTTAAGTGCCTGTGAACCGCCCTGAGTCCCTAGGGAGATAGGGTGGTATATAAATGTGAAAAATAAATAAATAAATAAATAAAAAATAAATAATGTACACGTATGTTTAGAAATTTGATCGATGAGAACAGGGTCGTCCTCAAAGGAAGGAAGGAAGGAAGGGTGCCCGATGATCTCTGATAATCCTGTTCTAGGTTTGATGCTCTTGTTTTATTAGAAGAGAAACACAGAGAAAAGATAGAGGTAGGCCTACAGGTGACTCTGAGGGTCACTGATAATAAATCAATGTGGAATTCTGACTCCTGATTCTTTTTAACAATAGCAGCAAAAATAGCTGCCCCCTTGTCAGAAGCTATATTTCTGGACTGAAGGAGGGTTGAAGGAAACAGGAATGGATCTTGTGTTCTTTCCTTTCCTTTCCTTTCCTTTCCTTTCCTTTCCTTTCCTTTCCTTTCCTTTCCTTTCCTTTCCTTTCCTTTCCTTTTCCTTTTCCTTTTCCTTTTCCTCCTTCCTTCCTTTCTTCCTTCCTTCCTTCCTTCCTTATTCATTCTTCATTTTGTTTACTTTCTTTTCTCTTTTTTCTTTTCCTTTCCTTTCCTTTCCTTTCCTTTCCTTTCCTTTCCTTCCTTCCTTCCTTCCTTCCTTCCTTCCTTCCTTCCTTCCTTCCTTCCTTCCTTATTCATTCTTCATTTTGTTTAGTTTCTTTTCTCTTTCCTTTTCTCCTTTCCTTTCCTTCCTTCCTTTCCTATTTGTTTTTCTTTTTTTATTATTTCTTTTTGTCACAACAGTATACACAAACAATTGCCATAGATAAAACAACATGTCTTGAAGAATATATATATATATATGAGTAAAAAATATGCATCAACTATATTAATTTGATATAATGAAGGGAACATTAGGACAGGAACGGTAGGCACTTTTGTGCTCTTATGCACGCCCCTTATAGTCCTCTTAGGAATGGGGTGAGGTCAATAGTAGACAGTTTTTGGTTGAAGATTTTGGGATTTTGAGTAGAGACTATGGAGTTAGGTAATGAGTTCCAAGCATTAACAACTCTGTTACGTAAGTCATATTTTCTGCAATCAAGTTTGAAGCGGTTGACATTTAGCTTGAATCTATTTTTTGCTCTTGTAATATTGCGATTGAAGCTGAAGTAGTCTTTTATAGGAAGGATATTGCAATAGATGATTTTGTGTGTTAAACACAGGTCATGTCAAAGTCGACGGAGTTGTAAGTTTTCTAATCCCAGGATTTCAAGTCTGTCGGTATAAGGTATTTTGTTGTTTTCGGAGGAGTGAAGAACTCTTCTAGTGAAATATTTCTGGACTCGTTCTATTGTATTTATGTCAGAGATGTGGTATGGGTTCCAGATGGATGAGCGTATTCAAGAATAGGTCTGGCAAAGGTTTTGTTTAGTTTCTTTTTGTTTAGTTTCTTTTCTCTTTTCTCTTTTCTCTTTCCTTTCCTTTCCTTTCCTTTCCTTTCCTTTCCTTTCCTTTCCTTTCCTTTCCTTTCTTTTCCTTTCCTTCCTCTTCCTCTTCCTCTTCCTCTTCCTCTCCTCTCCTCTCCTCTCATTTTCTTTTCTTTTCATTTTGTTTAGCTTCTCTTCTCTTCTCTTCTCTTCTCTTCTCTTCTCTTCTCCTCCCCTCTCCTCTCCTCTCCTCCCCTCTCCTCTCCCCTGCCCTCCCCTCGCCTCCCCTCCTCTCTTCTCCTTATTTTCTTTTCTTTTCATTTTGTTTAGCTTCTATTTATTATTTATTTATTTATTATTTATTTTATTTATTTGTATTTGTATACCGCCCTATCTCCCGAAGGACTCAGGGCGGTTCACAGGCAAATAAAACATTTATGTACAAATTAAAATAACCATTCTCTTCTCTTCTCCCCTCCCCTCCCCTCCCCTCCCCTCCTTATTTTCTTTTCTCTTCATTTTGTTTAGCTTCTCTTCTCTTCTCCCCTCCCTTCCCCTCCCCTCCCCTCCTCTCCTTATTTTCTTTTCTTTTCATTTTGTTTAGCTTCTTTTCTCTTCTCATCTCCTCTAACAGTCTCCCGGTGATATTATGGGGCATATGATGTCACTTAACAGCAGGAGTGGGTTTCACTTACCTCTGCTACTGGTTTTGTCATGCCCAAGTGCTCGCTTTGCTCATGCCCAGGCCACTTCTGCACATGCACAGAAGCTTCTGTGCATGCACAGAGTGTAATTTGATGACCTCCGGGTGGGTGGGTGGAGCCTCCTACCACCGCTGCTACCAGTTGACCCGAACCGGGGCCAACCAGTAGCAATCTACCACTGCATTAAAGAACAAGAGAGTTGGAAGGGACCTTGAAGTCCTTGTAGTCCAGCCTCCTTCTCTAGCAAGAAACCTCATACCATTTCAGACAAACGGTTATCCAACCTCTTCACAAAACAAAACAAAACAAAACAAAACAAAACCTCCAGTTCTGGAAGACCCAGAACTTCTTTTGCACTTCAATTAATTAAGAGAATAACAGATTTGAAAGGGACTTTGGAGATCTTCATCTGTTCAATCAGGGGACCCTAGACCATTTCAGACAAACGTTCGTCCAATCTCTTCTTGAAAACCTCCATGGATGGAATGCCTGCAACTTCTGAAGGCAAGCTGTTCCACTGGTTGATTGTTCTCACTGCCAGGACATTCCTCCTTAGTTCTAGGTTGCTTCTTTCCTTGATGAGTTTCCATCCGTTGCTTCTTGTCCTGCTTTTACCACTTGTTCTCTTCACTGACTTCTTTTTTAGAATAGAATAGAATTTTATTGGCCAAGTGTGATTGGACACACAAGGAATTTGTCTTGGTGCATATGCTCTCAGTGTACATAAAAGAAAAGATACGTTCATCAAGGTACGACATTTACAACACAATTGATGGTCAATATATCAATATAAATCAATCAACAAGGTGTCCATTCCTGTGATGACCCGGGGCGTGACACAAAGACAACACAGCTAGAGAACCGATATGAATCCCTTTATTATCACCAACTGTTCCCCCAATGTCCCTTTCAACTCTCCAGCCTGGAGAGAGAGCTCTTCCACCAACTTGTCATAGTCCTTGGCTGACACGACTTCAGTCCCAAATGTTGCAAACAGAAAACTTTCAACTAAAAATCCAACAAGGTAAGACAAGGGAATTAATCCGGCAGGGCAAGCAAAATAAGGAATTCCACAAGTAAAGTAGCACGGCAATAAATCAAACTAGTTGGGAGGATGATAGGATTCAAAGAAACACCAGATGAACTCAGTGTTTGTCCCCAACAACCACCCCTCCCATTTGCATCTCCTTTTAAACTCCAGCAACACCTGTGCCTTGTAAAGAGGATCGGGTCCCTTTTCTTCCTCATAAGCCATGCAACCCGTGTTGCTCTCTTCTCTGTTCCTCCCTGCACTGCCTAGGATGAGGTCTTGATCTTCATCTGAAGCCCCTCTCCCTTGTTCTACCTCTCCCCTGATCTGCCCAGCCTGACTTTGCCCTTCCCCAGTTTCTTTTACAGCCAATGGATCCACTCTCTCACTCTCTGTCAGCCGCTCCTCTTCCCCTTCAGAGTCAGACCCCAACAGGGGCATGACAATTCCCTTACACAGAGGAGTCTGACCTTGCGGTCCTCATCCACACTCCCCATTCATTTCTCGCACTCAACGGTTAATGCAATGAATCCATGAGAAATACATTTTCCATCACATAACTGTTTTTATCCCTTTCTCTCTCTCTCTCTCCCTCTCTCCCTCCCTCTCTCTCTCTCTCTCTCCCTCCCTCCCTCCCTCCCTCTGTCTCTCTCTCCTTCATTAATTTCTTTTCTAGTTCCACTTGCAAAATATTGGAAGTGGCCCCAATTATTTGCATCTTTGGAAACTTGCAGAGCCGGGCTTTTGGTTTAAACGGGGATAATTTTCCACCATGTGCTTTACATCAAAAATGAGGCTCAGTTTATTTCTTTAGATATTTACTTATTTGGTATAAATGGGTCTGCAGAAGGTCAGAACATACAATTACACCAAGGGCCTGGTTTAAGGTTTCATTGACAGGCCGTCATTATCAGCAATCCAACTGTCAGCCTCTCTAAATGAAATTCCCATTTGTTGCTGCGGAAGGAAAAACTACATACATTCAACCATTATTTCACTGCTTTATCCGTTCACAACACCCACATCCAGTGGCAAGATGTGACAAATTGCAGGCAATTCCTTTTCTTCCCAAAAGGCCATGTAAGGTCAGTTACATACTTACCTATGAAGTGTCTTCTGAGAATATTGAAGGAATAGAATGGAATGGAGTGGAGTGGAGTGGAGTGGAGTGGAGTGGAGTAGAGTAGAGTAGAGTAGAGTAGAGTAGAGTAGAGTAGAGTAGAGTAGAATAGAATATAAAAGAAATACGGAATAAGATAGGATAGGATGGGATGGGATGGGATGGGACGGGACGGGACGGGACGGGACGGGACGGGACGGGACGGAATGGAATGGAATGGAGTGGAGTGGAGTGGAGTGGAGTATAGAGTAGAGTAGAGTAGAGTAGAGTAGAATAGAATATAAAAGAAATACGGAATAGGATAGGATAGGATAGGATAGGATAGGATAGGATAGGATAGGATGGAATGGAATGGAATGGAATGGAATGGAATGGAATGGAAAGGAATGGAATGGAATGGAGTAGGGTAGGGTAGGGTAGGGTAGGGTAGGGTAGAGTAGAATAGAATGGAATAGAATAGAATAGAATAGAATAGAATAGAATGGAATGGAATGGAATGGAATGGAATGGAATGGAATGGAATGGAGTAGGGTAGGGTAGGGTAGGGTAGGGTAGGGTAGGGTAGGGTAGAATGGAATGGAATGGAGTGGAGTGGAGTGGAGTGGAGTGGAATGGAATGGAATGGAATGGAGTAGGGTAGGGTAGGGTAGGGTAGGGTAGAATGGAATGGAATGGAATGGAATGGAATGGAATGGAGTGGAGTGGAGTGGAGTGGAGTGGAATGGAATGGAGTGGAGTGGAGTGGAGTGGAGTAGGGTAGGGTAGGGTAGGGTAGGGTAGGGTAGAATAGAATAGAATAGAATAGAATAGAATAGAATAGAATAGAATAGAATAGAATAGAATAGAATAGAATAGAATAGAATAGAATAGAATAACAGAGTTGGAAGGGATGTTGGAGGTCTTCTAATCCAGCCCCCTTTTAGGCTTCCAGTGTTGGAGTATTTACAACTTCTGGAGGCAAGCAGTTCCACTGGTTAATTGTTCTTACCATCAGGAAATTTCTCCTTAGTTCTAAGTTGCTTCTCTCCTTGATTAGTTTCCACCCATTGCTTCTTCTCCTGCCCTCAGGTGCTTTGGAGAATAGCTTGACTCCCTCTTCTTTGTGGCAACCCCTGAGATATTGGAAGACTGCTATCATGTCTCCCCTAGTCCTTCTTTTCATTAAACTAGACATACCCAGTTCCTGCAACCGTTCTTCATATGTTTTAGCCTCCAGTCCCCTAATCATCTTCTCTGACTCTAGAGTCTCCACATCTTTTTACATGAACCTCTTCCTGCTCCTTCCCTTTGTTTTCCTCCTAAATTAAAACAATTTCTACTGCTTGACATCAAGGAGCAGGTTGGTTTCTCCTAAGTGATACCTGTTCCTTTCATATCCCAAAAATGTACTTTTACAAAAGGCAACTTGGACTTCCTCGGTTTTTCCTTTGGAAAGGTTTCGCTTCTCATCTAAGAAGGTTCTTCAGTTGAAGCCGATGAAGCTTCTTGGATGAGAAGCGAAACCTTTTCAAAGGAAACACCGAGAAAGTCCAAGTTGTCTTTCAGGGGAGAAAACATTGGGACAATTAAGACCTGGATGATGGAGAATCTCCATAGACATCGTTCCTTTCATAGAACTTTGCTGCAGAAGAGGAACATCGAAAGGGAAAGATAGACAATAGAATATATTAGAAGGGTGTTTTATTGTTGTTATTTATTTAATCATACCCTTTCTTCCAACATTGTATTCTATTCGTTGTCTGCATTTCATGTTTCAGAAGGGGGTGGGTAGAGAAGGGATGGCTCCTTGCAGGCAGTGGGCTAGTGCATGCATTTGAGCGAGTGAGGGCCCTTAAAGGTAAAGGTAAAGGTTCCCCTCGCACATACGTGCTAGTTGTTGTCGACTCTAGGGGGCGGTGCTCATCTCCATTTCAAAGCCGAAGAGCCAGCGCTGTCCAAAGACGTCTCCATGGTCATGTGGCCGGCATGACTCAACGCCAAAGGCGCACGGAACGCTGTTACCTTCCCACCAAAGGTGGTCCCTATTTTTTCTACTTGCATTTTTTACGTGCTTTTGAAACTGCTAGGTTGGCAGAAGTTGGGACAAGTCACGGGAGCTCACCCCGTTACACGGCAGCACTAGGGATTCGAACCGCTGAGCTGCCGACCTTTCGATCTACAAGCTCAACATCCTAGCCCCTGAGCCACCGCGTCCCTGAGGGCCCTTACAACACTATTATTATATATTCTATGTTCCTATGTCTCTTCCCCTTCCCCTTCCCCTTCTCGTCCTTCTCTTCTCTCTCTCCTTCTTCTTCCCCTTCTCTTTCTCCTTCCCCTTCCCCTTCTTTTTCTCCTTCTCCTTCTCTTCTCCATCTCCTTCCCCTTCTCCTTCTCCGTCTCCATTTCCTTCCCCTTCCCTTTCCCCATCTCCATCTCCTTCTCATCTCCCTGTCCTTCTTTCTCCTTCCCCTTCCCTTCTCCTTCTCCATCTCCATCTCCATCTCCATGTCCTTCCTTCCCCTTTCCCATCTCCATCTCCTTCTCTTTCTTCTCTTTCTCCTTCCCTTTCCCTTTCCCTTCTCCTTCTTGTCCTTCTCTTCTCCATCTCCTTCTTCTTCCCCTTCTCTTCTCCTTCTCATCTCCCTGTTCTTCTACTCCTTCCTCTTCCCTTTTCTTTTCTTTCTCTTCTCCTTCTCTTCTCCATCTCCTTCCCCATCTCCTTCCCTTCTCCATCTCCATCTCCTTCTCCATCTCCATCTCCATTTCCTTCCCTTCCCTTTCCCATCTCTATCTCCATCTCCTTCTCCTCTTTCTCCTTCCCTCCCTTCCCTTCCCTTCTCGTCCTTCTCTTCTCTCTCTCCTTCTTCTTCCCCTTCTCCTTCCCTTCCCTTCTTTTTCCCCTTCCCTTCTTTTCTCCATCTCCTTCCCCTTCCCTTCCCTTCCATCTCCTTCTCATCTCCCTGTTCTTCTTCCCCTTCCCTTCCCTTCCCTTCCCTTCTCTTCTCCATCTCCTTCCCCATCTCCTTACCCTTCTCCATCTCCTTCTCTTCTCCTCTTTCTCCTTCCCTTCCCTTCCTTCTCCTTCTCATCCTTCTCTTCTCCTCTCCTTCTTCTTCCCTTCTCTTTCCTTCTCATCTCCCTGTTCTTCTTCTCCTTCCTTCTTTCTCCATCTCCTTCCATCTCCTTCCCTTCTCCATCTCCTTCTCCATCTCCATTTCCTTCCTTCCCTTCCCTTTCCCATCTCTATCTCCATCTCCTTCTCCTCTTCTCCTTCCCTCCCTTCCCTTCCCTTCTCGTCCTTCTCTTCTCTCTCTCCTTCTTCTTCCCTTCTCCTTCCCTTCCCTTCTTTTTCCCCTTCCCTTCTTTTCTCCATCTCCTTCCCTTCCCTTCCCTTCCATCTCCTTCTCATCTCCCTGTTCTTCTTCCCTTCCCTTCCCTTCCCTTCCCTTCTCTTCTCCATCTCCTTCCCCATCTCCTTACCCTTCTCCATCTCCTTCTCTTCTCCTCTTTCTCCTTCCCTTTCCCTTTCCCTTCTCCTTCTCATCCTTCTCTTCTCCTCTTTCTCCTTCCTTCCCTTCCCTTCTCCTTCTCATCCTTCTCTTCTCCCTCTCCTTCTTCTTCCCCTTCTCTTTCTCCTTCTCATCTCCCTGTTCTTCTTTCTCCTTCCTCTTCCCCTTTTTCTTCTCCTTCTCCTTTTCTTCTCTATCTCCTTTCTCTTCTCCATCTCCATCTCCATCTCCATTTCCTTCTGCTTCCGCTT
Organism: Ahaetulla prasina; assembly: GCF_028640845.1. NCBI lineage: Eukaryota > Metazoa > Chordata > Lepidosauria > Squamata > Colubridae > Ahaetulla > Ahaetulla prasina. The sequence continues at coordinate 298,973,484 of NC_080540.1, read as the reverse complement.
CCACTTCCCTTTCTTCTTCCCCATCTCCATCTCCATCTACCTCCATTTCCATATCCTTCTCCTTCCCCATCTCCTCCCCCCCCCCCCCCCCCCTCTCCTTCTCCTTTTTCTTCTCCTTCTCCTTCCCCATCCCCTTCCCCTTCCCCTTCCCTTCCTTCCTTCCCCTTCCCCTTCCCCTTCTCCTTCTCCTATATAGGTACTTTGTAGAGTCTCCTGCTCAGGCAGGGGTTGGACTAGAAGACCTCCAAGCTCCCTTCCCACTCTATTATTCTACATTCTGTGATTCTGTGTTCCTTTCCCTTCTCCTCTGAAAGAAATTTCAAAATCAATTCATTCTCAAGCAAGCCAAGTGACCGGACACTTGAATATATTTGCTTCTGAGCCAGGAGCAGAAATGGAGGCCTTCAGAAATAGTCCAGATTAGCTGAAGCTTCTGTCACCATTTAAATGTGATGCCCTGCCTCCAAACAGACAGACAGCTGCCCTTGCGGACCTCTGGCAAGGATGCGAATGCCAACTTTGTCTTCGGAGGACGACTGATCGTTGGATGGAGCCCAGGAGCCAATTTCTCCTTCACTAATCACCCTGCAATGTTCTCCAGAAGAAAACAGTTCAGGATAATAATAAGATGTGAATACCAAAAAAAATTAAAAAAGCAAAATAATAATAAAAAATAATGCTGCTTGTTTCTAAACCCTTCAGTTCCTTGAAGTGAAAACTCATTTTAAGAAGATTATGCCGCATATATTAGGAGATGGCCTGATATGTGGCGTTCAGATTTCACCAAGGCTTCTTCTTCTTTTTTTTTTAAGATGTGGGGGAAAATAAGACCACCCCAAGAATACAGAACAAAATAACAAACACCAAATCCGAGGAAGAAAACAAAATTAAAACACAGGCGCAACCGCAGAACAACAGCATCAGCATTGGTTTCTATTAGAGCAATCCAGGGAGGATGGCAGGAATTGTTTTGTGGGTGTCATAAATTCTTCTTTTGCATAGAAGGAGCTGGGTGCAGCTGCTGGGAGAAATCATCCATCAATGATCAACAGCCACAGAAAGACCTTTCATTCTCCTCCTTTTCTCTTCTTCTCCTTCTTCTTCTCCTTCTCGTTTTCCTCCTCCTGCTCCTCCTCTTCTTCCTTCGGGAGAAGGGCGGTATACAAATTAAAATATTATTATTATTATTATTATTCCTTCCCTTCTCCTCCTCCTCCTCCTCCTCCTCCTCCTCCTCCTCCTCCTCCTCCTCCTCCTCCTCCTTCTTTTCCTCCTCCTCCTCCTTCTCTTCCTCCTCCTCTTCCTCTTCCTCCTCCTCCTCCTTCTCTCCTCCTCCTCCTCCTCCTCCTCCTCCTCCCCCTCCTCCTCCTCCTCCTCCTCCTCCTCCTCCTCCTCCTCCTCCTCCTCCTCTATCCCTTCCTCTCTCAGTACTTATAAGGTAGATCAGTCTAAGAAGCCAATGCCACTACTTTTATTGGAACCTCTGTAGTTTACAGAATCTGGAATGTCTGAATGTGCTTCCCCCCTGCCACACTCTATCTAAGGAGGGGCTTGTTTGACAGTTTTTCCAAAGTTACTTTCTCATTCTCCTCTTATTTGACCATTGGCTTGGTAGTGTCTTTTCTTCCTGCCCTTCAAAGACTCTTCCCTAGACCTTCCACATACACTTCCTCCCCACCTCCTCCTCCTCCTTCCCCTTCTCTTTCCCCTTCTTATTTATTTATTTATTTATTTATTTAATCATATTTATATACCGCCCTATCTCCCGAAGGACTCAGGGCGGTTTACAGGCAAATAAAAACACATAAATACAGTATAAAAACAGTTAAAAAACTTATTCAAAAAGCCCGTCAATTAAAACATACAAATAAAACCCAATTAAAACCCATAAATTTAAAATCTAGCTCAGTCCTGCACAATTAAATAAGTGTGTTTTGAGCCCACAGCGGAAGGTCCGAAGGTCCGGAAGCTGACGGAGTCCGGGGGGTAGTTCGTTCCAAAGGGAGGGAGCCCCCACAGAGAAGGCCCTTCCCCTGGGCGTCGCCAGACGACATTGCCTCGCTGACGGCACCCTGAGGAGACCCTCTCTATGAGAGTGCACGGGTCGGTGAGAGGTATTCGGTAGCAGTAGGCGGTCCCGTAAATAGCCCGGCCCAATGCCATGGAGCGCTTTAAAGGTGGTCACCAAAACCTTGAAGCGCACCCGGAAGGCCACAGGTAGCCAGTGCAGTCTGCGAGGATGGTGTTATCACGGGAGCCACGAGGGCTCCATCTATCACCCGCGCAGCCGCATTCTGACTAACTGTAGCCTGCGGATGCGCTTCAAGGGGAGCCCCATGTAGAGAGCATTGCAGTAATCCAGGCGAGACGTCACGAGTGCGTGAGTGACCGTGCATAGGGCATCCCGTCCAGAAAGGCGAACTGGCGCATCAGGCGAACCTGGTAGAACGCTCTCCTGAGACGGCCGTCAAATGATCTTCTAGAGACAGCCGCTCATCCAGGAGGGCGCCTAAGTTGCGAACCCTCTCCATCGGGGCCAATGACTCGCCACCGATGGTCAGCCGCGATTTAGCTGACTGTACCGGGATGCCGCATCCACAGCCACTCTGTCTTGGCGGGATTGAGCTTGAGCCTGTTTCTCCCCATCCAGACCCGTACAGCCTCCAGACACCGGGACAGCACTTGATAGCCGTTGGGGTGGTCCGGTGTAGAAAAGTACAGCTGGGTGTCATCCGCATACAGCTGGTACTTCACACCGAAACCACTGATGATCTCACCCAGCGGCTTCATGTAGATGTTAAACAGAAGGCGAGTGGATCAACCCCTGCGGCACCCCACAAGTGAGGCGCCTCGGAGCCGACCTCTGCCCCCCTGTCAACACCGACTGCGGCCGGTCAGGGAGATAGGAGGAGAACCACCGATAAACGGTGCCTCCCACTCCCAATCCCTCCAACCGGCGCAGCAGGATACCATGGTCGATGGTATCGAAAGCCGCTGAGAGATCTAATAGGACCAGGGCAGAGGAACAACCCCTATCCCTGGCCCTCCAGAGATCATCCACCAACGCGACCAAAGCCATCTCCGTGCTGTAACCGGACCGGAAACCGGACTGGAACGGGTCTAGATAGACAGTTTCATCCAGGTGCAAGGGAAACTGATATGCCACCATACTCTCTACAACCTTCGCCGCGAAGGTTCTCCATCTCTTCCTCCTCTTCCTCCTTCCGCTTGTCTTTCCCCTTCTTCTTCTCCACCTCTTCCTCCTCCTCCTTCTCCTCCTCTTCCTCCTTCTCCTCCTCCTCCTCCTCCTTCTCCTCTTCCTCCTCCTCCTTCTCCTCCTCCTCCTCTATTATTCTTCTTTACAGTCCATGATTCAAAAACCATCTTCCTCCTGTAAAACACACACGGGCGCACGCACGCACACACACACACGCGCACACACACACACACACACACACACACACACACACACACAGAGAGAGAGGGGGGGGAGAGGTGATGTCTGGCATTAGATTAATTGAGAACACCATTGAGATGCTAACTGTAAATGCTGGGCCATGCTTTTTCTGGAACGTATTTTTAAAAACGATTAATTCCAAATCACATTTCAGGAAATGAGAAACAAAGCTAATCTACTGAACTCCTTAGATGAGGTTATTAAAAAAAAATATTTTGTAAGGAGAAAAAAAAACCCCACACCTTTCCTAACTTCTTTGAAAAAGACAACTATTTCAGGAGTGGCCAGCAGAGGGAGAATAGAAAGAAATGGAAAAAAAATAATATATGGTGGGTTTTTGTTTTTTTTAATTATTGAGAATGGCATCTAGATCTAAAAGAATCAGCTCAGGAATGTGGTATTATTGTTGGTAGCAGTCAACTAGTTGTTTAAACTGGATTTGGTATTTTTGTGTGCCTATGAAAATATTTGCAGATCCCTCGCATCCTGGACATAAACTGTTTCAACTCCTACCCTCAAAACGATGCTATAGAGCACTGCACACCAGAACAACTAGACACAAGAACAGTTTTTTCCCGAAGGCCATCACTCTGCTAAATAAATAATTCCCTCAACACTGTCAGACTATTTACTGAATCTGCACTACTATTAATCATTTCATAGTTCCCATCACCAATCTCTTTCCACTTATGACTGTATGACTATAACTTGTTGATGGCAATCCTTATGATTTATATTGATATATTGACCATCAATTGTGTTGTAAATGTTGTACCTTGATGAACGTATCTTTTCTTTTATGTACACTGAGAGCATCTGCATCAAGACAAATTCCTTGTGTGTCCAATCACACTTGGCCAATAAAATTCTATTCTATTCTACTGACTCCTGGACTTCCATTTATCAGAAATGCTGAAGGGTCTCCTGCTTGGGCAGGGGGTTGGACTAAATGACCTACAAGGTCCCTTCCAACTCTGTTAATCTCTAAGTAACTATCTCTAAGTCCTTCCCAAGAAACTAGGATAGGCAGATATGGATGTTGGGTGTTATTAAGGATATCGTCCCAGGATGTAAACTGTTTTGAGTAAAATTGCCTTTTGCAATGGATGGATAGGGATGTTGTAAAAGTATAGAACAGGTAGTACCTGGCTCAGGGGTGAAATCCAGCAGGTTCTGACAGGTTCTGGAGAACCGGCAGAGGAAATTTTGAGTCGTTTGGAGTTGTTTGGAGAACCGGCAAATACCACCTCTGGCTGGTTCCAGAGTGGAGTGGGAATGGGGATTTTGCAGTACCCTTCCCCTGCCACGCTCACCAAGGCACGCCCACTGAACCAGTAGTAAAAATATTTGGATTTCACCACTGACCTGGCTCAATAGTAGTAACTGTGAGAGGGATCTTGGAGTCCAAATGGATGATCAGGCAGCAGTGTGCTACAACTGCCAAAAAAGCCAACACAGTCCAAGGTTGTATTGACAGAGGGATAGAATCAAGATTCACGTGAAGTGCTAATACCACTTTATAAGGCCTTGATAAGGCCACACATGGATCCAATTGCATCCAATCCACACTGCATCCAATTTTGATCTCCAAGATGTAAAAAAGATGTTGAGACTCTACAAAAAGTGCAGAGAAGAGCAACCAAAATGATGAGGGGAGTGGAGGCTGAAACATATAAGGAACAGTTGCAAGAATTGGATATGTCTAGTTTAATGAAAAGAAGGACCAGGGCGTGACACGATAGCAGTCTTCCAATATCTCAGGGGCTGCCACAAAGAAGAGAGAATCCTTCAAGATAAGACAGCAGACAGGAAGTTTCTAAATTATGTATGTTGGGTATGTTGGTTCAATTGATACCGTTTGAAGTGGGAGTCAACCACCTTCAAAGCGCTCCATGGCATAGGGCCGGGTTATTTACGGGACCGCCTACTGCTACCGAATACCTCTCACCGACCCGTGCGCTCTCACAGAGAGGGACTCCTCAGGGTGCCGTCAGCGAGGCAGTGTCGTCTGGCGACGCCCAGGGGAAGGGCCTTCTCTGTGGGGGCTCCCACCCTCTGGAACGAACTACCCCCAGGACTTCGTCAACTTCCGGACCTCCGAACCTTCCGTCGCGAGCTTAAAACACACTTATTCATCTGCGCAGGACTGGATTAGATTTTAAATTTATTGGTTTTAAATGGGTTTTATTTTTTATATTGTTTTTAAACATTCGGCCTTTTAGAATAAGTTTTTTAATTGTTATTTTAATCTGTATTTATGTGTTTTTATTTGCCTGTGAACCGCCCTGAGTCCTTCGGGAGATAGGGCGGTATATAAATACGATTAATAAATAAATAAAATAAATAAATATTCTCCAAAGCACCTGAAGGCAGGACAAGAAGCAATGGATGGAAACTAAAGGAGAAAAGTAACAAACTCAGGAGAAATTTCGTAACGATGAGAAAAATCAACCAATGGATCAGCTTGCCTTCAGAAGTTGTGGACGCTCCATCACTGGAGGCTTTTAAGAAGGGACTGGACAGCCACTTGTTTTGAAATGGCTAATGTTGCAGCTGCGGTCTGGCTTCTGGTCCTTGGTCGTGCTTCATGATCAGTGTGGGTTTCGGTCTGCTTTCTGGGTGGATGTGTGGTGGTGACATCTGTGTGGACCTCGTGAGTGTGGGTCTGGTGTCATTCCTCGTGTTAAGGACTCGTTTGTCAATAAGGGCGGGTTTCCAAATGGCTGGTAGGCAGGAGGTATCATCTCGTTTGTTCATGCTGTGTGGGCGTTTTTCTATCTCGATGGCTTCTCTGATTATTCTGTTGTTAAAGTGTTCAGTTTTGGCGATAGTTCTGGTCTTTTTAAAGTCAATATCGTGTCCTGTGGCTTTAAGGTGTTGGACCAGGGAAGAAGTTGGTTCCTCTTTTTTGACTGAGTTCTTGTGTTCTTCAATGCGTGCACTTATTCTTCTGTTGGTTTGTCCAATGTATGTGGTGGGGCAGGTGGGGCATGGGATTTCATATACTCCTTGATTTTCTAACTCAATTTTGTCTTTGGGGTTTCTTAGGATGGTGGATATTTTTTGGTTTGTGCAGAATGCTGTCTTGATGTTATGTTTGTGGAGGATCTTGCTGATTCTGTCTGTGGTGCCTTTTATATATGGGAGGAGGGCTGTGTCATTTTCTTGTTCTCTGTCTTGGGTTTTAGTGGGGGGTTCTTTTTGGATTAGTTTGGTAATCTTATTTCTCTGGAATCCATTGGATGTTAGTACATTTGTGAGAGTGTGTAGTTCGGTTTTTAGGTGTTATTCATCAGCTAAGTATTTTGTTCTAGAGATAAGTGTCTTGGCTACGGAGTTGATCTGTGCTGGGTGGTGGTGTGAGAGTGCGTGCAGATAGCGGTTTGTGTGTGTTTTCTTCTGGTAGATGGTGTGTCCTAGGGAGCCATTGGGTTTCCTGTAGACTAAGACATCTAGGAAGGGAAGTTGGTTGTTAACTTCTGTTTCCATGGTGAACTGTATTTTGGGGTGTAGGCTATTGAGGTGTGTGAGGAAGTTGTCAAGTTTTTCTTTCCCGTGTGGCCAGATTATGAAGGTGTCGTCTACGTATCTGAGCCAGAGTTTGGGTTTGTGATCAGATTTTTCTAGTGCTTGGGTTTCAAAGTGTTCCATGTAGAGGTTGGCAATGACAGGTGAGAGGGGTGATCCCATGGGTGCGCCTTCTATTTGTTTGCATTTTTGTCCATTATAGATGAAGTATGTGTTGGATAGGCAGTGGTTGGTCAGATCTAGGATGTGCTTGGGGGGGTTATATTTGTTTTGGATAGCTGTCAAGGCTTCTTTGATTGGCACTTGGGTGAAGAGGGATATGACATCAAAGCTCACGAGTAGGTCGCTGGGCTGTAAGTTTTGTTTCTTTATGATATCTATGAACTGGAATGAGTTTTTTACGTGTGAGGCGATGGATTCTGCATAGGGCTGTAGTTTTTTGGTGAGAAATTTATATATATATATATTTGTTTTCTGAGGTTTTCACGGGTGTTTGTATGTAGGTCTTTGGTTGTTTGGGTTTTCTCCCATGTAAAATTGGAAGTGTCTTGGCTCATTCGTCATCTTCAACAATTTTGCTCCCAGAAGATATATATATATATATATATATATATATATATATATATATATATATATATATATATATATATATATATAGAGAAAGAGAGAAAGAGAGAGAAAGAAAGAGAGAGAGAGCTTCATTTCTTAGTTGCCATACTTATAGGGCTGGAAGCGGGACCTATGGAATGTAGAATGTTTGCTTCAGTGGTGAAATCCATTTTTTTTTACTACCAGTGAGGCTTGGTGGGCGTGGCATGGTTAGGTGTGTGTGGCGTGCTTGGTGGGCATGGCAGGGGAAGGATACTGCAAAATCCCCATTCCCACCCCCCTCCAGGGGAAGGATACTGCAAAATCCCCATTCCCTCCCCACTCATGGGGGAAGGATATTGCAAAATCTCCATTCCCACACCACTCTTGGGCCAGCCAGATGTGGTATTTGCCAGTTCTCTGAACTGCTCAAAATTTCCACTAGCGGTTCTCCAGAATCTATCAGAACCTGCTCGATTTCACTCCTGGTTTGCCTCCAATTTGCCAGGCAAAGCAACAATAAGGCTCCTGAGAACCAAGGCCAAATCATTGTCCCCTAATAATAGCAGGAGGGAGGGCTGAGATCACCTGTTTGGTTAACATGACCTATGACATAAGGAGAGTGGACAGTATCTATTCTTTAATTATACCAAAACCATGGGAATTATTCAGTGTTGGTTTCACATTTGACCGTGATGTACTCAATAAACCAGATTTTAGAGAAAGCCACGGCCAATATCTATTCTATTCTATTCTATTCTATTCTATTCTATTCTATTCTATTCTATTCTATTCTATTCTATTCTATTCTATCCTATCCTATCCTATCCTATCCTGTCCTATCCTATCCTATTCTTTCCATTTCATCTATTCTGTTCTGTTCTGTTCTGTTCTGTTTTGTTCTGTTCTGTTCTATTCTATTCTATTCTATTCTATTCTATTCTTCTCTTCTCTTCTCTTCTCTTCTCTTCTCTTCTCTTTTCTTCTCTTCTCTTCTCTTCTACTCTACTCTACTCTACTACTCTACTCTACTCTACTCTACTCTGTTCGGCAACCCATGAGATATTGGAAGACAGCTATCTTGTCACCGCTACTCCTTCTTTTCACTAGACTAGACATGCTGAATTCCTGTGACCGTTCTTTATATGTTTTAGCCTCCAGCCCCCTAATCATCTTTGTTGTTCCTCACTGCCCTCTTTCCAGAGTCTCAATATCTTTTTTTTTTTATATCATGGCGACCAAAACTGGATGCAGGATGAGAGATTCTATATTCAGCTTGAGGGATTCTATATTTAGGAGAAGGTGACACTGTCTAGCATTCACTCTTGTGAACCAACCAAGTGATTTTCCAGCACCGCCTCACCATTTACAATGTATATATATACATATAGTTTCAATTCTTCTGGTGTTCATTATTCATTGGAGAAGGGGGGGGGTGAGAGAATAAGGACAGGACAATTTACACTTCCTGATTGCGAGCCAGACATTATTTATCATCACCTTTACCTATCTCCTATAAAGATGACAAATGAAGGTGTATTAATGGACCTTAAAACAATATGATGCATGGTCTCCCCAACTTGGGAAGTTTCGCTGAGTTGCATTTCCACTGTAATTAGTTTACTGCTTGTTGTCCTTTTTAATCAAGTCCTGTTTTAAGCAGCCATCAGAATGAGATCTGATTGTTTTTTTTCCAGCGGGGCCAAAAATCTTTTGGCATTCTGTTTAGCACTACAAAGAAAATACCCTGGGAATTACGTAACTCCAACATTTAGATAAATAAATAATCATGTTTAGCACTGAGGGTGTAAATCAGCAAACTTTGAGGAGAAGGAGGCGAGCTCAAAAATAGCCCATAATGAGCTGCAAATATGCTCCCCCTGGAAGATTATTACAAGTTGCAAAATGGAGGAGAGAGGGAGAGGAAGAAAGAGAGAAAGAGAGATGATAAAATGATGATGGAGGGAGGGAGGGAGGGATGGAGGGATGGATAGATAGAGCAAAAATAGAGATCAAAAGATGATAGCTATATGATGGTTAGATATAGGTAGATGATAGATAGATGATAGACAGACAGATAGATGATAGATAGTGAGTGGAAGATTATTACAAGTTGCAAAATGGGGGAGACAGAGAGAGGGAGAGGGAGAGGGAGAGGGAGAGAGAGATATGATAGAATACTGGATCTGATTTTTGTCTCTGGACAGTGGTTGAATGATCTGGAACTGGGAGACTTAGTCATTGAACCCTTGTCATGGTCGGATCATTCCCTCCTTTGTCTGGACTTTCGGACCGCTACTCAACACCACAGGGAGACGGAACCAATGCGTTGGTTCCGTCCCAGGCACCTGATGGACCCGGATAGGTTCCTGACGGAACTTAGGCCATTCCCTGAGGATCTGGCCCACGGCTCGGCCGAGGAGCTCGTCACGGCCTGGGAACGGGCCGCGGCTGGGGCTTTGGACCGTGTCGTGCCTTTGCGGCCTCTGACCCAGCGTAGAACTCAACCGGCTCCTTGGTTCTCCGAGGAGCTGAGGGAGATGAAGCACTGGAAAAGATACCTAGAGAGCGCCTGGAGGTCCAGCTGTTTGAAAGCTGATCGAACACTAGTTAGGTCATTTATTCAGACCTACCTAGTGGCATTGAGGGAGGCTAAGCGTATTTACGTCTCCTCCCTGATAGCATTGGCAGATAACCGCCCGGCCGCCTTGTTTCGGGTGACCCGTTCTCTCCTGCATCAGGAGGTTCGGGATGTCCCGCTACAGGGGCGGGCCGAGGATTTTAGTAAGTATCTGCACAATAAAATCGCTCAGCTTCGGGACGGATTGGACCAAAATTGGGTAGATCCAGGTGAGATGACAGAGAAAAGTCTTGTTGAGAACATCTGGGATGAGTTTGATACTGTGGCTCCTGAGGACATGGACAGGCTGCTGGGAAGGCTGAATGCCACCACATGTTTATTGGACCTATGTCCCTCCTGGTTGGTGCTGGCCACACAGGAGGTTACACAAGGCTGGCTCCAGGGGATTATTAACGCTTCTTTGATGGAGGGTGTTCTTCCTACCACCTTGAAAGAGGCGGTGGTGAGGCCCCTCCTCAAGAAGCCTTCCCTGGACCCAGCTGTTTTGGGAAACTACCATCCCGTCTCCAACCTTTGCTTCGTGGTGAAGGTTGTTGAGAGTGTGGTGGCATGTCAGTTACCCCATACCTGGATGAAATGGTCTATCTGGACCCGTTCCAGTCTGGCTTTCGACCTGGGTATAGCACAGAGACGGCTTTGGTCGCTTTGGTTGATGATCTCTGGAGGGCTCGGGACAGAGGTTATTCCTCTGCCCTGGTCCTTTTAGATCTCTCAGCGGCTTTTGATACCATCGACCATGGTATCCTGCTGCGCCGGCTGGGGAGTTTGGGAGTGGGAGGCACCGTTTTTCAGTGGTTCTCCTCCTATCTCTCCGACCGGTCGCAGACGGTGTTGGCAGGAGGGCAGAGATCGACTGCGAGGCGCCTCATGTGTGGGGTGCCGCAGGGGTCGGTTCTCTTGCCTCTCCTGTTCAACATCTATATGAAGCCGCTGGGTGAGATCATCAGTGGTTTTGGGGTGAGTTACCAACTGTACGCTGATGACACTCAGCTGTACATTTCCACCCCAGGCCACCCCAATGAAGCTGTTGAAGTGCTGTCCCGGTGTCTGAAGGCCGTGCGGGTCTGGATGGGGAGAAACAGGCTCAAGCTCAACCCCTGGTTAAAGGTGGTAACCAACACCTTGAATTGCACCTGGAAGACCACAGGCAGCCAGTGCAGCCTGCGCAGGAGAGGTGTTATATGGGAGCCACGAGTGGCTCCCTCTATCTCCCGCACAGCCGCATTCTGGACCAACTGAAGCCTCCGGGTGCTCTTCAAGGGGATCTGGCTGTGGATGCCGGCATCCCGGTATAGCCAGCTGCAGCAGCGGCTGACTGTTGGGGGCGAGTCACTGGCCCCGATGGAGAGGGTGCGCAACTTGGGCGTTCTCCTGGATGGGCGGTTGTCCTTTGAAGAACATCTGACGACTGTCTCCAGGAGAGCTTTTTATCAGGTACGCCTGATTCGCCAGTTGCACCCCTTTCTAGACCGGGATTCCCTATGCACAGTCACTCATGCTCTCGTCACTTCTCGCCTGGACTACTGCAATGCTCTCTACATGGGGCTCCCGTTGAAAAGCACCTGGAGGCTTCAGTTGGTCCAGAATGTGGCTGCGTGGGTGATAGAGGGACCACTCGTGGCTCCCATATAACACCTCTCCTGCGCAGGCTGCACTGGCTGCCTGTGGTCTTCCGGGTGCAATTCAAGGTGTTGGTTACCACCTTTAAAGCGCTCCATGGCTCAGGACCGGGTTATTTACGGGACTGCCTGCTGCCATTGTTTGCCTCCCATCGTCCTGTGCACTCCCATAGGGAGGGCCTCCTCAGAGTGCCATCAGCCAAACAAAGTCGGCTGGTGGCCCCCAGGGGGAGGGCCTTCTCTGTGGGGGCCCCTACCCTCTGGAACGAGCTTCCCCCAGGACTTCATCAACTTCCTGATCTCCGGACCTCCCGCCACGAGCTGAAGACGTATTTATTCTTCTGCGCAGAACTGGCATAGAATTAGTACTATTATTTGTAATTTTAAATGGGGTTTTATGGTTTTATGTATTTTAATTTAGGGGCCAAATTTAATAAGTTTTTTATCAGTGTTTTTATTTGTATTGTATCTATTTATTGTTGGTTTTTATCTGGCTGTGAACTGCCCTGAGTCCTTCGGGAGAAGGGCGATATAAAAATTAAATAATAATAATAATAATAATAATAATAATAATAATAATAATAATAATAATAATAATAATAATAATAATAATAATAATAATAATAATAATAATAATAATAATTAGAATTAGAATTAGAATGATGATGGATGGATAGATAGATAGATAGATAGATAGATAGATAGATAGATAGATAGATAATGATGGAGAGATGGAGACATGGATGGATGGATGGATGGATGGATGGATGGATGGATAGTTCAATAGAAATAGATGATAGATTGACAGCTACAACAAATACAGATAGAGATAGAGATAGATATAAATAAGTTTGATTGAGAGATGATAAAGAGGTAGATAAAAATATAATACCAAGTAAATCTGAGATGGATGGATGGATGGATGGATGGATAGATGTATGATAGGTAGGTAGACAGATAGAAATAGATAGCTAGATGATAGATGGATATAAATAGATGGAGAGATGGATGGATATATAGATAGTTCAATAGAAATAGATGATAGTGACAGATAGATGCAGATAGATATAGACATATATAAAAGAGAGGTGATAAAGAGATAGAGAAATGATATAAATCTGAACCGATTGATTAATTTTAAGACACCAACAAAGAAAACAAAATAAATGTAAAATATATTTCCAGCGTAAATAGGGTGAAAGAATACAGAATACTAAAATACATACGGGCTAGATCAACATTCAGATAAATACATTGCCTTTACATAATACTCCCATCAGTTTGATATAACAGATTCTTAGCAGAACTGCCTTGTCTACAAACTCTACAAATGCCTCTGCTCACAATTGTACACATTAGAGGCCAGGAGGAAATAGGACAGTTTGCAATTCAAATCCCAGTGGGCTGTTCTTTCAAGTAGGGATTTTTAAATATCTAAGCTAAAAAAGGGGAAAAAAAGGGCATCGTAATTAAAAATAAGTCCGGCCACCTCTGTTGTATTGATTAACTTCTGCCGATCTGTCAGATATCAAAGACCTGTGCGTCAAAATGCAAACACACAGCTTGATTCTCAAAATGGAAATCAGAATAAAGAGATCAGAGATTTATTTATTTAATTTTTTTTTTGCAGGGTTTCATATTCTTTCCATATCACACCTGCCTTTCGGAAAGGGGCAAAATACTTAGGCAGAGATGGGTAGAAGTTTAGAACCTGTACAATTTGTGAAGAAATATTTAGAATAACAGAGTTGAAAGGGACCTTGGAGGTCTTCTAGTCCAACCCTCTGTCAAACTATTACTAAATCTGCACTACTATTAATCTTCTCATTGTTCCCATCACCCATCTCCTTCCACTTATGACTGTGTGACTGTAACTTTGTTGCTTGTATCCTTACGATTTATATTGATATTGATTAGTTCCTGATTGCTTATTTATACCCTATGACTATCATTAAGTGTTTTACCTTAGAATTCTTGATGATCTTTTCTGTTATGTATACTGAGAGCATATGCATCAAGACAAATTCCTTGTGTGTCCAATCACACTTGGCCAATAAAAAATTCTATTCTATTCTATTCTATTCTATTCTATTCTATTCTATTCTATTCTATTCTATTCTATTCTATTCTATTCTATTCTATTCTATTCTATGACTATCATTAAGCGTTGTACCCTATGATTCTTGAAGAACATATCTTTTCTTATATGTACAGTGAGAGCTTATGCACCAAGACAAATTCCTTTCGTGTCCAATCACACTTGGCCAATAAAAAAAATCTCTTCTCTTCTCTTCTCTTCTCTTCTCTTCTCTTCTCTTCTCTTCTCTTCTCTTCTCTCAATTATATTGTTTTTAATTTGTTCCCTAGTATGATTTGATAGCTTATTAGGAACCTTGACTATCACTAAGTGTTGTATCTTTTTATTCTTGATGAATATATTTTATTCTCCTTATGTACCCTGAGAGCATATACACTTAAGACAAATTCCTTGTGTGTCCAATCACACTTGGCCAATAAAGAATTCTATTCTATTCTATTCTATTCTATTCTATTCTATTCTATTCTATTCTATTCTATTCTATTCTATTCTGTGACACAACTAGTTTACATCATCAGTGCTAGAAGGGAGTACGGTTTGATGTCTGTTTATATACAAGTGATTTAGCTAGAAGAGAGTATTATTTTTATCTCAAAAACTATGGGGTCCTCAGTACTCTCTAAGCTTTGTTGCCTTGTGGCAGTCATTTCATGAACAAACTAGGTAACATCAGTGCCAGAAGAGTAGTGGAGTTTGCCCACTGTAACCCTAACTATTCCAGCACTGATGTTGCTACCTAGTTTGGTCATGAAATGTCTGCTCCAAAACAACCAAGCTCAGAGACCTACAGTTTATACCCATAGTTCAGTTCTTTTTTTCCAATAAGGGATATTATCTCAGAAACCCAGTTATTTCTAAGGTAATATTAAACTAGGGGAATTAGCTGTTGCCTTAAAGGATAAAATCACAATTCAAATGATCCTGATACTGGGTCAAATCCAATGTTCCAAGCTGCTTATCCTGGCATTCTGCAGCCTTCTCATTCCTATGAAGGAGACAAGCAACCGGGAATTAAGAAAAAACTTCCTAACAGTGAGGACAATTAAGCAGTGGAATAGAAGTTGCCTTCAGAACTTGTGGGTGCTCCATCACTGGTGTCGTGTACCACTCCTCCTCTGACGGCCGGGTCGGGGAAGTCCGTATCAAGCATGGCCGCAAAGCCTCTGCAGCTTTGCCAAAGTTCTGTCAGAGTTCTCAGGGCAGGCAGGAGACCAGGATGTGACTTCAGCAATCCATGTTAGACTTTGCCTGACTCAAAGAATGCCAGAAAGCAGATCCTTTATATAGGCCATGGGGTGTGGCTCCATGACTCAGCACTTATCCAGGCCTGCCTCCTTCCTTTGCTGACGTCGCCTCTCCACTCTCCGGAAGCGTGGGTCCCTCCAGCCTCCAGCTGTCGGCAATTCCAGCTCGTGACTGGCTTCACATTCCCCAGGCTCACATGCTGTGGGGGAGGGGCCCAGCTGCTCCGTTTGTCCGGGCATGGTGCCAGGACTGGGGGCTGGAGGCATACCAGGATATTCTTCTGTACTATCAGTGTCTGGCAGGAGATGAGAGGGGCCCAGCTGCGGAGAGGGGGGCGAGCGAGGCACAACAACTGGAGGTTTTTAAGGACAGACTGGACAGCCATCTATCTGAAATGGTATAGGGTCTTCTGCTTGAGCAGTAGGTTGAACTAAAACAGGGGTTTCCAACCTTGGCAACTTTAAGACTTGTGGACTTCAACTTCCTGAGTTCCTTAACCAGCTTTGCTGGCTAAGGAACTCTAGGAGTTGAAGTCCATAAGTCTTAAAGTTGCCAAGGTTGAAGACCCCTGGACTAGAAGTCCTCCAAGGTCCCTTCCAACTCTGTTATTATGTTAATTAACCAGTGGAACAGCTTGCCTTCAGAAATTGTAGGTGCTTCATCACTGGAGATTTTTTTTTAAAAAAAAGATTGGACTATCTGAAGATTGGACATCTATCTGAAATGATGTAGGTTCTCCTGCTTGAGCAAGGGTTGGACTAGAACAGGAGTCAGCAACCTGTGGCTCTGGAGCCGCATGTGGCTCTTTGACCCCTCTGCTGCGGCTCCCTGTCACTCAAAATATGTGTCACAATCACCAATATGTGACACCCACTGGCACGCAATTTATTAAGGTTTTCAACCCTTGGTATAGACCAACCATAGATAAATCCAAGGTAAGAAAAGTTTCAGAAGAAAAGAGAACATTTAATTCAACTACATATGCTAGTTTTGTGGCTGCTCAAGAAATAGTCAGGCACAGGAAGGGTTTTGTGGCTCCCGGTATTTTCTTTTCTGTGGGAAATGGGTCCAAATGGCTCTTTGAGTGTTTAAGGTTGCTGACCCCTGGACTAGAAGACCTCCAAGGTCCCTTCCAACTCTGTTATTATGTTAATTAACCGGTGGAACAGCTTGCCTTCAGAAATTGTAGATACTTCATCACTGGAGGTTTTCAAGAAAAGACTGGATAGCCATTGATCTGAAATGGTATAGGGCAGTGGTTCTCAACCTTTATAGTGCTGCGACCCCTTTAATACAATTCCCCACAATGTGGCGACCCCAAACGTAAAATTATTTTCGTTTTGAATTTATCGCGCCTGAAGCCGTATTGGCTAGCGATCAGAACTGCTTGCGATTGCCTTGAGGACGGAGGCATTAAAGCGGAGACTCCTCCCCTATTAAATTTATCACGCCTGAAGCCAGATTAGGCTAGCGATTGGGAGTGATTGCAGCTGGCTTGAGAGGGAGACATCAGAGCAAAGATTTCTCTCTTTTTTAATTCATGGCGCCTGAAGCCGAATTCGGCTAATGATTTGAAGAGCCTGCAACTGGCTTATGGAGTCAACCATTGGAGCGCGATTCTTCGACTCGCAAGTATACTTCCCATATTTCCAGTGGTCTTAGGCGACCCCTGGCAAATCGTCATTCGACCCCCAATGGGGTCGCGACCCACAGGTTGAGAACCGCTGGTATAGGGTCTCCTGCTTGAGCAAGGGGTTGGACTAGATGACCTCCAAGGTCCCTTCCAGCTCTATTCTGATTGATTTGCACCTGCGGATCCTTTCCCATCATTGATCTCAAAGACAAAGCATAGTTTATTTCAACCGGCCCAATTTCATTTTTATGGCCTCGCTCACAGCTCATTGATTAGCAGACGCTGGGCAGGAAATGTAGCCAGTCAGTTAATCACTTTCCTGCTGCTGGAATTAACTAAGAGCTGAAGTCATAACCAAGGACCAGGATAGACTCTTACCCAAACTGATAGAGGAAATCAAAATTACCTCTGGTTTCCTGCCTCCCTGGATGGGCGGAAATGAGATGGACAATAATAAATACTTATAATAGCTCTGAACCATATTTCGCAGCAGGGAGGCCAGGAAATCGTCGCAGCCATTGAATTCCACAAAGGAAGTGATTTTTAGAAAAGAGTCTAGAGGGTGTTTTTTAAAAAAATAATAATAATAATCTTCACATTTGTACTAAAAGCTGCTCAGGGTTCTTTTTTAAAACTTTTTTTTAAAAAAGCAACTAGCGTGTTCTCCAGAGTTTCTGGTACTTTTGAACTTTTCTGTGGATCAGTGGTGGATTTCAATTTTTTTTTTACTACCGGTTCTGTGGGCATGGCTTGGTGGGTGTGGTATGGCTTGGTGAGCATGGCGGGGGAAGGATATTACAAAATCTCCATTCCCCCCCCACTCCAAGGGAAGATTACTGCAAAATCCCCATTTCCTCACAATCAGCTGGGACCTGGGAGGCAGAAAATAGATGGTGGGCGGGACCAGTCAGAGGTGGCATTTACCGGTTCTCCGAACTACTCAAAATTTCCGCTACCGGTTCTCCAGAACTGGTCAGAACCTGCTGAAACCCACCTCTGCTGTGGATGGCAGGTCAGCGGTTCTATCAATCATAACATAACATAATAACAGAGTTGGAAGGGACCTTGGAGGTCTTCTAGTCCAACCCCCTGCCCAGGCAGGAAACCCTACACCATTTCAGACAAATGGCTATCCAACATTTTCTTAAAAATTTCCAGTGTTGGAGCATTCACAACTTCTGCAGGCAAGTTGTTCCACTTATTGATTGTTCTAACTGTCAGGAAATTTCTCCTTAGTTCTAAGTTGCTTCTCTCCTTGATTAGTTTCCACCCATTGCTTTTTGTTCTACCCTCAGGTGCTTTGGAGAATAGCTTGACTCCCTCTTCTTTGTGGCAACCCCTGAGATCTTGGAACACTGCTATCATGTCTCCCCTAATTTTCATTAAACTCGGCATACCGAGTTCTTGCAACAGTTCTTCATATGGTTTAGCCTCCAGTCCCCTAACCATATTTGTTGCTCTTCTCTGCACTCTTTCTAGAGTCTCAGCATCTTTTTTACATCGCGGCGACCAAAACTGAATGCAGTATTCCAAGTGTGGCCTTACCAAGGCTTTATAAAGTGATATTAACCCTTCATGTGATCTTGATTTTATCCCTCTGTTTATGCAGCCCAGAACTGTGTTGGCTTTTTTGGCAGCTGCAGCACACGGTTGGCTCATATCTAAATGGTTGTCCACTAGGACTCCAAGATCCTAGGTTAATCCAGGTTAAAGCTGGAAAGAGAACTAGGGACAAAAATGGAAAAGGAATAAATCTGCCAACATCAAGAAACAAAAGCAGCTCTGATTTGCCTGTTGAAAGGAAAAGTAGCTTCCCCTTCTTCTCACCACTGGGCGATCATATTGTCTAATTATGAAACGCTCTTCTTTTATGGGAACCGTCCGCCTCTTTCTCCAGTATCTACAGTGCTGACCTTGATGGTTTCCATGCTTTCACGATCTTTGCATGCATTCTTGACATTCCATTTCCACCTTCCCTCCCTTGAGTTCGTTGGCAAGGAGAAAAGCATTAAGGTTTGAAAGAAGAAAAGCAACAATCAGAATATTGTTCGCTCCTCAGCCAAGAAGCTTCTTCAAGTCAGAAGAGAATTTTTTTCAAAGGACAACAACAACAACAAAGTCCAGTTTCCTTTTGGAAAAAGCACCTTTGGGGCAACCATGACCTAGATCAGGGGTCTGCAAACTTGGCTCTTTTAAGACTTGTGGATTTCCAGAGTGAACTCTGGGAGTTGAAGTCCACAAGTCTTAAAAGAGCCAAGTTTGCAGACCCCTGACCTAGATGATTGAGAATCCATAGACAGCTGTCTCTATTATTATGTGTGTCGTTCTAAGCTACCTAGAGTCAGTTGATATTGAAACGGATGGCATATAAATTTGATAAGGAAATAAATATTAAACAAATTCCGTGCGCATCAAGAGAAAGTGTTCCTTTATTTTAAATCAATGAACGCTGAGATTTACAATTTCAGCTGTTGAGTGTGGAATTCAGCATAAATCTATACGGGAGTGAGCTTCTAACTCCCACTCTCTGTGAATTCATTTCAGCTTTCGTGAACACAGATGCTTGACTTCAATTAGAGCTACGTGGTTTGTTCATTTGTAAATAGAAGGTATTAGCCAGTTAATGTTAACCATCTGCAGCGGTGGTGAAATCTGAACTGGTTTACTACCGGTTCGCTGGCTGCACACATGCGCATGTGCAGTGCGCACCACGCTGTGCACATCAAAAGGAGGCATGTAGTAAGTAGAACAGCATGAGGGGAGATGTGATCAACTCTGACGCACAATCTTCGGAGCCTTTTTTTTAACCATTTAAAAGCATTTTTTTACAACCTATTCATCGCGTGCGGGCACGATGCGAACCGGTAGTAAAGGTAAATAGAACCCACCCCTGCCCACAGGGAATTCTGGGGGAAAAAGTCCAGATATTTTCAAGTGACACAGGTTGAGAAAGATTGGGTTGAATGATGCTTTGGTCCAGGGGTGAAATCTAAAAAATTTCCCTACCGGTTCTGTGGGCGTGGCTTAATTGGTGGGTGTGACTTGGTGGTCAGGTGACTGAATGGGCATGACCAATAACAATAAATAATAAAAATAATAAACTATACAAAACTAGGGAGCGTACCGGTCTACCTTTTTTAAAAATAGAGGCACCGGTCTACTAATTGTCTTTTATTGGGAGGCACTAGTCTATCTTCTTTAAAAATAGAGGCATCGGTCTACTAATTGCTTTTCATTGGGAGGCATCAGTCTATCTTCTATGTTCCAATATCTCAGGGGTTGCCACAAAGAAGAGGGAGTTGGGCTGTTCTCCAAAGCTACTGAGGGTAGAATAAGAAGCAATGGGTGGAAACTGATCAAGGAAAGAAGCAACTTAGAACTAAGGAGAAATTTCCTGACAGTTAGAACAATTAATAAGTGGAACGACTTGCCTGCAGAAGTTGTGAATGCTCCAACACTGGAAATTTTTAAGAAAATGTTGGATAACCATCTGACTGAGATGGTGTAGGGTTTCCTGCCTGGGCAGGGGGTTGGACTAGAAGGCCTCCAAGGTCCCTTCCAACTCTGTTGTTATATTATATTATATTATATTATATTATATTATATATTATTATATTATATTATATTATATTATAATATAATATAATATATTATATTATATTATATTATATTATATTATATTATATTATATTATATTATATTATATTATATTATTATATTATATTATATTATTATATTATATTATATTATATTATATTATATTATATTATATTATATTATATTATATTATATTATATTATATTATATTATATTATATTATATTATATTATATTATATTATATTATATTATATTATATTATATTATATTATATTAAAAATAAAGGCACCAGTCTACTAATTGCCTTTTATTGGGAGGCACCAGTCTACCTCTTTAAAAACAGAGGCACCGGTCTACCAATTGCCTTTTATTGGGAGGCACCGGTCTACCTTCTTTAAAAAAAAAAAGGACCAGTCTACTAGCCGCCTACAGCGCTGATCAGCTGTAGTTTGACCCTTTGAAGCGCCACAACAGTCATTTAAGGCCGTTTGCAGCTATATCACCACTGAGAGCTTCAGGGACAGAGAAGAGGAACAGCGAGGCATGGGCGGGGGGGGGTGCAGGGATTTTTGCTACCGGTTCTCTGAACTACCCTTCCCTATCGCTACCGGATCATGCGATCTGGTCCGAACTGGGAGCATTTCACCCCTGCTTTGGTCCCTTCTAATGCTTCAATTCACTGCTTCTCTGATTCCCTTTGCAGATCTGGGTT
The DNA here is from genome assembly GCF_028640845.1 of Ahaetulla prasina. Lineage (NCBI taxonomy): Eukaryota > Metazoa > Chordata > Lepidosauria > Squamata > Colubridae > Ahaetulla > Ahaetulla prasina. Next base: position 298,952,365 of record NC_080540.1, on the reverse strand, counting down.
GCCCTTTGCCCTGGCAATTGCATTCTTGGGTTTTTGTCAATACTGAATTTCATTTGCGGCACAAGCACCCAAAGATCTGACAGATTTCACTGCCTTTTCTTCGCATCCCCGAGCTGAGTTGCCACTTCTCTTCTGCTTTGTGTCATCATCGGAACTTAACCCCATTTACGACTGGACTTTTTGATGTAGGGAAATTATTGTGAAAGGCAACAGAAAGACTTCTATTCTTCTTAAATAGAAAGGTGTTCTGTTTCCCTCCCCCCAATACTCCCAGCAAAGAGTCAGTCAAAGGCCTCCTTTTCTAATTTATTTACATAGATAAATGTCCTGGCCACGTCTACCCACGGGCCTGCCAAGTTTCTGGAGATAACGAGGAAATTATAGATAAGGCCAGAATTACTCATGAATATATTCTTCCCTCCATTGATACAGTTTGCCCATGCAAATTCATTGCTTTGTCCAAGACAAAAAACCAGGAAGTCCCGCCTCCTATTTATAGTCTCTGCAGATGTCACTGCATGACAATCATTCCTTGGCTTTATCCCAACGCTGTTTCTGCTGCGCGCGCCGTTCATGTCTGCGCAGTCTTGCATCACTCCAAAACTGTTCTTGGGGCGTTGCCAAATCAGAAGAAGGCTCGAGAGAATCAGGCCTTGCCAGCCCCTCCTCCTCCCTTTGAGTGGGTGCCAGGGAGGGAGAGAGCCCAAGAGAAGCAGGGCTTGCCAGGTGTTCTCCCTCACTTTCTGAATCATCCGGGTCCAGGAGTCCGGGTCCAGGAACCTGGGTCACAACAAAAGGCTTCTCAACAAGAGAGAGATGACAACACTCTACAGTTGTCTTGTCCCATCCTTGTTTGGGATGAGTTTGATCCTGTGGCTCTTGAGGACGTGGACAGGTTATTGGGGAGGTTACATGCCACCACATGTTTACTGGACCCGTGTCCCTCCTGGTTGGTGCTGGCCACAAAGGAGGTGACACAAGGCTGGCTCCAGGGAATTATAAATGCTTCTTTGTTGGAAGGGGTTTTCCCCGCCGCCTTGAAAGAGGCGGTGGTGAGACCCCTCCTCAAGAAGCCTTCCCCGGACCCAGCTATTTTGGGAAATTATCGTCCAGTCTCCAATCTTCGCTTTGTTGCGAAGGTTGTAGAGAGTGTGGTGGCATGGCAGCTACCCCTACTAGACTCGTTCCAGTCCGGCTTCCGGTCCGGGTATAGTACAGAGACAGCTTTGGTCGCGTTGGTGGATGACCTCTGGAGGGCCAGAGGTCCTCTGCTCTGGTCCTATTAGATCTCTCAGCGGCTTTTGATACCATCGACCATGGTATCCTGCTGCACCAGTTGGAGAGTTTGGGAATGGGAGGCACCGTTTATCGGTGGTTCTCCTCCTATCTCTCTGACCGGTCGCAGACGGTGTTGACAGGGGGGCAGAGATCGATTGCGAGGCGCCTCACTTGTGGGGTGCCACAGGGGTTGATTCTCTCACCTCTCCTGTTCAACATCTATATGAAGCTGCTGGGCGAGGTCATCAGTGGCTTTGGGGTGAGATACCAACTGTACGCTGACAGCACGCAGCTGTACTTTTCCACCCCGGACCACCCCAACGAAGCTGTCGAAGTGCTGTCCCGGTGCTTGGAAGCTGTACGGGTCTGGATGGGGAGAAACAGGCTCAAGCTCAATCCCTCCAAGACGGAGTGGCTATGGATGCCGGCACCCCGGTACAGCCAGCTGCAACCACAGCTGACTGTTGGGGGCGAGTCATTGGCCCCGATGGAAAGGGTGCGCAACTTGGATGTTATCCTGGATGGACGGCTGTCGTTTGAAGACCATTTGACGGCCGTGTCCAGGAGAGCTTTTTACTAGGTGCGCTTGGTTCACCAGTTGCGCCCCTTCCTTGACCGGGATGCCTTATGCACGGTCACTCACGCTCTTGTCACCTCTCGCTTAGATTATTGCAATGCTCTCTACATGGGACTCCCCTTGAAGTGCACTCGGAGGCTTCAGTTAGTTCAGAATGCAGCTGCGTGGGTGATTGAGGGAGCCACACGTGGCTCCCATGTAACACCGCTCCTGCGCAGACTGCACTGGCTACCTGTGGTCTTTCGGGTGCGCTTTAAGGTTTTGGTCACTACCTTTAAAGCGCTCCATGGCTTGGGGCCTGGGTACTTATGGGACCGCCTGCTGTTACCTCATGCCTCCCACCAACCCGTACGCTCACACAGAGAGGGACTTCTCAGGGTGCCGTCCGCCAAGCAATGTCAGCTGGCGGCCCCCAGGGGAAGATCCTTCTCTGTGGGGGCTCCTACCCTTTGGAACGAACTCCCCCCTGGCTTGCATCAATTGCCTGACCTTCGGACCTTCCGCGGCGAGCTGAAAACGCATTTATTTATTCAAGCGGGACTGGCGTAAATTTTTAAATAATTTTTTTAAAATTTTTTAAATATTTTTAACTGGGGTTGTATTTTTTATGAATTTTTAAGGGTTTTTAAATTTAATTATTTTAAATTTCGGCCGACTATTGAATAAGTTTTTTAATTTTTGTTCTAATTGTATATTGTTATTGTTTTTTATAATTGGCTGTACACCGCCCTGAGTCCTTCAGGAGAAGGGCGGTATAAAAATCTAATAAATAAATAAATAAATAAAATTCCTGTTTTCATATCAAGATTTATCAAATTGCTTCAAATTGTGAGAAATGGGCAAATAGCCTACTGGACTACCAGAATCCATAGGTCTCAGAAGGATAGCAGGCCATAAAAAAGCCACATGAACCAAAGTTTTAGACAGAAAGATTTCAAATTGCATCAGAACTATTTGTCATCCTGCTGAGCCATTGCTGTGAAATGTGATTTTGCAAAGTGCGTAGTTTTGAAATATATTTGGAATCAGAACGTTGAAACCGTGAGAAATAGGGAGCTGAAAGTAGCCGATGGATAGAGTTTTGAGATGTACATGGGTATATGTGGAGACTGTCTGTCAATAAGAAAAAAACAAGGACGTAAGTTGTGAAATGAGTGCGGAAAAGTATAAAAAATTTTTATATTTTTAAAATTCTTGAATACAGCTCATCCGTCTGGAACCCATACCACATCTCTGACATTAATACTATCGAATGCGTCCAGAAATATTTTACTAGAAGAGTTCTTCGCTCATCTGAAAACAACAAAATACCTTATACCACCAGGCTTGAAATCCTGGGATTAGAAAACTTACAACTCCATCGACTTCGACATGACCTGTGTTTAACACACAAAATCATCTATTGCAATATCCTTCCTGTAAAAGACTACTTCAGCTTCAATCGCAATATTACAAGAGCAAAAAATAGATTCAAGCTTAATGTCAACCGCTTCAAACTTGATTGCAGAAAATATGACTTCTGTAACAGAGTTGTTAATGCTTGGAACTCATTACCTGACTCCATAGTCTCTACTCAAAATCCCAAAATCTTCAACCAAAAACTGTCTACTATTGACCTCACCCCATTCCTAAGAGGACTATAAGGGGCGTGCATAAGAGCACAAAAGTGCCTATTGTTCCTGTCCTATTGTTCCCTTCATTATATCAAATTAATATAGCTGATGCATATTCTTTACTTATATATATATATATAATTTCTTCATGATATGTTTTTTTTACTTATGACAATGTTTGTGTATACTGTTGTGACAAAATGAAAAAAAAAAAAGAATGTCTTGGGATGAATTCAGGGCTACTGGCCGTAGCTACTCCTTGCTGGACCTAGCTATGTCAGTGGACCTCATTGCAATGGGTTATTGCTATAAGTTGTATTATGATGGCTGTGCACATTCCAAATTGCTTATGAAATAAACCTCTGAACCAGGGGTGAAATGCTCCCGGTTCGGACCATTCGGGCAATCCGGTAGCGATAGGGGCAGGTAGGTTTTTTTTTTTTTTTTTTTGTTTACATTTATACCCCGCCCTTCTCTGAAGACTCAGGGCGGCTTACAATGTATAAGGCAATAGTCTCATTCTATTTGTATATTTTTTACAAAGTCAACTTATTGCCCCCCCAACAATCTGGGTCCTCATTTTACCTACCTTATAAAGGGTGGAAGGCTGAGTCAACCTTGGGCCAGGCTCGAACCTGCAGTAATTGCAGGCTCTGTGTTCTAATAACAGGCTTCTCTATTGCCTGAGCTATACCGGTTTGGTGAACCGGTAGCAAAAATCCCTGCCCACCCACGCCTCGCTATTCCTCTTCTCTGTCCCTGAAGCTCTCGGTGGTGATATATCTGCAAATGGCCTTAAATGACTGCCTAGGCGCTTCAAAGGGCCGCACTACAGCTGATCAGTGCTGTAGGCAGCTAGTAGACAGGTGCCTCTATTTTTAAAAAAGGTAGACCAGTGCACTTCCAAGTTTTGTATACTTTGTTTATTATTTTTATTATCCCTCTGTTAATACAACCTTGGATTGTGTTGGCTTTTTTGGCAGTTGTAGCACACTGCTGCCTGATATTTGATCATCCATTTGGACTCCAAGATCCCTCTCACTACTATTGAGCCAGGTCAGTAGTGAAATCCAAATATTTTTACTACTGGTTCGGTGGTTGTGCCTTGGTGAGCGTGGCAGGGGAAGGATACTGCAAAATCCCCATTCCCACCCCACTCCTGGGGGAAGGATATTGCAAAATCCCCATTCCCACCCCATTCTGGAGCCAGCCAGAGGTGGTATTTGCTGGTTCTCTGAACTGCTCAAAATTTCCGCTACCGGTTCTCCAGAACCTGCTGGATTTCATCCCTGCTTAGAACCACTCTGATGGTTTTCTAAAAGGAAAGGAGAAGAAACGGTGCCCCAATGCAAAGGAAAAAATAACAACCGCTCCACAATATTTGGGGGAGCCTTCAAATCAGGAGTGAAATCTAAAAATTTTCTCTATCAGTTCTGTGGGTGTGGCTTAATTGGTGGGTGTGGCTTGGTGGTCAGGTGATTGAATGGGCATGGCCAATAATAATAAATAATAAAAATCATAAAGTATACAAAACTTGGGAGTGCACCGGTCTACCTTCTTTAAAAATAGAGGCACCGGTCTACTAATTGCCTTTTTTTGGGAGGCACCAGTCTACTAATTGCCTTTTTTTGGGAGGCACCGCTCTACCTTCTTTAAAAATAGAGGCACCTGTCTACTGCACTGATCAGCTGTAGTGCGGCCCTTTGAAGCGCCACAACAGTCATTTAAGGCCGTTTGCAGATATATCACCACCGAGAGCTTCAGGGACAGAGAAGAGGAACAGTGAGGCGTGGGCTGTGGCCGGGGGTGGGAGGGATTTTTGCTACCGGTTCTCCGAACTACCCACCCACCCCCATCGCTACCGGATCATGTGATCTGGTCCAAACTGGGAGCATTTCACCCCTGCCTCAAATGCTTATATAGAAAATGTGGCAATCCAGAGAATCAAAAAAAGAAAAAGAAAAGAACAGAAAAGAAAAAAGAAAAGAAAAGAAAAAGAAAAAGAAAAAGAAAAAAAGAAAAAGAAAACTCGAACAGAAATATTGGCTCAAAGATGTTTTCTTTCATTTGGAGACTCTGAATGTAGAACACTGACTGACACTGATTAATCCTGAAAAGTATGGAGGCCAAACCTGTCCAAAGGCAATTATTCCAGCTTTTATTCTTTTTGCAAAAGCTAATTGGACTGACAATGAAATGTTTTTACAGGACTTGAGGCAGACTGACAGGTGTTTGTAGGACAGCGTGATGGCTACGAGTCCTATCTTCTAATAAGGGGAAACAAGGGGAGGGGGGGAAATGTTATTTTTATCTACTAGATCTGTCCTCGTTTTGTTTATATATTTTTTTCTGATAGATCAGCACACTCCAAGATTCCTGGAAGTTGACAACATCTTGCTTCTTGTTCTTTTCATTCTCCCCTCATACTTCTGCCTTTTATTTTCTTCTTCTTTTATTTCTCTCTTAATCTTCCTTATACTTTCCTTTCATTTTCTTCTTTTCTTTCGTTGTCTCCATCTTCCTACCTTCTCCTTCCTATACATTTATTTCATTTTTCTTCTTTTCTTTCTCTCTCCATCTTCTTACCTTCTCCTTCTTCTCCTTCTTATAAATTTATTTTGTGTTTCTTCTTTTCTTTCTCTCTCCATCTTCCTACTTCTCCTTCTTCTCCTTCTTATACATTTATTTCATTTTTCTTTTCTTTCTCTCTCCATCTTCTTACCTTCTCCTTCTTCTCCTTCTTATAAATTTATTTTGTGTTTCTTCTTTTCTTTCTCTCTCCATCTTTCCTCCTCCTCCTCCCTTCTCCCTATCCTCTCCTTCTCTTTCTCATCCTTTTACCTTCCTTTTATTTTCTTGCTTTCCTTCTCCGTTTCCATTTTCCTTCTCCTCCTTATGTTTTCCTCTCATTTTCTCTTCTCTTCTTTCTATGTCTCTATCTTCCTTCCTTCTTTTCCTTTTCCTTCTTATACATTCTTTAATTTTCTTCCCCTTCTTTTCCAAAAGGTGTTTTTTTTCCCCAAAAGAATTGAACTTTCTTTGTTTTTCCTTGAAGATGTATCACTTCTCATCCAAGAAGCTTTTTTGATTCTAACTGAACAATCCTGAATTCCGCACCATTCAGTTAGAACTGAAGAAGCTTCTTGGATGAGCAGTGAAATTCCTTCAAAGAAAAACAAAGAGGGGGGCGTGGCCATGACCGTGGTGGGGTAAGGACCTTTCCTTTACTTCACAGGGCTTATTAATGAAGATTTATGAGGATTTATGCTGTTTGGAATGCACCGTTATGGATGAAAGTTAATAAATCATGAAGTGAAAGTGTTAACAGCCCAGCAGACTGAATTTAAAACTGGTAGGTCATCTGAAACTGCTTGAATTAAGGAGTTTTTACAGCGTGGGGGTGACCGAGCCGACTGGCAGACACGATAAGTTTGGAATAAATTGTTGTCTTTTGCTTTTCCTATTATAACTATCGTGTTCTGTGTTTTATTGCTGAGGTCAAGGAGTGAATATTAAAGACTGAATTTGTTAATGAGAAGAATTTAACTGAAGAGTAAACCGATCTTTTGTGTTGGACTGACTGGCAGCAATAGGATTTTACTGGACAATTTTTATGAGAGGAAATTAATAGCTTGTTTATATCACAGATAACAAAAAAAGGATTTTTTTCTGAAGTTTAAGTTGGTACGAAGCAGTAAATTTCTTTCTCCTTTGCTGACGTGAAGAAAAAATGGCGCTGATTATTGTTTAAAAGCTGTGAGGTATCTGTGTTTCTTTGTGGAGTGACTATGAGTCACAAGCTACTGAGAGATAACGAGTGCAAAATAAGCTGCTTCGCTTCAATTAAAAGACTGCCGTCCCTTGATCTTCATTAAGACCCTCTGTAAAATTGGTTTGAAATACTAGTTTGGAAAAAATTTTAAGATTTTTTAAAAATGACTCAACAACTTTCAGAAATGCAGCAACTTGCTGTAGCTTTAAATAAAATTGGGGAAAAAATAGCAGGATTATCAGAGCGTATGGATAATATGACATTGGAAATGACATCGGAAATGAAAAAGATGAAACAAGAAATGAATGAAAATTTTGCAAAGCAAAGAAAGGAAATGACAATTATTAAAGATGAAATGGAGCAGATCCATGTACATGAGGTAAAAGTGGATCGGCAAATTGGTGAAATATTTTATAAAAATGAGCAGCAAGATAAGAGAATTTGTCTCTTGGAAGAAGAGATGAGGAAATATAATTTGGTTATTCGAGGGATTTCAGAAGAAAAGGAGGACAAATTGAAACAGCGGGTTTTAAAATGGATTAATGATCTTGATACGCAACTTACGTTTACAATAGCAGATCTGGCAAGTGTTTTTAGAATTGGATATAGAAGGCAAAATGGCTCTAACAGGAATGTGCTTGTCAGGTTCGCAAATCTTGGTGACAAGCTGGAAGTTATGGCCAAGGTGAGAGAGATGGGAGATGCTTTGAAGTTTGAAGGGAAGACTATTCAAGTCTTCCCGGATATATCAAGAGAAGAAAGGGCATGGAGATTTTTTTTAAAACCAATTACAAAAGTTTTGAGAGATAATGGAATTAAATATAATTGGAGGCCACCACAACAATTGAAATTTTTTTATAAAGGAAGGATGCGTACAATTACCCCAGACATAGATGCACTATTATATTTACGGGAGCTTGGACTGATTGAGATGGAGGATTTAATGGAGATAAAAGATCAAATGCTTAAGATGGGTGGAACACACGTGGAAACATCAACCCCAGAAGAAGAAAAAGGGGCTATTGGAGGGCAAGACCCTAAAGGGTTAAAGAGGAAAGAAATATCACCTGTGTTGGTTGAACAGAAGAAAAGTCGTGAGGATACAGTAGGAGAAGAAGCAGATAAGTGTCTTGGAAAATATGAAGCGAATGCGGAGAGAGCCATCACTATCTTTTTCTTGAGTGATGAATTTAAATAGACAGCCCGAAAGAAGTGGCCGGACATTGGCATCCCCCTCTCCCCATTCTCTTTATAGAGGCAAAACCGATGAGGATGTGGGGGAAGAAGATTGTTTGTATTTTATTGTTTGTCTTGTTTTTTGTTTTTTTCTGGTTTTTTTATCGTTTTTTATATGTTAAATGTTGGTTATATGGGAGTTTTAATGTTGGGTTTTGGGCACAGAAAGGAAGAGGCGGGGATAGGATTGAAAATTTATATTTTAAATGGGAGTCATAAAATAATGTTATGGAATGTGAAGGTACAGGAATCAGATTAAAAGAAGAAGATTGGAACTTAAGATTAAAAGAGATTTACCAGATATTTTATTTCTACAAGAAACCCATCAGAAATCTGAAGATTCAAATAGAATGCATATAAAAGGTATGCAAATATATGAAAAAGCATTTGGAACTTCAAAAGCTAGAGGAGTTGCAACACTGATATCAGATAGGGTGTACTTTGAAAACATAAGGTAATTTTGGATGAAGATGGAAGATATGTAATAATTGTTGGAAATCTTAATGAGGAAAAAGTGACACTTGTTAATTTATATTTACCGAATGAAAAACAAAGAGAATTTCTTGAAAAATAACAAAATTTTGGAGAATGAAAGTGTAGGAAAGTAATTGTGGCTGGGGATTTTAATTTAATCAGAGATAAAATAGATAGTACTAATCCCACCCGCTGTGGAGGAGCAAATAAAATGGGGATTTTAAATACGTGGATGCTTCAAACGCGTGGTGGATGTGTGGAGAGAGGTTAAAGGAATTGAAGAGTATATACTTTTTCTCTAAGATATATAATACATATTCTAGAATTGATTATATTTTTCTTTCTAAAGATTTGTTGAATAATGTGGATAAGGTAGATGTAGAATTTTTAAAGATTCTGATCATGCAGAAGTTATGGTGGACTTAGATTTTAATTTTGAGAAAAAGAAGCTATTGGAGATATGAGGAGAAATTGTATAAAAATGAAAAGGATAAAAAATGGATACTTAAAAAATTGGAGGAAAGTTGGAGATTAAATGATAATGGGGAGGTTAAATTTGAAATTGTTTGGGATGCGATGAAAGCGGTGTTTAGAGGGGAGAGTATTAAATTATCAAGTAGGAAATATAAAAATTATAAAATTAAAATGGAAAGAGATAAAAACCATTGTAGGGTAGGATAAAAATTGGTGTAGGGTTTCCTGCCTGGGCAGGGGGTTGGACTAGAAGGCCTCCAAGGTCCCTTCCAACTCTAATGTTATGTTATTTTATGTTATGTTATGTGAAGAAGAAGAAGAAGAAGAAGAAGAAGAAGAAGAAGAAGAAGAAGAAGAAGAAGAAGAAGAAGAAGAAGAAGAAGAAGAAGAAGAAGGAGGAGGAGGAGGAGGAGGAGGAGGAGGAGGAGGAGGAGGAGGAGGAGGAGCAACAAGACGGGTCTCGAAACTCTCGCCTGGATCTACCCAATTTTGATCCAATCCGTCCCGAAGCTGAACGATTTTATCGTATAGATAACCGTTAAACTCCTCGGCACGCCCTTGTAATGGGTCCTCCCGCCCTTCCTGTTGAAGGAGAGAGCGGGTCACCCGAAACAGGGCAGCCGGGCGGTTATCTGCTGACACAATGAGGGAGGAAATGTAGGAATGTTTCGCATCCCTCAATGCCACTAGGTAGGTCCTATTATAGGACCTAACTAGTGTCCGGTCAGCCTCAGAATGGCTGGATCTCCAAGCGCTCTCTAGGCGTCTTCTCCGGCGTTTCATCTTCCTCAGCTCCTCGGAAAACCAAGGGGCTGGTTGAGACCGACGCCGGGTCAGAGGCCGCAAAGGCACGACACGGTCCAAAGCTCCAGCCGCGGCCTGTTCCCAGGCTGCGACTAGCTCTTCAGTCGTGCTGCGGGCCAGATTTTCGGGAAACGGCCCAAGTTCCGTCAGGAACCTTTCTGGGTCCATCAGGCGCCTGGGACGGAACCAACGTACTGGTTCCGTCTCCCTGCGGTGGTGGGTAGCGGTCAGAAAGTCCAGACAAAGGAGAAAATGATCTGACCATGACAAAGGTTCGACAACTAAATCATTTACAATCAGATCATTCAACCACTGGCCAGAGATAAAAATCAAGTCTAGGGTGCCTCCCCCGATGTGAGTCGGGCCATCAACTAACTGAGTCAGGTCCATGGCTGTCATGGAAGCCATGAACTCCCGAGCAGTCACGGATGCCGCGCCAGTTGATGGCAGGTTGAAATCCCCCATGACCATCAGTCTAGGGGTTTCAACTGCCAACCCAGCCAGCAACTCCAACAGCTCGGGCAGGGCTGTTGTCAAGCAGCAAGAAGCCAGGTACGTGATCAACAAGCCCATCTGAGTCCTACGACCCCACTTCACATAGAGGGATTCACACCCAGCTATCTGAGGCACAGTGGTCTCCCTCGGTTCTAGACTCTCCTTAATAATAACCGCCACCCTGCCACCCCTACCTTGGGCCCTCGGTTGATGGAATGCTCGGAAACCTGGTGGGCACATCTCTACTAGGAGAACCCCCCCCCTTCGGTGCCCAACCAGGTCTCCGTAATGCCCATAACGTCCGTGGTCCCCTCCTGAATTAGATCTGAAATCAGGGGGGCTTTGTTAACCACGGACCTTGCATTACATAACATCAGCGGAAGGCCCAAGTCCCAAGTACTCTGGCCACTCGGGGAACGGAAAAATTCTGGGGGGCCGGAGCATGCAATCGCTCTCAAATAGCAAGGGCGTACCTCTGAAACCTGATGTGCCCCCCCCTTCCACCATATCTGCCTCTCCCACTTACCGTATTGATAACACAACCTTGATAAACTGAGACAAAACCCTCCCCCGGCACCTTCGGACCTGTTAAATTACCGCCGCGAACACTTGCTGGACTTGGCTCTACCCGACGGGTTTCCCCCCCACCATCCTCCCCCAACCCAGACCCGTCAATTCCCATCCTCCCTTAAAATTCCCATTAAAACTCCCCTTAAAATTCCCATTAAAACTCCCCTTAAAAAAACGATTAAAACAGTTTGTTAAAAATCCCCTAAGCCTCCTATTTTTATCATGCCACCTCTCGGGGTTCCAAAACCTGTCCTCAAGGTGGGCCCTCGATAACATAGAGGGCCAAACCCGCGAGAGAGGGGAATCTCGCAGGGCAAGAAGGTCAGTCGCTGAAAATGTCCGCATGATGAAAAAACCTGGCGAGCAGACCCATCTTGGACGGTCAGGATATCTCCGGGTGGGAAAGATGATGGAAATCAGTCTCAGGCGGCAGATGGAATAGTTACCACCTTATCCAGTCACTCGGCACCATAACAAGTCACCCCCATCCCCATCGAGCCTCGAAAATTGTGGCCACTCATTTGGCCGCTGATGGCAACAGTCTGAGGCTCAATGATGTTCTATGGGGATGGGTGGTCCATGGGGGGGAAGGGGAAGGGGAGTCCTCCAAACTCATGGACTCCATGGGCTCCACCTGAGCTCCACCTGGGGGCACTCCGTGGCTCGGATCTTCATCATAGACGTCACCGGAGGGGAGGGAGGGCAGCAACCAGAACCCACCGCTGCTGGATAGTCATCCCAGCACCGTCGCTAGTCGCCGTCATCTCTCCCACCAGCTCACCACAGATGTCGATTCCGCATCCCAGCCAGTTGACAAAGAAGTGGGGGCACCCCCATCGGCACCATCGGCACCCCCATCTAAGCAAAGTAGTCCTGGAGGCCACTGGGGCCGCAGCAGCATCCGGGCAACAAACCCATACTGCCACAGCCGCTACCAACATCCGGGCGTCGCCTTCCGACAACGTCCGATGCCAAAGCCACTGACGCCGGCGCCACCCACCAAGCCAGGGCGCCATCGGAGAACGCCAGTAATGAGGCCATCCGAGTCCTCCTTGCCCCCAGGCTGGGAGGAGCCCTCTACCCAAGCTCTCCACTGGGTCCCCACTTACCAGAAGAAGAAAAAGGGGCTATTGGAGGGCAAGACCCTAAAGGGTTAAAGAGGAAAGAAATATCACCTGTGTTGGTTGAACAGAAGAAAAGTCGTGAGGATACAGTAGGAGAAGAAGCAGATAAGTGTCTTGGAAAATATGAAGCCGAATGCGGGAGAGAGCCATCACTATCTTTTTTCTTGAGTGATGAATTTAAATAGACAGCCCGAAAGAAGTGGCCCGGACATTGGCACGTCCCCTCTCCCCCATTCTCTTTATAGAGGCGAAACCGATGAGGATGTGGGGGAAGAAGATTGTTTGTATTTTATTGTTTGTCTTGTTTTTGGTTTTTTTCTGGTTTTCTTATCGTTTTTTATATGTTAAATGTTGGTTATATGGGAGTTTAATGTTGGGGTTTGGGCACAGAAAGGAAGAGGCGGGATAGGATTAAAAATTTATATTTTAAATGGGAGTTATAAAATAATGTCATGGAATGTGAAGGGTACAGGAATCAGATTAAAAGAAGAAGATTGGAACTTAAGATTAAAAGAGATTTACCAGACATTTTATTTTACAAGAAACCCATCAGAAATCTGAAGATTCAAATAGAATGTATATAAAAGGTATGCAAATATATGAAAAGCATTTGGAACTTCAAAAGCTAGAGGAGTTGCAACACTGATATCAGATAGGGTGTATTTTGAAAACATCAGGTAATTTTGGATGAAGATGGAAGATATGTAATAATTGTTGGAAATCTTAATGAGGAAAAAGTGACACTTGTTAATTTATATTTACCGAATGAAAAACAAAGAGAATTTCTTGAAAAATAACAAAAATTTTGGAGAATGAAAGTGTAGGAAAGTAATTGTGGCTGGGGATTTTAATTTAATCAGAGATAAAATAGATAGTACTAACCCACCCGCTGTGGAGGAGCAAATAAAATGGGGATTTTAAATACGTGGATGCTTCAAACAGCGTGGTGGATGTGTGAGAGAGGTTAAAGGAATTGAAAGAGTATATACTTTTTCTCTAAGATATATAATACATATTCTAGAATTGATTATATTTTTCTTTCTAAAGATTTGTTGAATAATGTGGATAAGGTAGATGTGGAATTTTAAAGATTCTGATCATGCAGAAGTTATGGTGGACTTAGATTTTAATTTTGAGAAAAAGAAGCTATTGGAGATATGACGAGAAATTGTATAAAATGAAAAGGATAAAAATGGATACTTAAAAATTGGAGGAAAGTTGGAGATTAAATGATAACGGGAGGTTAAATTTGAAATTGTTTGGGATGCGATGAAAGCGGTGTTTAGAGGAGAGTATTAAATTATCAAGTAGGAAATATAAAATTATAAAATTAAAATGGAAAGAGATAAAAACCATTGTAGGGTAGGATAAAATTGGTGTAGGGTTTCCTGCCTGGGCAGGGGTTGGACTAGAGGCCTCAAGGTCCCTTCCAACTCTAATGTTATGTTATTTTATGTTATGTTATGTGAAGAAGAAGAAGAAGAAGAAGAAGAAGAAGAAGAAGAAGAAGAAGAAGAAGAAGAAGAAGAAGAAGAAGAAGAAGAAGAAGAAGAGGAAGAGGGGGAGGAGGAGGAGGAGGAGGAGGAGGAGGAGAGAAGGAGGAGCAGGAGGAGGAGGAGGAGGAGGAGGAGGAGGAGGAAGGAGGAGGAGGAGGAGGAAGAAGAAGAAGAAGAAGAAGAAGAAGAAGAAGAAGAAGAGAAGAAGAAGAAGAAGAAGAAGAAGAAGAAGAAGAAGAAGAAGAAGAAGAAGAAGAAGAAGAAGAAGAAGAAGAAGAAGAAGAATGGAGAACAAACAAGCAAGCAAAATCTATGAAAACAAACAAGACCTTCCCAAATGAAACTATTTACCTGCAGTTATCCAACAGACTTCTATCCCAAAGGTCCTTTTTCAGGAGTAAACTGGACTTTCTTGGTTTGTTTGTTTTTTCTTTTGAAGACGTTTCACTTCTCATCCAAGAATCTTCTCCAGCTCTGATTGGATGGTGGGGAATGGAAAGATTTATGCTCCTTGCAGACAGCTGGTCATCTGCATCCTTTTAGAGGATCTAGTATTTTTTTTTTTATTACACTTTCATCTGTAGGGATCTCTTCATTAAAAAAAAAAAAAAAACCTCTAGAGGAGAGAAATCTAGAGGTTGCAAGAATTGGGCAGAGAAAAGATGGACTAGGGGTGACCTGATATCAGTGTTCCAGTATTTTCATTGATCATCAATTGAATTGATCATAATTCCATTGATTCCTGGGCAAAAAAGCACATAGGGGAGAGAGAGAGGAGGAGGAGGGAGAGAGAGAGGGAGGGAGGAGGAGGAGAGAGAGAGAGGAGGAGGAGGAGGAGAGAGAGAGGAGGAGGAGGAGACTGACTGTGGTTTCTTCTCCAAATCCCAAAACTTTAACCTTAGACTGTCTACCGTTGACCTCACCCCATTCCTAAGAGGTCTGCAAGGGGCATGCATAAGCGCACCAGCGTGCCTACCGTTCCTGTCCTACTGTCCCCATTTATCTGTATCCATTTCATGTATTCATAATTTTGTTTAGACTTGTACCTGTCATAAAATACATGCTTGACAAAAAATACACATAAAAAAATGAAATATAAATAAATAAATAAATAAATAAATAAATAAATAAATAAATAAATAAATAAATAAATAAATAAATAAATAAATAAATAAATAAATAAATAAAATCTCCATTCCCTCCCCACTCCAGGGGGAAGGATATTGCAAAATCCCCATTCCCACCCCACTCTGGGGCCAGCCAGAGGTGGCATTTGCCGGTTCTCCAAACTAATGAAAATTTCCGCTACCAGAACCTGTTGAATTTCACCCCTGGATTGCATCCAAGGTGTCTTTTGCTATTATAATTATTCTTATGGTTCATGGCACAGTCAGCCAGATGTTTAGACTGGATTTGGCTTGTTTGTCCACCTACTGACTCCTTTCCAAGGATCTGGGGTTGGCAGATGTGGATGTTTGATGGCATTAAAAGTTATCATCACAGGAGATAAACTGTTCCAAACAAAGCAACTGCAATTGACAGATGGTGATTTTGTTAATGACGATGTCAGGGTTCCAAATAATATACCCATAGCAAACAGAACTCCAAGGTAGGCTAGTTCCTCAAGGAATATGTTTATCGGATATATCATATTGGCACAGGCTGGTGAAAACCGTCTCTGAATGTTCCCACGGTTTTCACCTAGTTAAAAGTAAAAGTTTACTCCCATCCCCAAACAATCAGTCACAGGGTCCAATAAGGGTGCTGTCTGGTTGCCTGGCAACTTCATTCCTCCTCTCTCCGGCCATCGGTGGGAATGTCCTTGGTTCCCAGGAGAAAGTATTTTGTTTTGGCTACAAAACTCCAGCTATCTCTATTCCTATCCCTCGGTTCCAGTGTGGCAACACTGAAGTCTCAAAATGGCCTTGGTCAGGTGAGCTTCAGGGCAGTGGTGGGTTTCAAGTGTTTTTACTACAGGTTCTGTAGGTGTGGCTTGGTGGGTGTGGCAGGGGAAGGATACTGTAACATCTCCATTCCCTCCCCAACTCCAGGGGAAGCTTACTGCAAAAATCCCCATTTCCTCCTGATCAGTTGGGCCTTGGGAGGCAGAGAATAGATGGGGGCGGGGCCAGTCAGAATTGTTACTACCGGTTGTCTGAACTACTCAAAAATTCTGCTACCGGTTCTCCAGAACTGGTCAGAACCTGCTGAAACCCACCTCTACTTCAGGGTTGACAGACAATGTTGTTTAAGTGATGTTCCAGATGTTCAGGGACTACCATTATTGTTTATTTTATTAACATTTGCATGTGTTGAGTAACAGTTGAGCACGGTTTCTTCTTTGCTACCGACTTGAGTGTGTAAAGGTCAGATGGTTCCAGCTGCCCTATTCGTGATCCACCCTAAGAATAGCCTCCTACTGTTAAACGTGGAGTAATTATGGAGGCAGCTCTAAATTAAAAGAAACTTTAAAATAATGGGTTTTCAGAACGGTTTGTCAAACTCAAATCTTATGGAACAGCCAAGAAGGCAGAATGCAAAGAGGGTGGAGCCCCTCGCAAGGAACATTCAACAGTGCAGTAATTTGCCGATAACAGAAAATTAAAGAAAAGACAAGTCTTGGCCTGGGAAAAAAAAAAACCATCCAGATTTGGATCTACTGTATAATTAGCTGCAATAGTTAACATGCTTGTGGAGGGAAGGAAATGAAGGGCATAAAATTAGAACCAAAGAGGAGACTTCAGCGCATCCCCTACCAAGATGACAAGAGGGCAGAGGCTGGGTGAGAAGGCCAGCTGCTGAGATTGTGAGATGAGGGTGTGTGATAAACAGCTGGGCAGGAGAGGCAGAGTGGTGAAAAAGAGCAAGAAAAATACTTGCAAAAGAAAGAGAAGAAACAGAAAGAGGAGGAGGAGGAGGCGACATATCAAGTCATCGGCATGACCTCAGTTTCCAAGAACATTTGTGAGTTCCCAACTTTTTGGAGAGCAACCATCATGGTTGAGATATGGACTTAAAGAGGGGAGGAGGAGGAGGAGGAGGAGGAGGAGGAGGAGGAGGAGGAGGAGGAGGAGAAGAAGAAGGAGAAGAAGAAGAAGAAGAAGAAGAAGTAGTAGTAGTAGTAGTAGTAATTGGCATAGCCTCTGTTTCCAATAACATTTCTGAGTTCCCAACGTTGGAGAGCAACCATCATGGTTGACAGATGGGATCAAACAGGGAATTATCCTAGATTCATTACATAAACACGAAAGGACAAATTTTGACCCTTTCTTGAATGCTGTTGAGCCTTATCTAGCTTTTCCAGGTGAAACTGCCACTCTGAGAAAATTCCTGTGAAATAAGCACAAAACAATAAAGATACTTTGAACTCTACATGTGTGGATCCAGTTGTTCATGCCTGATATAACTGGAACCCACAAGCTTACAGCTCAATAGTATTAAGCGTGAGAAGGTTCTTGGAGTCCTAGTGGATAATCACATAGAAGCTCCCAGAAGCTTCCTCATCATTCAGTCAGAACTGAAGAAGCTTCTTTAATAAAATGATCAAGGGCCAGGAGACAAAAACATATGCAGAATGGTTGCAGGAATTGCCAGTCTAGAGAAAAAAAGAACTAGGGGTGACATGATAGCAGTATCCAGTATTTGAGGGGCTGCCACAAAGACGAGGGGGTCAATTTGTTTTCCAAAGCTCCACAAGGCAAGACAAGAAAAAATGGATCGAAACTAATCTAGGAGAGAAACAACCTTGAATTAAAGAGAAACTTCTTCACAGTGAGGGCAAAGTGGAACAGCTGGCCTTCAGAAGTTATAGGTGCTTCGTCGCTGGAGGTTTTTAACAAAAGATTAGACAGCCAACTATCTGAAATGCTATGTTGTGACTCCAGCCCCCGAACCTGGCCCCATGCCTGAAAGTGACTCTGAGAGTGAGGGGGAAGGGCCGGTAAGGCTTACCTCGGGAGCACCGATGCCTTTGGCCCGTCTCCAGTAGCCAGAACCAGACCAGTCGGAGGATGTAATGAGGCCGTCATCCCCTGATTCCTCCCTTCCTCAGGCTACGCCTTCAGACCCAGCTGATAATAATAATCAAGCTTGGCTTGACCCGTGCTTCAGAAGATTAGAGAGGTGGCGTCATCAAAAGGAAGGGTGGGGCAGGAGCCCCACCCCACAGGATATATAAGGAGCTTTGGGACTGCTCGCACTCCACGGGAAGCAAAAGTTAGCTGAACCGTTTCAAAGAGAGCTGAAGTCTTACTCTGCGAGTCATTTGTTTGAACTTTGGCAGGCAGCTGCAATTTCTCTGCCAGGACTGACAAGAGCTGTGAAGCTGAAGGCCAGCTCGTTGCTCCGAAGTGGGGAAGGAGACGTAACGTGCTATAGGTCTTCTGTTTAAGCAAAGGGTTGGACTAGCGGACCACCAACGTCCCTTCCAGTTCTATTCTGATTGATTGAAGAAGTGAAACATCTTCAAGGAAAAAAACAAACAAACAAGAAAGTCCAGTTGCCTTTTGAAAAGCACCTTCGGGGCAACCATGACCTGGATGACTGAGAATCTCCATAGACATGTAGCTGGCAACACAAGAAATCAGACCCAGTTGAAATGTTCTGAATCCTGGTGCCCTTAACATGGACATTTTTAACTCAAAAAGAGAACACGGGGTTGAAAGGATTTTTTCAATTCGGTATAGAGCTAGAAGGGACCTTGGAGGTCTTCTAGTCCAACCCCATGCTCAAGCAGGAGACCATATACCATTTCAAACAAGTGGCTGTCCAGTCTCTTCTTACTGCTCCAATCTTGACTTCAATAACAGAGTTGTTAATGCCTGGAATGCACTACCTGACTCTGTGGTCTCTTCCCAAAATCCCCAAAGCTTTAACCAAAAACTGTCTACTATTGACCTCACCCCATTCCTAAGAGGTCTGTAAGGGGCATGCATAAGAGCACCAGCGTGCCTACCGTTCCTGTCCTAATGTTCCCTTTAATTGTATAATAAAAAAATGCTACTAGTTCGGATGAACCAGTATTTCCGATGATCAGCTGTGCCGCACGATTTATCCTGCTTTCAAGTGCAGGGGTCTCCAACTTTGGTCCCTTTAAGACTCCCAGAACTCCCAGAGTTCCTTAGCCAGCTTTGCTGGGAGTTGAAGTCCACAAGTCTTAAAGGGACCAAGGTTGGAGACCCCTGTTCTAGTGAATCTAAATCAAGCGGCATAGCTGTTCCCCTCCCCTCGCTGTTCTACTTACCTTGGAAAAGGCTTCTTAAGCCTTCTTTTTCAGCGCTGTGCGGTATCTCCTGCAATGTGCCTGCGTGCAAAGCGTGCATTTGGCGTGCACCACACATCTCCTAGGATTTCACCACTGCCAGCCATACACGATTCCTGCAACTGTTCTTCCTGTGTTTTAATCTCCAGTCTTTTAATCATCCTTTGTCGTGTCCCACTCCTCCTCTGACGGCCGGGTCAGGGAAGTCTGTATCAAGCGAGGCCACAGAGTCTCTGCAGCTTTGCCAAAGTTCTGTCAGAGTTCTCAGGGCAGGCAGGAGTCCAAGATGTGACTTCAGCAATCCAAATAAGACTTTGCCTGACTCAAGGAATGCCAAAAAGCAGATCCTTTATATAGGCCATTGGGTGTGGCTCATGACTCAGCACTTATCCAGGCCTGCCCCTCCCTTCCTTTTGCTGACGTCACCTCTCCATTCTCCGGAAGCGTGGATCCATCCACCCTCCAGCAGCCGGCAATTCCAGCTCATGACTGGCTTCAGATTCTTCATGTTCACATGCTGTGGGGGAGGGGTTTATTTGCTCGGTTTGTCCGGGCATGGTGCTAGGACTGGGGGCTGGAGGCATGCCAGGCCATTCGTCTTGCTCGGTCTGTCCAGGCATGGTGCCAGGACTGGGGGCTGGAGGCATGCCAGGCCGTTCCTCTGCACTATCAGTCCCTGGCTGAGATAACAGGAGATGAGAGGGGGCCCGGCTGCAGAGAGGGGAGCGAGCGAGGCACATCCTTGTTGCTCTTCTCTGCCCTTTTTCCAAAGTCTCAACATCTTTCTTGTATCATGGTGACCAACGCTGGTTTAAAGGTATGACATCCTGTACTTTCTTTCTTTACCGTAGAGTAAACTTCCCCGAGCTCGGAAAAGCTGGCTTTTTTTCGTAGCCCCTATTTTAACTTTCCTTTGTTGTAAAACACCTAACAGCATCTATTACGTAGCTGCGCAGATGACTAACACCAGGCATAATGAAGGAGAAGAAAGAGAGACAATAATGTTCCAGCCATTTTAAGTAATGAGACACTCCGGCTTCTTCTGCCTTCTATCTATTTACTTAATGCAAGCCTGCATTTGTTTTAAGCTGGGAGGTGGCATAAGAAAAACTGGAAGAATGGAAACAGCTGGGAAATAAGCAGCTCCTCTAAGTAAGGTAGATGGAATCACCGTAAAAATAAATAAATAAATAAGTAAAATAAAATACATAATTTGCAAACGCGTAACACACTAGAGAGCCGTTCCCCCAGTGTTCCTGCCATTTCTGCTTAATGCAACAAAGAAAGTGATTAGGTCTATGAAATGAGAGGCGCCGAAGAATTGATGCCGTTCTCAAAACGCTCTTTAAGCTTCTCTGGAAGATCTCAGGACGACTTCCACAAGGAGCCATCACCAAGTTGAAATGTTGCTTCAGGAGAATTAAAAAAAAAAAAAAACATTCTCCAGGAATGCAATGAGCTGTCATTAGCAATTTGCCCTCACTGGCAGTTCAGAAATCCTGGATCTGAAATTCAATAGGGCGTCCAGAAGCCCATTTTTAAAACCAGTTCTTTCTTCAGCTTTGTTCTTTGTTGATTATGCTTACAATGTATTTCTTCCCTTTCTTGGTCCAGTTTGCAAAAGAGTCACATAGGGATCATCTGAATGTGATCCCACTGGAGTTTAGACTGAGAGGCAAGGAGGAAGAGGAGGAGGAGGAGGAGGAGAAGAATTGTGGGGTCCTTGGTGCTCTCTGAGCTTGGTTGTTTCCTTGCAGATGTTTCATGACCCAACTAGGGAACATCATCAGTGCTGAAAGGGAGTGGAATTTGCTGAAAGGAGGAGGAGGAGGAGGAGGAGGAGGAGGAGGAGGAGGAGGAGGAGGAGGAGGAGGAGGAGGAGGAGGAGGAGGAGGAGGAGGAAAACTGTGGGGTTCTTGGTGCTTTCTCAGCTTGGTTGTTTCCTTGCAGATGTTTCATGACCCAACTAGGGAACATTATCAGGGCTGGAAGGGAGTGGAATTTGTGAACAGGAGGAAGAGGAGGAGAAAGAGGTGGGGAGAAAGGAAGGAAGGGAAGGAAGGAAGGAAGGAAGGAAGGAAGGAAGGAAGGAAGGAAGGAGAAAAATACATTTCTAATGTAATATATTTTTAAAA
The DNA here is from genome assembly GCF_028640845.1 of Ahaetulla prasina. Taxonomy (NCBI): domain Eukaryota; kingdom Metazoa; phylum Chordata; class Lepidosauria; order Squamata; family Colubridae; genus Ahaetulla; species Ahaetulla prasina. The sequence continues at coordinate 298,931,057 of NC_080540.1, read as the reverse complement.
AATCACCCCTTCAGTGGTTGAACTGCCTGCCCTCAAAAGAAAGGTTATTAATGCTCTGGGAGATATTTCTTCTGAAAAACAATGGAAATATAAAAATCCAAGGTACTAATTTAATGAATTTAGTGGATGAAGAAGGATAAAATGAGGAATTCCATCTGCTGCAATATGAAAGTTGTCTAGAATTGGAGTGCTGATTAAGGGATTTAAAAGTTGCAGGCATAAGAAAAATATCTCTCTCAAAACACAGATATTTGAAGAGGGTTTTCTATGTCTCTTGCATAATAAGAAGCCAGGACAAACTTAAGTTGACGAGCTTCTCATTGAATGAGCTCTTTTAATAAATTTTAAGGTCAAAAGGGGTCGGATAACCTCTTTTCCTACTTCCTACAATTTATGGTGTAGTCCCAGGAGTGAAATGCTCCCGGTTCGGACCGGATCGTCCAATCTGGTAGTGATGGCAGTGGGTGGCAGTGGGTGGTAGCAAAAATCCCTTCCCCCCGCCCATGCCCAGCTGAGCCGCGCGATCATCATACTTTTTTTTTTTAACTTTTAAAAGCATTTTTTCTTCGGCCAAAAATATGCTTTAAAAAGTTTTTAAAAAAGCCTCTGATGATCGCGCAGCTCAGCTGGGTGCTAGCCAAAAAAATGGGGGGAGTCCATTTTTTCTCCCAGCAGGCTCTGCTAGCCAAACCAAAAAACGGGGGGGGGAGTCCATTTTTCCTCCCAGCAGGCTTCTTTGAAGCTTCAGGGAAGCCTGCTGGGAGGAAAAACGGACACCCCTGTTTTTTGGTTTGGCTAGCAGAGCCTGCTGGGAGGAAAAACGGGGTGTGTATGTGGAGGGGATTCGTTCTTGAGAGAGAGAGAAGGAAGGAAGGAAGGAAGGAAGGAAGGAAGGAAGGAAGGAAGGAAGGAGGAGAGGAAAGAAGGAGTACAAACCTGGCACTAGAGGCAGCTTCAGAGGATAATCCAGGGCTGGAAGGGACCTGGAGGTCATCTAGTCCAACCCTGCTCCAGCAGGACATTGCTAATGAGTTTCTGTCTTTTGATCCCCCCAGTCACATAGCCACGCCCACCCAGTCACATGACATCCCCACCACCTCCAAGCCACGCCCACTAAACCGGTAGCAAAAAAAATTAGATTTCACCCATGTGTAGTCCTTGGTACTACACTTGGTCATTTGCTAACAGACATTTCATTGCCTGACTAGGTTATGTCATCGGTGCTAGCGAGTACAGTTTGTGCCTGTTTATATAGCTTACAGTGGCAGCAGAGGTGGTATTCAGCTGGTTCATACCAGTTCAGGCAAACCGGTAATGGAGATTGTGGGTGGGCCTGCCTCCCCCCCCCCTGGCGGTCCGGCTCTATGTCATCCTGTTTAGGCATGTTTTCAAGGCCGGGCACATGCACAGAAAACATGCGAGCGAGCAAAGTGCATGCATGGAAGGCCGGGCGCATGTGCAGAAGGCATGGTGGTAAGAATATTGGAAACCCATCTGTTGTGCCTCACCCACCCTCCTCTCCGCAGCCGGGCCCCTCCCATCTCCTGCTATCTCAGCCAGAGACTGATAGTGAAGAAGAATGGCCTGGCATGCCTCCAGCCCCCATCCCTGGCACCATGCCCGGACAGACTGAGCAAACAAACCTCCCTCCTATAGGATGTGAGCATGAAGCCGGCCACGAGCTAGAATTGCCGGCAGCTGAGCAGGAAGATGAAAAGTGGACAGATCCCCGTTTCCGGAGAATGGAGAGGCGACGTCAGCAAAAGGAAGGGAGGGGCAGGCCTGGATAAGTGCTGAGTCATGGAGCCACACCCCATGGCCTATATAAAGGATCTGCTTTTTGGCATTCCTTGAGTTAGGCAAAGTCTCATCTGGTTGCTGAAGTCACACCTTGGATTCCTGCCTGCCCTGAGAACTCTGACAAGAATTTGGCAAAGCTGCAGAGACTTCATGGCCACGCTTGATACAGACTTCCCAGACCCGGCCGTCAGAGGAGGAGTGGGACACGACACCATCGCTGCCTGGCAGTATTGGTAAGACTGTGGTTTTCTCCTTGGTAATCCTCACGCTCACTTACATTGATGATATTACCTAGCTGGGTAATGAAATATCTACAAGCAAACACCCAAACTCAGTGTGCAAATTTAAATAAATAATTGATATGGGCTTGTTCAGAAAAGAAAGGCTAAAGACAATTCTTCCCTAGTTCTCAGACCGTATGTTTAATGGTTGCAAGTAATTGCTTTAGTCTGGCAAGAATCTGTCTATAGGTTAGAAGACCTTCAATATGTCTGTTGTGACCCAGGTTCCTGGACCCGGACTCCTGGACTCGGATGATTCAGAAAGTGAGGGAGAAGACCTGGCCAGCCCTGCTTCTCTTGAGCCCTTTCCCTCCCTGGCACCCACTCAAAGGGAGGAGGAGGGGCCGGCACAGCCTGATTCCATGGAGCCTCCTTCTGATTTGGCAACGCCCCAAGAACAGTTTTGGAGTGATGCAAGGTTACGTAGACGTGATCGCCGTGCGCAGCAGCGGAAGAGTTGGGACAAAGCCAAGTCATATTTGTCATGCAGTGACATCTGCAGAGACTATAAATAGGAGGCGGGACTTCCTGGTTTTTTGTCTTGGACAAAGTAATGAATTGGCGCGAGTAATGAATTGGCGCGAGCTAATGAATTGGCGCGAGCTAACTGTTTCAATGGAGGGAAGAATATATTCGTGAGTAATTCTGGCCTTATCTATAATTTCCTCGTTATCTCCAGAAACTTGGCAGGCCCGTGGGTAGACGTGGCCAGGACATGTATCTATGTAAATTAAAGGAAAAAAGGAAGGCCTCTGACGGACTCTTTGCTGGGAGTATTGGGGGAAGGGAAACAGAACAATGTCTGCCTTGGTTTTTTAGAACCTGACAATCTATCAGTCTCTTGAAGGCAATCTGATGAACGTTTTCCAACCAATTCCAAATAATTTCTTCCATGTCTATGTCACATAGTTCTCTCTATGCTGTGAGGTTTTCGTAAGCTACAAGTTATAACTTGTGAAATACATTGTCAGAATGGAGTGGCCCAGTCTAAGAACGATCGCTTCCTTTTTCTGAGATAATGATGGGGACCATAGTGGTAGTGTCAGGATTCCAAGTAACACCCCTTGGAATGAAAGAAGACTCCGAGGCTAGAAGTTGCTCAAAGTTCCATTTTATTAGAGATGTCATATTGGCACATCTGGGAAAACCCAAATCTGAAAGCTTCCAGGTTTTCCCCACCCAAAGGAAAATCCAAGTGCCTTCCCCTGCACCCACATGTCCATCACATGGCCCAATCAATGCACCGTCTCAGCTGGAGATGCCTCCCAGTCACGCCACAAGGGCAGGATGTCCTTGACTCTCAGAGAAAAAGAATGTTAGTATGGCTAGATATCTCAACAACTCTGTACAATCCCACCCTCCCAGTTTCTCACAGCACTAAATGTGGCATCCCTGAAGATCCAAAGTAAAAGATGGACTCCAGGACTGACAGGTGGTAGTCTTATTTTGTAACAGTTTAATCAATGAAAAAAAAAATTGGCCAGCAAAAACTAAGGCTCTTTTAGTTGACATTTTATCTTGGCTGGAAGAAGGAGGAGGAGGAGGAGGAGGAGGAGGAGGAGGAGGAGGAGGAGAACTATGGGGAGAGAGTGGGACTTGTGGAGAGGAAGAGGAGGAAGAGAAAGAGAAGAGGGGAGAAGGAGGAGGAGGAGAAGAAGAAGAAGAAGAAGAGGAGGAGGAGGAGGAGGAGGAAGAGGAGGAGGAGGAGGAGGAGGAGGAGGAGGAGGAGGAGGAGGAGGAGGAGGAGGAGGAGGAGGAGGAATAATCTTTTTGAGTGGTTGCAATGTGCCTTTTCTAGATTTTGCAAGTGTCCCTTTGCCCAGTATATGATGTTTCCATTATGATGCGGAAATGATTTTATATACATTCCAAATAAAACCTACTGCTAAAGTAAAATTTACTTACTCACATTGATTGTATTGACTGCATCTTCGCTTTAGAAATCCCTAGGTTTGTATAGCAAAAAAAAAACATTATCGGGAGCTTGAGAAAGTGGAAATAATGAATTCAGCCCTGTGTATTTTATTTAATGATGAACCAGAATGCTTATCTCCGAGGCCACATCGGATGGATGGAGCTGTTTCAGAAGAAATTTCATTTGCCAGTGGAGTAATTCCTAATATCTCCAAATAAAACATTAGATCATTGATCCTCAAAATGATAGCAAAAGGCTTTTTGCAGTTATTCAGACATTTCGTGTATAAATTAGCTCTCATTTTTTGAAGCCATTCGGCACGGCTATCGCCAGAACGCTCATCATTTCATCAAATAACAGCTATCTTTATTTCCTTTCTTTTCCTCTCTTTCTCCTTCGTCCTTTTACTTCAAGTGGTGAGACATTAATACAATGTAATATCCACCTCCGACAATTGACAAATATATCCAACATGTTAAAAACAAGAAAAAAGTCAAGAAAACAATTGGCCCATTGCTGGGAGAAAGTGGCAAGAAGGTGACAAGCAACAGGGAGAAAGCAGATCTACTTAACTCATATTTTGCATCTGTCTTTACACAAAAGGAAAAAACAATCCAACCTATCAAAAACAGCACCACAAAAGGCTCTGTTTTAGGCCCAGTACTCTTTGACATCTTCATCAATGACTTGGACGAGGGGATAGATTGGGAACTCATCAAATTTGCAGATAACACCAAGTTGGCAGGAATAGCCAACATTCCAGAAGATAGGCTCAAGTTACAGAAAGATCTTGACAGACTTGAACATTGGGCATTATCTAACAAAATGAAATTCAACAGTGAAAAAAGTAAGGTTCTACATTTAGGCAAAAAAAACCCAAAATGCACCGCTACCGTATATGTGGTACCTTGCTCAATAGTAGTACCTGTGAGAGGGATCTTGGAGTCCTAGTTTTCAACCATTTAGATACGAGCCAGCAGTGTGCAGCAGCTGCCAAAAAAGCCAACACAGTTCTGGGCTGCATAAACAGAGGGATAGAATCAAGATCACGTGAAGTGTTAGTGCCACTTTATAATGCCTTGGTAAGGCCACACTTGGAATATTGCATCCAGTTTTGGTCGCCACGATGTAAAAAAGATGTTGAGACTCTAGAAAGAGTGCAGAGAAGAGCAACAAAGATGATGAGGGGACTGGAGGCTAAAACATATGAAGAACGGTTGATGAAAAGAGGGATTAGGGGGTGAAACAATAGCAGTGTTCTAATACTTGAGGGGCTGCCACAAAAAGAGGGAATCAAGCTATTTTCCAAAGCACCAGAAGGCAGGGCAAGGAGCAATGGATGGAAACTAATCGAGGAGAGAAGCAACCTAGGAGAAATTCCTGACAGTTAGAACAATTAACCAGACTTGCCTCCAGAAGTTGTGGCTGCTCCATCACTGGAGGTTTTAAAGAAGAGACTGGACAACCATTTGTCTGAAGCGGTATAGGGCTCTGCTTGTGCAGGGAGTTGTGGACTAGGACCTCCAAGGTCCCTTCCAACTCTGTTGTTCTGGTATGACACTGAGATGGATAAGCAGTCTCAGCGAATGCTCATTATTGTCGATAGGATGTTGCGACCTTGGTACCCTTGAAAATTTTCATTACAGGTTTCAAGGAAGAGAAAACTTACAAAATTTCAAAGAGTTATAACAAATATATACATATATATATATATATATATATATATATATATATATATATATATATATATATATATATATATATATTTATATATATATATATATATATATTTGTTTTCTGAGGTTTTCACGGGTGTTTGTATATAGGTCTTTGGTTATTCGGGTTTTCTCCCACGTAAAATTGGAAGTGTCTTGGCGACGTTTCGACGAAGTCTCATTTGTCATCTTCAGGCTTCAGCTTCGTGCTTCTGGGAGCAATGTGTGACTGCAGCTGTTTCTTCCTTTTTAACTGCTAGTGGGGGTTTGAACTGATTGGGTGGGAGCTTGGCTGTGCTCTGATTGGATGGGGGTTTTTTGGTGCTCTGATTGGATGGGGGTGTGTCCTCTTTGGGTGGGGGCTTGGTTGTGCTCAGATTAGTCTGAGCTGCAGGGGGATTTGAGCTGGTGAGCTGCACAGCTGTTGTCCGGCTTCGTGTTCGCGGTCGTGCCACATCTTCACAGTGGGTGTCAGTCTGCTGCATGTATGGATTGGAGGGGTTTGAAATGGCCAATGTTGCAGCTGCGGTCTGGCTTCTGGTCCTTAATCGTGCTTCATGATCAGTGTGGGTTTGGGTCTGCTTTCTGGGTGGATGTGTGGTGGTGACATCCTGTGTGGATCTCGTGAGTGTGGGTCTGGTGTCATTCCTCGTGTTAGGGACACGTTTGTCAATAAGGGCAGGTTTCCAAATGGCTGGTAGGCGGGAGGTATCATCTCGTTTGTTCATGCTGTGTGGGCGTTTTTCTATCTCGATGGCTTCTCTGATTATATATATATGTTTTCTGAGGTTTTCGCGGGTGTTTGTATGTAGGTCTTTGGTTATTCGAGTTTTCTCCCACGTAAAATTGGAAGTGTCTTGGCGACGTTTCGGCGAAGTCTCATTCGTCATCTTCAGGCTTCAGCTTCGTGCTTCTGGGAGCAATGTGTGATTGCAGCTGTTTCTTCCTTTTTAACTGCTAGTGGGGGTTTGAACTGATTGGGTGGGAGCTTGGCTGTGCTCTGATTGGATGGGGGTTTTTTGTGCTCTGATTGGCTGGAGGTGTGTCCTGTTTGGGTGGGGGCTTGGTTGTGCTCAGATTAGTCTGAGTTGCAGGGGGATTTGAGCTGGTGAGCTGCACTGCTGCTGTTTGGCTTCGTGGTCGTGGTCATGCTACATCTTCATAATGGGTGTCAGTCTGCTGCATGTATGGATTGGAAGGGTTTGAAATGGCTAACCCTAACCCTAACATCCACCCAGAAAGCAGACCCAAACCCACACTGATCAGGAAGCACGACCAAGGACCAGAAGCCAGACCGCAGCTGCAACATTAGCTATTTCAAACCCCTCCAATCCATACATGCAGCAGACAGACACCCACTATGAAAATATAGCACGACCACGACCACGAAGCCAAATAGCAGCAGTGCAGCTCACCAGCTCAAATCCCCCTGCAACTCAGACTAATCTGAGCACAACCAAGCCTCCACCCAAACAGGACACACCTCCAGCCAATCAGAGCACAAAAAAACCCCATCCAATCAGAGCACAGCCAAGCTCCCACCCAATCAGTTCAAACCCCCACTAGCAGTTAAAAAGGAAGAAACAGCTGCAATCGCACATTGCTCCCAGAAGCACGAAGCTGAAGCCTGAAGATGACGAATGAGACTTGCCGAATGTCGCCAAGACACTTCAATTTCACGCTGGAGAAATGAATAACCAAAGACCTATATATATATATATATATATATATATATATATATATATATATATATATATATATGTAGGTCTTTGTTTATTTGGGTTTTCTGCAGCGTAAAATTGGAAGTGTCTTGGCGACGTTTCAACAAAGTCTCATTCGTCATCTTCAGGCTTCAGCTTCATGCTTCTGGGAGCAAAATATGTATATTTTGTTTGACAGATCCCAGAAATCTCTTTTGGACTTTGGGCTATATATACTCACATAACTATCTTCCTTACATGTCTATCCACCTGTAATGGTTTAGATATTTTTTTTCAAGTGAAAGAAAATCTAATTAATGTAATTAGTAATAAGTTAATATTTCAAGAGTTAAGATCTGGAATCTTTTTTCTCTCGCTCTTTCGCATCTATCTATCTATCTATCTATCTACCTACCTACCTACCTACCTACCTACCTATCTATCATCTATCTATCTATCTATCTATCTATCTATCTATCTATCTATCTATCTATCTATCTATCTATCATTTATCTATCATCTGTCTCATCTCTTTCTATCATCTCTCTCCTTCTGTGTATCCATCATCTGTCTAGTCTAGTCTAGTCTAGTCTCTGTCTGTCTGTCTATACCTATCTATCTATGTAGGTCTTTGGTTATTTGGGTTTTCTCCCACGTAAAATTGGAAGTGTCTTGGCAACGTTTCGACGAAGTCTCATTCGTCATCTTCAGGCTTCAGCTTTGTGCTTCTGGGAGCAATGTGTGATTGCAGCTGTTTCTTCCTTTTTATCTATCTATCTTATCTATCTTTTATCTATCTATATCTATCTATCTATCTATCTATCTATCTATCTATCTATCTATCTATCTATCTATCTATCATTTATCTATCATCTATCATCTCTTTCTATCATCTCTCTCCGTGTATCCATCATCTGTCTAGTCTAGTCTAGTCTAGTCTAGTCTAGTCTGTCTGTCTGTCTGTCTGTCTGTCTGTCTGTCTCTGTCTGTCTGTCTGTCTGTCTATCTATCTATCTATCTATCTATCTATCTATCTATCTATCTATCTATCTATCTATCATCTATCTATCTATCATCTCTCTCTCTCTCTCTCTTCCTAAATCTATAATTGGTAGATAAATAATAGCAAAAATTTCTGCAGACTTAAGCATGGATTTTCTAATAAGAATCAAATTATTTTTTTTATTTTTTTTAAAAAAGAGGGAAAATGTTCTTGAATAGACAAAAGTCCTTCATGTGCAATTAGCAAGTTTTAAATAGAATGTTTATTATTAATATTATTCTTACTTCTTCTTCAACGCATGGATTATTATTTAAACTGATATGACATAAGAGGATATAAATAATTCCTAAGTGTACTTCTAAACAAGATTTTTTTGCCCGTATTCAAATGGCTAAACATTATCAATTCCCAATGTATCATTCATTGCAAGCCGGATGCTAATTTAATCTCTTAAAAATGCCATTAGAGTCCCGATAAACATTATAAATAAATACAAAACCATTGTTCTGAAAAAAATCTGGTATAACTGAGAAAAAAAACAACAACAGCAAAACATTCTGCATTTCCTCCCTCCGAAGAAAACTATAGCGAAAGCATTGCAACTTAGATCCCAACATATTTTGGGGCAAATTGAAAACGAAACATGTGAAAACCAATTGTGCAATTTCATTATACATAATTCTGAATTGCAAATTGAGATTTGAATCAAAGGCACTTGCTATCAACCTGCCTTCCATTGAGGACCTGTATACTGCACAAATCAAGAAGAGGTCCGTGAAAATATTTACAGACCCCTCGCATCCTGGACATAAACTGTTTCAACTCCTACCCTCAAAACGACGCTATAGAGCACTGCACACCAGAACAACTAGACACAAGAACAGTTTTTCCCCGAAGGCCATCACTCTGCTAAACAAATAATTCCATCAACACTATCAAACTATTTACTGAATCTGCACTACTATTAATCTTCTCATAGTTCCCATCACCAATCTCTTTCCACTTATGACTGTATGACTATAACTTGTTGCTGGCAATCCTTATGATTTATATTGATATATTGACCATCAATTGTGTTGTAAATGTTGTACCTTGATGAACGTATCTTTTCTTTTATGTACACTGAGAGCATATGCACCAAGACAAATTCCTTGTGTGTCCAATCACGCCTGGCCAATAAAGAATTCTATTCTATTCTATTCTATTCTATTCTATTCTATTCTATTCTATTCTATTCTATTCTATTCTATTCTATTCTATTCTATTCAGACGCGGTATGTTGACCTTGGAGTTTTGCCTAACTGGCTAGTTAGTCTCGTTGGAAGAAATTTTTTTGCCCTGAAATATCCATTACTATTAGTGCCCCTTTATTGTGTTAGAGTAGTGATGCAAGAGAAAATACTGTGTAGTTTTGACTATAGTGTGTTTTGTTGCATTTTATGACCTTTTTGCCGCAGTTGTTAAGTGAATTGCTGCACTTGCAAAGTTATTGCTTATTTGTTCCCTATGACTAAGTGTTGTACCTTATGATTCTTGATGAAGGTATCTTTTCTTTTATGTACACTGAGAACGTATGCACCAAGACAAATTCCTTGGGTGTCCAATCACACATGGCCAATTAAAAAATGTTTTCTATTAATAACACGGTTGTTAAGTGAATCTGGCTTCCCCATTGACTTTACTTGTTGACAGGTCACAAAAGGGAATCACCTGAGCTCAGGACACTGCAACCTGTTCTGACCCGGTCTTCTCAGAAGCAAGAAACAGACTTCCCACAAAGAAAACCCCCTCTTTATTTACACCTTGGGAATGAACTGCGCCTCCCAACAGAAAGTCCAGGCAAGAATCCTGCAAGGAGTTAACTGAAACAATAGTCTTTATTGGCTCCTTATGATAAATGCAAGGCCCTGAGCTCCCAGCTGGGAGACTGCCAAATTAAGTCAGAGAACTAGACAAACCTCAATTCTGGGAAGGCAGTTTGTGTCACATGGAACACACAAGGAGCAAACTTTCCAGAAATGCGAATGGTTGTCTGCTACAACCACCTTTTCCTCCTACTTATTCCCCAGCCAGGGAGGGGCCAGTCACCGTCCACATTTGTTTTGCTTCCCGAGCCGGCTCATTGTCCTCTGTTGTTCACCTCTCCTATCTGCTCTGTGCATACTTATTTTATTTATTTATTTAATCAAATTTTTATACCGCCCTATCTCCCGAAGGACTCAGGGCGGTTTACAGCCCAATAAAATACAAATATCATACAAGATAAAACATTAATTAAAAAACTTATTTAAATAGGCCAAAATTTAAAATTACAATTAAAATAATAAAACCCCATTACCTAAAAATTAATAACTAACCCCAGTTAAAATTAAGTAAAACTTTTAATCCAGTCCCGCTTGGATAAATAAATGCGTTTTCAGCTCACGGCGAAAAGTCCGAAGATCAGGCACTTGGCGTAAACCAGGGGGAAGTTCGTTCCAGAGAGTAGGAGCTCCAACAGAGAAGGCCCTACCCCTGGGGGCCGCCAGCTGACATTGTTTGGCGGACGGCACCCTGAGAAGGCCCTCTCTGTGTGAGCGTACGGGTCGGTGGGAGGCATGAGGTAACAGCAGGTGGTCCCGTAAGTACATCTGGCACGCGCATCTGGCACAGGCCCCAGCTGTTGTTCCTCCTCACTCCTCACTGATTCCAAAGGCAGCTGCCTCTCCGGTGGCTGGGAAATGCCAGACGGCCCTGGCTCTATCTCTGTGTCCAATGCTGAGCATCCATCAGAGCCTTCCCAAGGTTGCAGAACTGGCCCAAGTTCTTCCCCAACCTTCTCATCATCTGGGCCTGCTGCCAGCTCTGCTGGCATCCAGCAGGCCACAACACAACCGTCATAAATATGAGTAGCCAAGCTCCTGAATTTTGACAATGTGACCAGAGGGGGAGGCTGCAACAGTCGTCAGTGTGAAAAATGGTCACAAGTCACTTTTTTTCAGTGCTGTTGTATCTTTGAACAGTCAGTAAACGAACCAGGGGTGAAATGATGCTACCGGTTCGGATCAGTTCGGATGAACCGTTAGTGGCAGCATTGCATGGTTCGAAGAATCGGTGGCAGCGGCGGCAACGTGAGGCACTGCCCACCCACCCAAAAGTCGTAACTTCCTGGTTTTAACCAGGAAGTAACCTGTTTTTGACCCTCTGTGCATGCGCATGCAGAGGGTCCAAGCATGCACAGAGCATGCACTTCCAAACCGGTAGGGAAGGTAAGTAGATTTCACCCCTGAAATGAATGGTTATAAGTTGAGGGCTACATGTACCCTTTATTTATTTATTTATTTATTTATTTATTTATTTATTTATTTATTTATTTATTTATTTGTTTATTTGTTTATTTATTTATTTATTATTTATTTATTTATTTATTTATTTATTTGTCACAACATGGCCTCTGGTGGCTCAGACTGGTAAGACAGTCTGTTATTAACACAGCTGCTTGCAATTACTGCAGGTTCTAGTCCCACCAGGCCCAAGGTTGACTCAGCCTTCCATCCTTTATAAGGTAGGTAAAATGAGGACCCAGATTGTTGGGGGCAATAAGTTGACTTTGTATATAATATACAAATGGATGAAGACTATTGCTTGACATAGTGTAAGCCGCCCTGAGTCTTCGGAGAAGGGCAGGATATAAATGCAAATAAATTTTTTTAAAAAAAAAATTATATATAAACATAAGCATGAAATAGCTATACAATATATAAGCATCTATATAACCATAAGTACGTAATAACTATATGAAATTACTTCGTTCCAGAGTGTGGAGCCCCACAGAGAAGGCCCTTCCTGGGGCCGCCAGCCGACATTGTTTGGCGGACGGCACCCTGAGAAGTCCCTCTGTGGGAGCGACGGGTCGGTGGGAGGCGATGGTAACAGCAGGCGGTCCCGTAAGTACCCAGGTCCTAAGCCATGGGCGCTTTAAAGGTCGTAACCAACACCTTAAAGTGCACCCGGAAGGCCACAGGCAGCCAGTGCAGTCTGCGCAGGTGCGGTGTTACATGGGAGCTACGTGTAGCTCCCTCTATCACCCGCGCAGCTGCATTCTGGACTAACTGAAGCCTCCGCGCGCACTTCAGGGGAGCCCCATGTAGAGAGCATTACAGTAATCCAAGCGAGAGGTAACGAGCATGAGTGACCGTGCATAAGGCATCCCGATCAAGGAAGGGGCGCAACTGCCGGACCAGGCCAACCTGGTGGAAGGCCCTCCTGGAGACGGCCGTCAAATGATCTTCAAACGACAGCCGATCATCCAGAAGGACACCCAAGTTGCGCACCCTATCCTTTGGGGCCAGTAACTCGCCACCAACAGCCAGCGGCTGCAGCTGACTGAATCGGGGTGCCGGCATCCACAGCCACTCCGTCTTGGAGGGATTAAGCTTGAGCCTGTTTCTCCCCATCCAGACCCGTACAGCCTCCAAACACCGGGACAGCACTTCAACAGCTTCATTGGGGTGGTCCGGGGTGGAAAGGTACAGCTGAGTGTCATCAGCGTACTGCTGGTATCTCACCCCGAAACCACTGATGATCTCACCCAGCGGCTTCATGTAGATGTTGAACAGCAGGGGCGAGAGAATCGACCCCTGAGGGACCCCACAAGTGAGGCCCCTCGCGGTCGACCTCTGCCCCCCTGTCAACACCGTCTGCGACGGTCGGAGATAGGAGGAGAACCACCGATATACGGTGCCTCCCACTCCCAATCCTCCAACCGGCGCAGCAGGATACCATGATCGATGGTATCGAGCCGCTGAGAGGTCTAATAGGACCAGGGCAGAGGAATATCCCTGTCCCTGGCCCTCCAGAGATCATCCACCAATGCGACCAAAGCTGTCTCCGTGCTGTATCCGGGTCGGAAGCCGGACTGGAGCAGGTCTAGATAGACATCTTCATCCAGGTGTTGGGGCAGCTGTCGGCACGGCACTCTCTACAACCTTCGCAACAAAGCGAAGGTTGGAGACTGGACGATAATTAGCCAAAATAGCTGGGTCCAAAGAGGGCTTCTTAAGGAGGGGTCTCACCACCGCCTCTTTCAAGGCGGCAGGGAAAACCCCATCCAACAAAGAAGCGTTGATAATCCTCTGGAGCCAGCCTCGTGTCACCGCCTGAGTGGCCAGTACCAGCCAGGAAGGGCACGGGTCCAGTAAACATGTCGTGCCGTGAAGCCTCCCCAACAACCTGTCCACGTCCTCGGGAGCCACAGGGTCAAACTCATCCCAAATGTGCTCAACAAGACGTGCCTCCTCTCCCTCGCTTGGATCATCCCAAATTCGGTCTAGGCCGTCCCTCAGCTGAACGATTTTATCGTATAGATAACCACTAAACTCCTCAGCTCGTCCCTGCAAAGGGTCATCCCGCACCTCCTGATGTAGGAGAGCGGTCACCAAACAGGGCGGCCGGGCGGTTATCTGCCGACGCAATGAGGGTAGAGGCGTGGGAGCTCCTCGCTTCCCTCATTGCCACTAGGTAGGTCCTAGTATAGGTCCTAACTAGTGTCCGATCAGCTTCGGAGCGACTAGACCTCCAGGTGCTCTCTAGGCGCCTTCTCCGGCGTTACATCTCCCTCAGCCCCACGGAGAACCAAGGGCCGGACGAGACCTCGCCGGGTCAGAGGCGCAGGCGCGACACGGTCCAGGGCCCGCCGCTGCCTGCTCCCAGGCCACGACCAGTTCCTCAGTCGTGCCGTGGGCCAGATCCTCAGGAATGGCCCAAGCTCCGTCTGGAACCTCTCAGGGTCCATCAGGCGCCTGGGACGGAACCACCGATAGGTTCCGTCTCCCTGCGTGGTGAATAGCGGTTCGAAGTCTAGGCGAAGGAGAAAATGATCCGACCATGACATTGGTTCTGTTACTAAATCATCTAATACCAGATCATTTAACCACTGTCCAGAGATAAAAATCATATCTAGCATGCCTCCCCCTGTGTGCGTAGGGCCATCATTTACTCGAATCAGGTCCAAGGCCGTCATGGAAGCCTGGAACTCCCGAGCTGCCGTTGATGACAGGCCAACCGATGGCAAGTTGAAATCCCCCATAACTATAAGTTTGGGGGTCTCAACCGCCACGGCAGCCAGTACCTCCAACAGCTCGGGCAGGGCTGTGGTCACGCAGCAAGGAGCCAGGTACGCGATCACCAAGCCCAACTGATTCCTATAGCCCCAGCGCACACAGAGGGATTCGCAGCCAGCAATCTGAGGAACAGTGGTCTCCCTCGGCTCTAGATCTTCCTTAATAACAACCGCCACCCCCCCACCCCTACCTTGGACTCTCGGCTGATGAAATGCTCGGAAGCCTGGAGGGCACATCTCAACAAGGGGGACCCCCCCCTCAGGGCCCAACCAGGTCTCCGTAATGCCCATGAGGTCCGCGGACCTCCCCTGAATAAGGTCACAAATCAGGGGAGCCTTATTAACTCAGTAAGACAGTCTGTTATTAACAGCAGCTGCTTGCAATTACTGCAGGTTCTAGTCCCACCAGGCCCAAGGTTGACTCAGCCTTCCATCCTTTATAAGGTAGGTAAAATGAGGACCCAGATTGTTGGGGGCAATAAGTTGACTTTGTATATAATATACAAATGGATGAAGACTATTGCTTGACATAGTGTAAGCCGCCCTGAGTCTTCGGAGAAGGGCAGGATATAAATGCAAATAAATTTTTTTTAAAAAAAAAATTATATATAAACATAAGCATGAAATAGCTATACAATATATAAGCATCTATATAACCATAAGTACGTAATAACTATATGAAATTATATACAATCAAAGGGCACATTAGGACAGGAACGGTAGGCACGTAGGTGCTCTTTTTTTTTTTTTTTTTTTATTCAAAAAGTTTTACAAAAATTTTTTCCCCCCTTTCCCCCAACCCTTTCCTTCACAAACCCCTCCCTCCCCCCTGGCTTCCCGGAACAAACACAAGGTATAGTTAAAAATAAAACAAACATATGCTAAAAAAAAAATTTTTTTCCCAAAACTATTATACCAATTCTCCCTCTCTAGCTCTGACTTCCTCCTTACATAACCAAATCCTTCAAAAAATTAACAATAAACAATAATAAAATATATAAATCAGTAGAACAAATTAATCCTAAAATATTTAAAACCAGCTAAAGCATAAAAATCCAATCCAATTCAGAGAATATCTCTTTATAGCTTCTATAACCATATAACCATATAATTCTTTCGGGGACACAAATATTTTTGTCTATTAATATTTTAAAAAAACCTTGTTTCAAAAATAATGTCTCTTGCCATTTTTTTTGGTGCATTAATCTCTGTCTTTCCTTCGTTGCTCCTTTTAAAAAGTCAATCACAATATTTCCTAGTAATTCCTTATGTCCAGAAATCCAAAATTACTGCCGATATTCCATCAGTCCAAAAGAGAACTCTTGGGAAACATTAAGCTTGTGAGTCTTTTCCATTTGAGGACAATCTCCTGTAGCACAAATCCAGGCAGCCCATCCAAACTATTTAAAGAAAACTTCTTTAGATCACCTTGTTTCTTCACGATCAAATCTTCATATTTATCCACTTTTATTTGTATATCCTCCATTCCATTTTCCGAATAATTGCACTGGTTAATTTGCTCCAAACTCTCATCCAAAACGCCCCATTTTTATCAATTTGTATTTTGAATAATTAAATACATTCTTTCTGTGTAGTCCTGTATAACGTCCCGAACCCATTCTTCTGAAAGAACCTCCATAACAAAATTCCTGCTGAGAATCCCCTTGTAACGTACTTAAACAGCGTAATATAATCCAACAGTCCACAGTCAAACACAATAAGATAAAATCTCCATTCAGTTTCGATTCAACAGCAAAGCTCCTTTGATGTATCGCTCTGCTTTCAGTTTCTCTAAAACGAAACTGAAGGGGAGGAAGTCAGAAAATCAAAAATACTTGCAAACCAATAATTGCTCCTCACATTTGTTCCGCCTGCTTTTCGTATCCACAAAAAAAATCAATTGCTAGCAGAAGTGGACATCTTCCTCTTTTCCTGCTTTTTCAGGAGCGCAGAGAATACTGGAGGTGGGGGAGGGGTAAATAAGGGGATTCACCGTTCAAGACTTTGTATTACAAAAACAAAGCCTCTAGGGGAATCTACCCAATTCCTCCCCCTTGCTCTGTCTCTCTCTTTCAACCAGAGAGAGAAATGAAGCCGGGATCAGTTGTTAAATCCGGCTTTTACGGTATTCAATGCGGAGTGCCATAAATTGGCACCCAGCGAGAAAGATGGCGCCACCCGGAAACCGGCACGTAGGTGCTCTTATGCACGCCCCTTACGGACCTCTTAGGAATGGGGTGAGATCAATAGTCTCTGGTGGCTCAGACTGCTAAGACAGTCTGTTATTAACACAGCTGCTTGCAATTACTGCAGGTTCAAGTCCCACCAGGCCCAAGGTTGACTCAGCCTTCCATCCTCTATAAGGTATGTAAAATGAGGACCCAGATTGTTTGGGGCAATAAGTTGACTTTGTATATAATATACAAATGGATGAAGACTATTGCTTAACATAGTGTAAGCCACCCTGAGTCTTCGGAGAAGGGTGGGATATAAATGCAAATAATAATAATAATAATAATAATAATAATAATAATAATAATAATAATAATAATAATAATAATAATAATAATAATAATAATAATAAAAAATAGTAGACAGTCTTTGGCTGAAGCTTTTGGGATTTTGGGAAGAGATCACAGAGTCTGGTAGTGCATTCCAGGCATTAACAACTCTGTTACTGAAGTCATATTTACTACAATCAAGATTGGAGCGGTTCACATTAAGCTTAAATCTATTGTGTGCTGGTGTATTGTTGCGATTGAAGCTGAAGTAGTCTTCAACAGGAAGGACGTTGTAACAGATGATTCTATGAGTAAACTCAGGTCATGCTGAAGGCGGTGTAGTTCTAAATTTTCTAAGCCCAGGATTTCAAGTCTGATGGCATAAGGTATTTTGCTGTAAGCAGAGGAGTGGAGAACTCTTCTTGTAAAATATTTCTGGACATGCTCAATTGTATTAATGTCTGAAATGAGGTATGGGTGCCAGACAGGCGAGCTGTATTCAAGAATTGGTCTAGCAAATGTTTTATATGCTCTGGTTAGTAGTGTAGTGTTTCTGGAGAAGAAGCTACGCAAGAGACACACAGTTGAGCAGCAAAATGGTGAAGCCCGGTGTTCAAGTGTCATTTGGGAAATCATTCTCTCTTGGACAACTTTCTGAGCAGGAAGTTTTCCACAAGTGTGGACAACTTTCTAAGCAGAAATAGGGAAGAAGCATTCTACTGGTAGCAGGACTATCTGATTCTGTAACAGCTTTGTTCTCTTGTGCCATCCCTCCGGTAAACTCGCAAGATTCGTTTTTCTCGACATGTACACGTATACATCCGAACTAGACTGTGTTGTTTCTACATATTGAATATGTGGGTACATGCATGATTTTGTATGCATGTATGTATCTATTTATTTATTCTATCATGGTTATGTAGTGTACATTGGAGGTGGTGAGCCTTTGAGAGCTGTATGCAATGAAATTTCATTTTAATGTATGCCAATCATGTACATTCAAAGTGACAATAAAGTTTATTCTGTTTTATTCTGTTCTATTCTATTCTATTCTATTCTATTCTATTCTATTCTATTCTATTCTTCAATGTCCTTCCTGTCGAAGACTACTTCAGCTTCAACCACAACAATACACGAGCACACAATAGATTTAAACTTAAAGTGAACCGCTCCAATCTTGATTGTAGAAAATATGACTTCAGTAACAGAGTTGTCAATGCCTGGAATGCACTACCTGACTCTGTGGTCTCATCCCAAAATCCCCCAAACTTTAACAAAAGACTATCTACTGTTGACCTCACCCCCATTCCTAAGAGGTCTGTAAGGGGCGTGCATAAGAGCACCAGCATGCCTACTGTTCTGTCCTAAATGTTCCCTTTGGTTGTATTCAATTTATGTGCTTATTTCATGCTTGTACTTATATATATTGTTGTGTTTCACAAAATAAATAAATAAAATAAAAACATTCTATATTCCATATTCCATATTCCATTCTAATATTGGAAGACTGCTATCATGTTCCCCTGGTCCTTCTCTTCACAAAACTAACCATGCCCAGTTTCTGCAACCATTCATTGTAGTGTTGTGACTCCGGCTCCCGAGCCTGTCCTCATGGTCACAACAGTATGTTTGATTTGATCTTCAGATGTTAGATTTGAAATAAGAAATCAGGGTGATCCAAGAAAAGGCATTTTGAGAAGATATACCCTCACCTCAAACTAAGAATTTGGAACTGAATCTGGAACCGAACACACTCAAAACCGTAGAAATGGTGGTAGACTTTAGGAGAAACCCTTCCATACTTCCACCTCTCACAATACTAGACAACACAGTATCAACAGTAGAAACCTTCCAATTTCTAGGTTCTATCATATCGCAAGATCTAAAATGGACAGCTAACATCAAAAACATCATTAAAAAAGGACAGCAAAGAATGTTCTTTCTGCGCCAACTCAGTAAGCTCAAACTGCCCAAGGAGCTGCTGATTCAGTTCTACAGAGGAATTATTGAGTCTGTCATTTGCACCTCTATAACTGTCTGGTTCGGTTCTGCAACCCAGCAAGAAAAACACAGACTTCAGAGGATAATTAGAACTGCAGAAAAAATAATTACTACCAATCTGCCTTCCATTGAGGACCTGTATACTGCACGAATCAAGAAGAGGGCCGTGAAAATATTTACAGACTCCTCGCATCCTGGACATAAACTGTTTCACCCTCAAACTCCTACTCTCAAAATGACGCTATAGAGCACTGCACACCAGAACAACTAGACACAAGAACAGTTTTTGCCCGAAGGCCATCACTCTGCTAAACAACTAATTCCCTCAACACTGTCAGACTATTTACTGAATCTGCACTACTATTAATCGTTCCATAGTTCCCATCACCAATCTCTTTCCATTTATGACTGTATGACTATAACTTGTTGCTGGCAATCCTTATGATTTATATTGATATATTGACCATCAATTGTGTTGTAAATGTTGTACCTTGATGAACGTATCTTTTCTTTTATGTACACTGAGAGCATATGCACCAAAGACAAATTCCTTGTGTGTCCAATCACACTTGGCCAATAAAAAAAATTCTATTCTATTCCCTCCCTGTTTTGCTCTCAGCTTATTAGTTTTGGTGTGAACTGAAAACCTCTCTGTTGTTCATTGAGTTATTTATTGTTTTTCTATTGTCTTTCTTATGGTCCTGGTCTATGCTTTTATGCCTTGGTACACCTTTTTTGTTTTTTAAAGTCTGCGCAGTTTTATGGGTTCTTTTATTAGATTTTGTTTAGGCGTACACTCACTCACATGGACGCGGACTGTGGGTTGAGAAATTGTGCAACAAAACAAATGGCTGAAAAGTGCACCAGAAATAAAAGACAAAACTGCCTCCTTGTGCTTGCAAAGGTGGGCATGCCAGTGCATACAAATGTTTTGTGCATCTGTGAGAGTTTTAAATGTATTAAAGAGGAGGAGGAGGAGGAAGAGGAGGAAGAGGAGGTAAGGAAGTGGAGGAGAAGGAGGAGGAGGAGGGGAAGGGAGGAGGAGGAGGAAGAAGAAGAAGAAGAGAAGGATAAGAAAGGAGGGGAGAGGGGAAGGGGAGGAGGAATAGAAAAAGAAGTAGTAGCAACAGCAGCCAGGAGGAAGAAGGGGAGGGAGAGGGAAGGGGAGAGGATGAGGGGAGGAAGAAGAGAAGGTGGAGGAGAAGGAGAAGGAGAAGGAGAAGGGAAGCAGGAGGAGGGGGAGGAGGAATAGGAGGAGAAGGAGAAGAAGTAGTAACAAGAGGAGGAGGAGGGGAAAGGGAGGGAGAGGGGAGGAGGGAGGGAGAAGGAGTAATATTACTAGGAGGAGCAGGAGAACGTGAGGGGAGGAGAAGGAGGAAGAAGAGGAGGGGGAGAAGGGGAAGGAGAAGGAAGGGGAGGGGCAGGAAGAATACAAGGGGAAGTAGTAGTAGCAGGAGAAGTGGAGAGGGAGGTGAAGGAGGAAGAGGAGGAGGAGGAGGAGGAGGAGGAAGAAGAAGAAGAAGAAGAAGAAGAAGAAGAAGAAGAAGAAGAAGAAGAAGAAGAAGAAGAAGAAGAAGAAGATTTAAGATTCCTTCAATATTATGTATCCATTGCTGTTGAAATATCACTAGCCTGTACAATTTCACTTTGTTGTTCGAGATTTGAACCAAAACTTACAAATGGTAACTTGTATTTTTTTTTTTTGTGCAATCCACAAACCTGGTTCCTATCTGAACTTTTATTGTGCAGCTAAATTACACCTTGGTCGCCCCTTTTCTTCCATTATGGATGTACAAGATGTTACACTTCCTTCCTGCATTCTTAGGTTGGAACTATTTGTGAAAGCACTCGATCATTTTATTTCAACTCAGGTTGGCTGAAAATATCACATAAAGGGAGTTTGCAGGAGCTAAAGCACCAGAGAAAAGAGAGCGGGAAAGGCCCTGATCCCCTTCTGGTTTTTCGATAATTCGTTGTACAATTTTCAAACCCAGCAGGGATTCCAATGGAAGCTATTTTAGGGGTTGGAAAAATACTCACTGATAGGAAAAGCCTTTCTCCCTACTCCACAATGCCCTTTGTAGAAACATTAGTCCTGCTGTCTAATGTTGTGTTCAATCAGGACATCTGAAACCAGAAGACAACAATCCATCCACCTGATGGTTAGGACTTTAATTCAAAGTATATGGGATGAATGCCTGACATCATGGATTAGGTGGTGGGAATGATCTGACACATACAAAACATTTACCAGACCAGTTCTTGAATACAGCTCATCTGTCTGGAACCTGCACTGCATATCAGACATTAATACAATTGAAAGAGTCTAGAGATATTTCATGAGAAGGGTCCTCCACTCCTTTGCTCGCAACAAAATACCTTATGCCACCAGACTTGAAATTTGGGGGTTAGATAACTTAGAACTTCGTCTTCGGTCTGACCTAAGCATAGTACATAAAATCATCTGCTACAATGTCCTATCTGTCAATGACTACTTCAGCTTCAATCAAAACAGTACACGAGCACACAATAGATACAAACTTAAAGTGAACTGCTCCAAACTCGATTGCAGAAAATACGACTTCAGCAACAGAATGGTCAACGCCTGGAATGCACTACCTGACTCTGTGGCTTCTTCCCCAAACCCCCAAAACTTTAACCTTAGACTGTCTACTGTTGACCTCACCCCATTCCTAAGAGGTCTGTAAGGGGCATGCATAAGAGCACCAGCGTGCCTACCATCCCTGTCCTAATGTCCCTATTTATTCGTATCCATTTCATTACACCGACCCGTATGCTCTCACAGGGAGGGACTCCTTAGGGAGCCGTCCGACAGACAGTGCCGACTGGTGACACCCAGGGGAAGGGCCTTCTCTGTGGGGGCCCCCACCCTCTGGAACGAGCTCCCCCCAGGACTGTGTCAACTTCCTGACCTTCGAACCTTCCGCCGCGAGCTTAAGACACATCTATTTATTTGTGCAGGGCTGGCCTAGAGTTTAATTTTAAAATTAATTTTAAACGGGGTTTTGTATTTTTTAACCATAGTTTTAAATTTGGCCTAATGGAATAAGTTTTTTAAATGTTGTTTTTAACATGTATTTATTCTTATATTTTTATGTTTTATAAGGCTGTAAACCGCCCTGAGTCCTTCAGGAGATAGGGCGGTATAGAAATTTGAATAATAAATAAATAAATAAATAAATAGAAAAACAAATAGAAAAATAAATAAATAAATAAATTTTGCATTCAATGCATTCGGTTTTGCAGCTACTAAGATTGTTGGATGAGCAGGCACAAAAACAGCCAGGGAAGTGATTGATGCCCGGGAAACGGGCACTTTGTCAGACAACTAGAATGCTCATTTACCACTAGCTTAGGAGGAGGAGGAAGCCCTCACTAGGAGGTTAGTAAGTGGAGGGAGCCCTCACTAGGAGGTTAGTAGGTGGAGGGAGCCCTCACTAGGAGGTTAGTAGGTGGAGGGAGCCCTCACTAGGAGGTGAGGGCTTGGCGACAGAAGGAAACAACAGCCAACAACTGAATAGTCAGCCGTCAACACTCTGATCAAAAAGCCACACACAACAGCCACCATATACTATAAATACCACACAGAGAACAGTCACAAAGCAAGGGTGAAATGTTCCCAGTTCGGACGGGATCGGCCAATCCAGTAGCAATGGTGGCGGGTGGTTCGGACAACCGGTAGCAAAAATCCCTGCTCCCCCCTCACCCCATGCCCAGCTGAGACACAGAGCTCTTCAGAGCCTTTTTTTTACTTTTAAAAGCATTTTTTAACACCTTCTTCGGCCAAAGAGTTTGTTAAAAAATGCTTTTAAAGGGTTAAAACAAGGCTCTGACAATCCTGGCTGAGGTGCCTGATCATCAGAGGCTTTTTTTCTTTTTTACTTTTAAAAGCATTTTTTAAAAGGTAAAAGAACTGAAGCCTGCTAGGCAAAAAATGGGAGGGTTCATTTGAGAGAGGGAGAGGAAGGAAAGGAAAGGAAAGGAAAGGAAAGGAAAGGAAAGGAAGGAAGGAAGGAAGGAAGGAAGGAAGGAAGGAAGGAAGGAAGGAAGGAAGGAAGGAAGGAAAGAAAGAATGAAAGAAAGAAAGAGATGGAAGTGAGTGAGTGAGTGAGTGAGTGAGGGAGGAAGGAAGGAAGGAAAGAAAGAAAGAAAGAAAGAAAGAAAGAAAGAAAGAAAGAAAGAAAGAGATGGAAGTGAGGGAGGGAGGGAGGGAGGGAGGGAGGGAGGAAGGAAGGAAGGAAGGAAGGAAGGAAAGAAAGAAAGAAAGAAAGAAAGAAAGAAAGAAAGAAAGAAAGAAAGAAAGAAAGAAGGAGATAGAAGTGTGAGTGAGTGAGTGAGGAAGGAAAGAAGGAAGGAAGGAAGGAAGAAAGGAAAGAAAGAAAGAAAGAAAGAAAGAAAGAAGGCGATGGAAGTGAGTGAGTGAATGAGTGAGTGAGTGAGGGAGGAAGGAAGGAAGGAAGGAAGGAAAGAAAGAAAGAAAGAAAGAAAGAAAGAAAGAAAGAAAGAAAGAAAGAAAGGAGATGGAAGTGAGTGAGTGAGTGAGTGAGGGAGGGAGGGAGGGAGGAAGGAAGGAAGGAAAAAGGAGAGGAAGGAAGGATTACAAACCTGGCACTAGACGCAGCTTCAGAGGATAATCCAGGGCTGGAGGGGACCTGGAGGTCATCTAGCCCAACCCCGTTCCAGTTAGTGAGTTTCTGTCTTTTGATCCCCCAGTCACATGGCTGCATAGCCACGCCCACCCAGTCACATGACCCCCACCGCCAAGCCACGCCTGCCAAGCCACGCCCACAGAACCGGGTAGGAAAGAAATTTAAATTTCACCGCTGCCCCAAAGCATAGAGAGAAAAGTTCTCTGATCGGCTCCAGCGTCTCCAAAAACTCAGAACGGCAAAACCTCTGGTCCCATTGACTGACTCAGTTTGCCTCACCAAGGACCCCCCCCCCCCGGTTCAACCTTCAATTTTCGTTTCGGAAGATGGAAATTTGGCTCTTTGTACCAAGTTTCTTCGGTGGATCGCTCCATTTTCAACAGGAGGGAGGGAGGGATGTCTCCTTAAGATAATTGACTTTAAGCTTACCGAACCAGCTGGCAGCATGTTGATTTAAAGCAGGTGCAATAAAGTGTCTTTGTGTTTCCAAATACACACCAGGTATTTCGCTTCCATTTAAAAGCATCCTTCGCTTTTCCATTCCGCAAACTTTCCTCCCTGCATCTGTTCTCCTTGAGTCATTTCGGAGTTTTGCTTTGTTTATTAGCAGGCGAGAGATCTTATAACCAAATTAAAATCAAACATGTGCCACCACTGCCCAGCCCTCCCTCCCTCCCCCCCCACCTCTCCTTTTCCTTTTATAGATCGGAGCAGAAATTAAACTAATTGACATTTTAATACTATTCCACTGTTTGTTCCTGCAGAGTTGGAACCGTACTAGAAAATCCATTATAGGGGAGATGTGCCGAATGCCATCTGGTAGCCTAGCATTTCTGATTATAAATAAATCATTTCAGTTTGCTATCTGTTTGTGTGTGTGTGTGTGCGCGTATCAGTATGATAAATTCCGGGGCAGCACGGGAGGGAGGTAGAGAAAGGTTTTCTTGCAGAAAATGTTTGCCTGCCCGCCTGGGATTGCAGGTAGACGAGGCAGGCCTAGAAGAAATCAGAATGAGAATCAAGAAAGTAAATTGTTCCTATAAAAAAGTTGGGCTAACCTGTCTTGCAAATATTTCCATTTTCATTTTTTCAAGAGTAATCTAAACCCAGAAATAGATATCGAGGAAGTGAAAATATTCCAGACTCTACCTCTCCGGATTTCAAATGGAGAATCAGTATTTTTTTAAAAAAATCCCACTTGTTTAACTCTTAGGTAATTTAAGTAAAGGATGGCTTAGTGGCTAAGACGCTGAGCTTGTTGATCTAAAGGTCAGCAGTTCAACGGTTCGAATTCCTAGTGCTGCCGTGTAACGGGGTGAGCTCCCGTAACTTGTCTCAGCTTCTGCCAACCTAGCAGTTCGAAAGCAGGTAAAAAATGCAAGTAGAAAAACAGGGACCACCTTTGGTGGGAAGGGAACAGCATTCTATGCGCCTTTGGTGTTGAGTCATGCCAGCCACATGACCACGGAGACGTCTTCGGACAGCACTGGCTCTTTGGCTTTGAAACGGAGATGAGCACCGCCCCCTAGAGTCGGGAACAACCAGCACATGTGTGCCAGAAGAACCTTTATCTTTACTTTTAATTTAAGTAGTCCTTGACTTACAATTGTTTGTTTAGTGACCGTTTGAAGTTACCATGGCACTGGGGGGGAAAATGACATTTTTTTCACTCTTATGACCTTTGCAGCATCCCCCATGGTCGGGTGATCAAAATTTGGATGCCTGGCAATCAAATTTGAATGCTTGCAACCGGTTCACATTTATGACGGTTGCAGTGTCCCTTTTGAGACCTTCTGATGAGCGAAGTCAATGGGGGAAGCCAGATTCACTTAGCAACCAGGTTACTAATTTAACAACTGCAGTGGTTCACTTAACAACGGAGGGAAGAAAGATCCTAAAATGGGGCCAAACTCATTTAACTCATGTCTCCCTTAACAGCAGAAATGTTGGGCTCAGTTGTAAGTTGTAAGTCAAGGACTATCTGTATACACCAACAGCCGCATGGTGTTGTGGTCTGTTGGCTGCTGGCCCCTCCAGCAACCAGATCAGAGGAGGAGGAGGAGGATGCGTGGGAATCAGAGTGTTGTGCGTCGCCCGCCCTCCTGTCCTCAGCCGGGCCCCTCCCATCTCCTTTTATCTGAGCCAGAGACTGATAGTGAAGAAGAATGGCCTGGATTGCCTCCAGCCCCCAGCCCTGGCACCATGCCCGGACAGACTGAGCAAACAAACCTCCCTCTTACAGCGTGTGAGCAAGAAGCCAGCCACGAGCTAGAATTACCGGCAGCTGAGCAGGAAGACAAAACATGGACAGATCCCCGCTTCCGGAGAATGGAGAGGCGACATCAGCAAAAGGAAGGGAGGGGCAGGCCTGGATAAGTGCTGAGTCATGGAGCCACACCCCATGGCCTATATAAAGGATCTGCTTTTTGGCATTCCTTGAGTCAGGCAAAGTCTCATCTGGTTGCTGAAGTCATACCTTGGATTCCTGCCTGCCCTGAGAACTCTGACAGGAATTTGGCAAAGCTGCAGAGGCTTCGTGGCCATGCTTGATACAGACTTCCCAGACCCGGCCGTCAGAGGAGGAGTGGGACACGACACAGGGTCAGCATCAAAGCAACCTGAGAGCTCCAAGTGGGAAGAGGGAATGGAGCTGGAAGAGAGAGAGAGAGAGAGAGAGAGAGAGAGAGAGAGAGAGAGAGAGAGAGAGAAAGGTGGAGCCCGGGCTGTCCGTCAGCCATCAGATGGAAAGTCAACAGCCCACAGGTCTGGAGGTGTCTGATGAAGAAGAAGCGGAATAGCTGGGTCCAGTGCCTGATGCACGGATGAACAGAAGCCAGAGGAGAGGAGAGCAATGGAAATCTATGGGTCGGTCCTTGGGACGGAAGAGCCACTGCTGCTAGCGAAGTCCCACCCTAGCTCTGGGGATAAAAGGCTGGGGGGCAGAGATGAGTAGATGTGGCAGACTACTATTCATTTTACGGACGGACTGATTTGTTAGCTTGCGGTAAGAAAGAAACTTTTTGACAGGGCTGTTGGCACTCCTAATAAAGGGAACAATTAGGTAACTACAGAGAGTTTGTCGTGTTTAGGAGCTGGGTCAGATCTATTCATAGGCACATGCAAAGAGTACTCTACCTATTCTGAATATGCCGCATCAGTTAAGTCTATTTCCTAATTCTCATTGATTTGAAATTAAAATAAATGACCCTGAAGCTAAATCCTTATCTTTCTAAGTAAAGGTTTAGCATCTGCCTGGCTTGTGTTTCAGATGGGGATGTAAAAGAAATCCATCTCAAAATTTGTTTTGCTGTCAAATCCCATAATCCACAGAAGCCCTAACTATTTAGGTAGCAATAGCGACAAGAGAAATTGTACGGCTATAACCTTTATGTTTGGGAAAGTTGTGATAAGAAACTGGTGTTTTAGAAATGAACTTCAAGGGTCATTCAGTGGAAAAACATTCCTTCCTTCCTTCCTTCCTTCCTTCCTTCTTCCCTCCCTCCCTGTCATTTTTCCTTCCTTCCTTCCTTCCTTCCTTCCTTCCTTCCTTCCTTCCTTCCTTCCTTCCTTCCTTCCTTCTTTCCTTTTTTTCTTCCCTCCCTCTGTCATTTATTCTTCCTTCCTTCCTTCCTTCCTTCCTTCCTTCCTTCCTTCCTTCCTTCCTTCCTTCCTTCCTTCCATGTCATATTCCTTCCTTCCTTCTTTCCTTCCTTCTTTTTCTTCCTCCTCCTCGGTCATTTTCCTTCCTTCGTCTCTCTCTTCTTCCTTCCTTCCATGTCATTTTTCTTCCTTCCTTCTTTCCTTTTTTCCTTCCCTCCCTCTGTCATTTATTTTTCCTTCCTTCCTTCCTTCCTTCCTTCCTTCCTTCCTTCCTTCCTTCCTTCCTTCCATGTCATATTCCTTCCTTCCTTCTTTCATTCCTTCTTTTTTCTTCCCTCCCTCCCTCGGTCATTTTTCCTTCCTTCCTTCCCTCTCTCTCTTCTTCCTTCCTTCCTTCTTTTCTTCCTTCCTTCTTTCCTTTTTTCTTCCTCCTCTGTCATTTATTCTTCCTTCCTTCCTTCCTTCCTTCCTTCCTTCCTTCCTTCCTTCCTTCCTTCCTTCCTTCTTTCCATGTCATATTCCTTCCTTCCTTCCTTCTTTCATTCCTTCTTTTTTCTTCCCAACTCCCTCGGTCATTTTTCCTTCCTTCCTTCCCTCTCTCTCTTCTTCCTTCCTTCCATGTCATTTTTCTTCTTTCCTTCTTTCTTTTTTTTCCTTCCTCCCTCTGTCATTTATTCTCCCTCCCTCCCTTCCTTCCTTCCTTCCTTCCTTCCTTCCTTCCTTCCTTCCTTCCTTCCTTCCTTCCTTCCTATAATTTAATCAAAACAAAATGATTAATAGAATAATTTCTGAGTTACTACTTCTCTGGGAATGTAGTGACAATGCCACTTTGGGGGGTCCCCAATTTCAAGATTATAAAGACAATACATGTATAAAATTAGGTTCTTTGTAATGCTTTGAAGGGTTCCTTTAGTTTTCAGTTGATACTTCTGCTCTCATTTCATTTGAATGTAGCTTGGGAGTTTTTGTTTTTGTTTTGTTATTCGGTCCTGGAGGATTTAAACAATAGTAGAACATTGCCTACAGTTGATGCAAAAAATACGTCTTTCAAGTTCTCTCTTTCTAGGTTGCAAAAAAAAAATTGCTTGCACATGTCTTTCCAACTTCTTGCGGTGCTTCTGAGGATGTAATTTGTGGTGTGAAGACTTTGGCCTCTGCAACTGCTACGACTGAAGTGGGAAGAGTTTTTTTTCTCCCATGGTATCATCTCTTGATGTCCTGGAAGCACGTGAGACCAAGAAAGGTGAAGGCTGCTAGTTAATAAATCTTTGCAGAGAGAATATTTACCTGCACCCTTGGACCATCAAGAGTCTAAATGTGAGCCCTGGTTGGAATGCAGTATTGCAGGGCAGTTCTGCTGACTGCCAGCAGTTCGATCCCGATCCTCTCAAGGTTGACTCAGTCTTCCATCCTTCCGAGGTTGGTTAAATGAGGACCCAGATTGTTGGAGTCAATAGGATGACTCCGTAAACTGCTAGAGGAAGCCATAGTAAAGCACTGTGAAGTAATATATAAGTCTAAGTGCAAGGAAGGAAGGAGGGAGGGAGGGAAGGAAGGGAGGGAGGGAGGGAGGGAAGGAAGGAAGGAAGGAAGGAAGGAAGGAAGGAAGGAAGGAAGGAAGGAAGGAAGGAAGGAAGGAAGAGCTGTGGTAGCAGTATTGCGGACTAATTTGCCAACTGCCAGCTTTCCATCCTTCCGAGGTCCCAGATTGTTGGGGGCAATAGGCTGGCTCCATAAACTACTTAGAGGGGGCTGTAAATCACTGTGAAGCAGTACATAAGTCTAAGGGCTGTAGGGGGTTAGCACCCTCCTAGAAGAATGGAATATTCTGAGAAATATTAAAAAGGCAGAATATTATATTTCCCTGGATGAGAAATAGAGAAACATGTTTTTTAGAGAGAGACAGCCCTCTAAAAATAGCCGCCAGCAGATGTCAGCACTTAAGAGATAAAGAGCTCGTTGAAAGAAGCCAAGTATCTAGATAGCTCTATTCATAGGCAAAAATCCTCTGCAGCAAGCTCTGAATAAAGGTAGGATTAGCCCTCAGCCACTATAGGAATTGCCCAGCGCCCTTTCATTGCATCACTCCAAACTTCAACCAAACCTGGGAGCTCAGACAACCTACAGAGCCAGCTTTGGCCCCTACATAACCCCTACAACAGCCAAGAGAATACATGTCCTTGCACAGGAACATGAAGCTCAAGTGCAAAGCCCAAGAGAGGGAATAAAACCCCCCCTTTTTTAATTTACATTTATATCCCGTCCTTCTCCGAAGACTCAGGGCGGCTTATAGTGTGTAAGACAATAGTCTCATTCTATTTGTATATTTACAAAGTCAACTTATTGCCCCCCCCAATAATCTGGGTCCTCATTTTACGTACCTTATAAAGGATGGAAGGCTAACCTTGGGCCTGGTGGGACTTGAACCTGCAATAATTGCAGGCAGCTGTGTTTTAATAACAGGCTATCTTACAGCCTGAGCCACACCGCGGCCCCCTCACTCTCAACTCCATGGGGTCAGCTGCACCAGGGCCAAATGTGGTTCTGCTTCATCATTAAACCATCTTTCCAATCAGCTTCCAGCCTCCATTTTGTCTCCTGTGCCTTTCTCCCGTCTTGAAACTGAACCAGATGGATATTTCTTCCAATAATTGTAATTGCTATTGCTAAATAAGCAGAAGACCATCACATACCGACTGTGAGAACTTCACAGATTCTCTTCTTCCAGACTAACCATTTCCTTTCCTCAGATTTATGAAAATTGTTGGAAAAATAAAGGGCTTTTTTTTTCTGTTCAGGAACAGGCTGCTAATAATATAATATAATAATAATAATAATAATAATACATAATAATATAGAATAGAATAGAATAGAATAGAATAGAATAGAATAGAATAGAATAGAATAGAATAGAATAGAATAGAATAGAATAGAATGGAATTTTTATTGGCCAAGTGTGATTGGACACACAAGGAATTTGTCTTGGTGCATATGCTCTCAGTGTACATAAAAGAAAAGATACGTTCATCAAGGTACAACATTTACAACACAATTGATGGTCAATATATCAATATAAATCATAAGGATTGCCAGCAACAAGTTATAGTCATACAGTCATAAGTGGAAAGAGATTGGTGATGGGAACTATGAGAAGATTAATAGTAGTGCAGATTCAGTAAATAGTCTGACAGTGTTGAGGGAATTATTTGTTTAGCAGAGTGATGGCCTTCGGGAAAAAACTGTTCTTGTGTCTAGTTGTTCTGGTGTGCAGTGCTCTATAGCGCTTGGAGGGTAGGAGTTGAAACAGTTTATGTCCAGGATGCGAGGAATCTGTAAATATTTTCATGGCCCTCTTCTTGATTCGTGCAGTATACAGGTCCACAATGGAAGGCAGGTTGGTAGCAATTATTTTTTCTGCAGTTCTAATTATCCTCTGAAATCTGTTTTTCTTGTTGGGTTGCAGAACCAAACCAGACAGTTATAGAGGTGCAAATGACAGACTCAATAATTCCTCTGTAGAACTGAATCAGCAGCTCCTTGGGCAGTTTGAGCTTTCTGAGTTGGCAGAAAGAACATTCTTTGTTGTCCTTTTTTAATGATGTTTTTGATGTTAGCTGTCCATTTGAGATCTTGCGATATGATAGAACCTAGAAATTTGAAGGTTTCTACTGTTGATACTGTGTTGTCAAGTATTGTGAGAGGTGGAAGTATGGAAGGGTTTTTCCTAAAGTCTACCACCATTTCTACGGTTTTGAGTGTGTTCAGTTCCAGATTGTTTTGGTTGCACCACAAGGCTAGTCGTTCGACCTCTCGTCTATATGCGGATTCATCATTGTCTCGAATGAGACCAATCACTGTTGTGTCATCTGCGAACTTCAGTAGCTTAACTGATGGATCATTGGAGATGCAGTCATTGGTATACAGAGAGAAGAGAAGTGGGGAGAGCACACAGACAATATATATATATATTCAGTAGTTTTTGTGGCCCACCAGCTGACAGCGGAGCTGGCGGCAGACTCAGACAATGAGGACGTTTGGGAGGAACTTGGGCCAGTTCTGGAATCTAAGGAAGGGTAGATTGATGCTCTGCGTCAGATGCAGAGATAGAGCCAGGGCCATCCAGCATTTCCCAGCCACTGGAGAGGCAGCTGCCTTTGGAGGCTGATATGAGTGAGGAGGAAGAACAGCTGGGGCCTAGTTCCAGATGCACCTATGTGCAGAACAGTTAGGAGAAGAGAACAATGGAGGACAAGGAGATGACTCGGGAAACAAAGGATGATGAATGGCCCTTCCCCGGCTGGGGAATAAATAGAAGGAAAGGGGATTGGTGGTCGTAGGAGGCAACCATTCATCTTTCTGAAGATTTTACTCATTGTGTTTCGTGTAACAAAGACTGCTTGCCAGAACTTAATTTGCAGCCTGGGAGCTCAGGGCCTTGCAATTATCGCAAGGAAGTGATAAGGTCTGTTACTGCAGTTAACTCCTTGAAGGACTCTTGCCTGGACTTTTCGGTGTGTGAATGCAATTAATTCACAAGAGGTAAATAAAGAGGGTTTTTTCGTGACCAGGAGCCTGTTTCTTGTTTCTGCTAAAGCTGGGTCAGGACAGTAGCAGGGAGAATGCCAGAGAGAAGGTAGATTGGGTCACCCAGCTGGCTTTCATGTCCGGTGGTGGGATTCAGCTGGTTCCATCCAGATTGCACGAACCGGTAGCAGCAATTGCGGGAGGCTCCGTCCACCTGCCCGGACATAATGTGTGACTATGCGCACGCTCACATTTGCGAACCGGGAAGGGAAGGGAATCCTACCTCTGGGCTGGTCGATGCTCCAAGATTGTGAAATTTGGCTTGGGACTTCAGACGCACCCCAAAATGTACAACAAATCTTCTTTTAGCTAAAAGTAGAAAACACTCTAGAAAGAAGGAGAAGAGGGGGAAAAAAACCCCCTTTGAATATTTCTCATTATTTCTTTTCAACTCACTGCATGCTCAACAGGAGCCCGGCAATTTTCTCTTAAGTTCAAAGCTAATTGGATCGGTGTTTCCCAATAGTCTTTTCCACTCTGTTGACAGACCTCATGTATAACGTTTCTCTCCTTTTCCATTTGCAGAAGAAGAGAGGAGCTCAGAAAGAGCCCGAAGGAAAGTTGCTTGGCATCGACATGACTGTGGGGCATTTATTCTTAAACCTTGGCTGACTGCGATAGATAAGTCCTCGGAATAATATACATAATATAATATCCTTTGGTGAGGATCCTATCTGAGATGTTATGCACTGTTTGTTTCATGTGTAGCTGTGAGGGTGGAGGGGTTTGTTTCCATCGAGATAGAAAAACGATAGAAGCCATCGAGATAGAAAAATGCCCACACAGCATGAACAAAAGAGATGATACCTCCTGCCTACCAGCCATTTGGAAACCCGCCCTTATTGACAAACGAGTCCTTAACACGAGGAATGACACAAGACCCACACTCACGAGGTCCACTCAGGATGTCACCACCATACATCCACCCAGAAAGCAGACCCAAACCCACACTGATCAGGAAGCACGACCAAGGACCAGAAGCCAGACCGCAGCTGCAACATTAGCCACTTCAAACCCCTCCAATCCATACATGCAGCAGACTGACACCCACTACGAAGATGTAGCACGACCACGAACACGAAGCCAAACAGCAGCAGTGCAGCTCACCAGCTCAAATCCCCCTGCAGCACAGATTAGACTGAGCACAACCAAGCCCCCACCAACACAGGACACACCCCCAGCCAATCAGAGCACAGAAAACCCCCCAGCCAATCAGAGCACAGCCAAGCTCCCACCCAATCAGTTCAAACCCCCACTAGCAGTTAAAAGGAAGAAATAGCTGCGATCACACATTGCTCCCAGAAGCAAGAAGCTGAAGCCTGAAGATGACGAATGAGACTTCGTCTCGTCATCTCCAGGCTTCAGCTTCGTGCTTCTGGGAGCAATTCTCCCAGAAGCACGAAGCTGAAGCCTGAAGATGACGAATGAGACTTCGGAACGCCGCCAAAACACTTCCAATGTTACACGGGAGAAAACCCGAACAACCAAAGACCTATATATATATATATATACACACACATATATATATATATATATATATACACACACATATATATATATATATATACACACATATATACATATATACATATATATATATATATATATATATATATATATATATATATATATATATGTTTTCTGAGGTTTTCATGGTGTTTGTATGTAGGTCTTTGGTTATTCGGGTTTTCTCCGCAGAAATTGAAGTGTCTTGGCGGCGATTCTCATCTGTCATCTTCAGGCTTCAGCTTCTGTGCTTCTGGAGCAATGTGTGATTGCAGCTGTTTCTTCCTTTTTAACTGCTAGTGGGGGTTTGAACTGATTGGGTGGGAGCTTGGCTGTGCTCTGATTGGATGTGGGTTTTTTTGTGCTCTGATTGGCTGGGGGTGTGTCCTGTTTGGGTGGGGGCTTGGTTGGGCTCAAATTAGTCTGTGTTGCAGGGGGATCTGAGCTAGTGAGCTGCACTGCTGCTGTTTGGCCGTGGTTCGTGTCGTATCTACATCTTGAGTGGTGTGTCAGTCTGCTGCATGTATGGATTGGAGGGTTTGAAATGGCTAATGTTGCAGCTGCGTCTGGCTTCTGGTCCTTGGTCGTGCTTCCTGATCAGTGTGGGTTTGGGTGTGCTTTCTGGGTGGATGTGTGGTGGTGGTGACATCCTGTGTGGACCTCGTGAGTGTGGGTCTGGTGTCATTCCTCGTGTTAGGGACACGTTGTCAATAAGGGCAGGTTTCAAATGGCTGGTAGGCGGAGGTATCATCTCGTTTGTTCATGCTGTGTGGGCGTTTTCTTCTCTGATTATTCTGTTGTTAAAGTGTTCAGTTTTGGCGATAGTTCTGGTCTTTTTAAAGTCAATATCGTGTCCTGTGACTTTAAAGTGTTGGACCAGGGAAGAAGTTGGTTCCTCTTTATGAATGAGTTCTTGTGTTCTTCAATGTGCACTTATTCTTCTGTTGGTTTGTCCAATGTATGTGGTGGGGCAGGCGGTGCATGGGATTTCATATACTCCTTGATTTTCTAACTCAATTTTGTCTTTGGGGTTTCTTAGGATGGTGGATATTTTTGGTTTGTGCAGAATGCTGTCTTGATGTTATGTTTGTGGAGGATCTTGCTGATTCTGTCTGTGGTGCCTTTTATATATGGGAGGAGGGCTGTGCCATTTTCTTGCTCTCTGTCTTGGGTTTTAGTGGGGGTTCTTTTTGGATTAGTTTGGTAATCTTATTTCTCTGGAAACCATTGGATGTTAGTACGTTTGTGAGAGTGTAGTTCAGTTTTTAGGTGTTGTTCGTCAGCTAAGCATTTTGTTCTAGAGATGAGTGTCTTGGCTACGGAGTTGATCTGTGCTGGGTGGTGGTGTGAGAGTGCATGCAGATAGCGGTTTGTGTGTGTTTTCTTCTGGTAGATGGTGTGTCCTAGGGAGCCATTGGGTTTCTTGTAGACTAAGACATCTAGGAAGGGAAGTTGGTTGTTAACTTCTGTTTCCATGGTGAACTGTATTTTGGGGTGTAGGCTATTGAGGTGTGTGAGGAAGTTTTCAAGTTTTTCTTTCCGTGTGGCCAGATTATGAAGGTGTCTCGTATCTGAGCCAGAGTTTGGGTTTGTGATCAGATTTTTCTAGTGCTTGGGTTTCAAAGTGTTCCATGTAGAGGTTGGCAATGACAGGTGAGAGGGTGATCCCATGGGTGCGCCTTCTATTTGTTTGTATTTTTGTCCGTTATAGATGAAGTATGTGTTGATAGGCAGTGGTTGGTCAGATCTAGGATGTGCTTGGGGGTTATATTTGTTTTGGATAGCTGTCAAGGCTTCTTTGATTGGCACTTGGGTGAAGAGGATATGACATCAAAGCTCACGAGTAGGTCGCTGGGCTGTAAGTTTTGTTTCTTTATGATCTCTATGAACTGGAATGAGTTTTTTACGTGTGAGGCGATGGATTCTGCATAGGGCTGTAGTTGTTTGGCGAGAAATTTGGCTAGGTTTTGTAGAGGTGAGCCTATGGAGCTGACTATGGGTCTGAGTGGGGGTTCCTTCTTTGTGTATCTTGGGAGGCCAGAGCTTAGGGCATCTGGATGATTTCTCTCTGGGAATGATTCTTTGTTGGATTTCTTCGCTGATGGGGGAGGCTTTTATTTTGGATCTAGTGGTTTTTTCTAGGTAGGTGGTGGGGTCTGTTTTTAGGGGCTTGTATGCAGGGTCTTGGAGTAGGTTGGTTAATTTGGTTTGGTAGTCAGATGTGTTCATAACCACCGTGGCGTTCCCCTTGTCTGCTGGTAGGATTATTATGCTGGTGTCTTTTTTCAGGTTAAGTAGTGCTGTCTGTTCCTCTTTGGGTAAGTTGCTTTTGGGTGGCTTGCTGCTGCAGAGGATGTTGGTGATTTCGAGTCTGATTTTGTTAGCGTCATCGGGGTTGATTTTGGTCAGGCTGGTTTCAAATCATCCAGATGCCCTAAGCTCTACGGCCTCCCCAAGATACACAAAGAAGGAACCCCACTCAGACCCATAGTCAGCTCCATAGGCTCACCTCTACAAAACCTAGCCAAATTTCTCGCCAAACAACTACAGCCCTATGCAGAATCCATCGCCTCACACGTAAAAAACTCATTCCAGTTCATAGAGATCATAAAGAAACAAAACTTACAGCCCAGCGACCTACTCGTGAGCTTTGATGTCATATCCCTCTTCACCCAAGTGCCAATCAAAGAAGCCTTGACAGCTATCCAAAACAAATATAACCCCCCCAAGCACATCCTAGATCTGACCAACCACTGCCTATCCAACACATACTTCATCTATAACGGACAAAAATACAAACAAATAGAAGGCGCACCCATGGGATCACCCTCTCACCTGTCATTGCCAACCTCTACATGGAACACTTTGAAACCCAAGCACTAGAAAATCTGATCACAAACCCAAACTCTGGCTCAGATACGAGACGACACCTTCATAATCTGGCCACACGGGAAAGAAAACTTGAAAACTTCCTCACACACCTCAATAGCCTACACCCCAAAATACAGTTCACCATGGAAACAGAAGTTAACAACCAACTTCCTTCCTAGATGTCTTAGTCTACAAGAAACCCAATGGCTCCCTAGGACACACCATCTACCAGAAGAAAACACACACAAACCGCTATCTGCATGCACTCTCACACCACCACCCAGCACAGATCAACTCCGTAGCCAAGACACTCATCTCTAGAACAAAATGCTTAGCTGACGAACAACACCTAAAACCGAACTACACACTCTCACAAAGTACTAACATCCAATGGATTCCAGAGAAATAAGATTACCAAACTAATCCAAAAGAACCCCCACTAAAACCCAAGACAGAGAGCAAGAAAATGGCACAGCCCTCCTCCCATATATAAAAGGCACCACAGACAGAATCAGCAAGATCCTCCACAAACATAACATCAAGACAGCATTCTGCACAAACCAAAAATATCCACCATCCTAAGAAACCCCAAAGACAAAATTGAGTTAGAAAATCAAGGAGTATATGAAATCCCATGCACCGCCTGCCCCACCACATACATTGGACAAACCAACAGAAGAATAAGTGCACGATTGAAGAACACAAGAACTCATTCAAAAAGAGGAACTAACTTCTTCCCTGGTCCAACACTTTAAAGTCACAGGACACGATATTGACTTTAAAAAGA